>NW_027185502.1:3683055-3997500 GCF_040183065.1 Periplaneta americana | reverse complement strand
TAAGGCGAATGTCAGGTAATCTATGGCGAATTCTCGGCTTCATCTCGCCAAATACCATTTTGCTATCACCAATCCCATTGACACTAAATAACCTACTGGTTGATACAGTGTCGTTAAATGACCAAGTAAAAAAAAGACGTCAAAAATAGGCTACATATGAAGTTACAAAATCTTGTGGTGGCGAAGAATTGAAAGTGTCTGTGATGTCCAAGGAAGGGAAGTACTACAAATGGTTGACATATTGGTATATTCGTCACATGACATTACACAGGAAATATCACCACATATGGCTGTAAACAACCATGGATATTTCAATTTAAAAGTGTATTTTAGTGCAATATAGTGTTGTTTTGTATAATAAGAACCGTAGGCATAGTGTATAAGTCTTCCACAAGAAGTGATGTATTTATAGTGCATTTAAAACAATTAGTAACCAACATGTGTCACAACACATTTGCAATATTTTGTTTCTTAATGGCACTGTTAGTTTTTTTTTTTTAATTTCGTGATTTAGCAGTTACATGTACTACACAAGTGTCTTAATTGTTTGGAAAACAACTGAATGCATTTATGTCATTTGGCACAATAATATGAACATTTTCCATTTTGGTAATAAATCTAGTGGCAAGAAAATGTTCGTGTGTCACACCATACAATATTTAATATTTTTTTGCACTATTAATTATTCCTTTTCATTAAGAATTTGTGTTTATATTTAGGAATACTTATGTTAAAAGACAGTAATGTTTTTTTCATGAATTACTAAGTATTTAATTAAATATCCTGTGAAGATCATAGTTAGGTACTTAAAAAATGTTACGTGTGTCACTATGGAATGACCCGCACATATTTTCTGTATGGAGTTAGAAGTTTATCTAATGTTATACACCTGTTTAAAGTAATTTAAATGAAAGGGCCTTGTTAAGTAAATAACTGTCACGTGGGACAATCTTGATAGACGATATTTCTTAACCGTCCCCAAGAATAGAAATCCAAAGGATTGAAGTCAGGAGATAGTGCTGGCCATGCCACAGAACCGCATCTCCCAATCCATCACCCAGCGAAGAGCTGATTGGCTATATCACGTGCCACCAAAGAGAAATGAGCTGGGTAACCATCCTGCTGAAGCCACATTACTACTCGTGTTGCCAGCGGTACGTCCTCCAAAGTTGGTTGAGGATGTTCTTCAGGAAGTCAGCATACATGACACTATTCAGAGCACCTTCAAAGAAATAAGGTCCAATCATTCAGTGTCCGAAGATGTCACACTGACACTCCACCGGTGCTGGTTGTCCATTTCTCTCAGTCAGAGAGGACTGACTTGAGACCAGTAGTGACCATTATGGATATTGACATCACCATTGCTCTTGAATATCGCTTCATCTGTGTAAAGAATACAGCGATGAAACCATCAGATTTTACCTGACAATATTCTATTTTTAGGGACGATTAAAAAAACATCGTTTATCAAGACTGTCCCACAATAAGAGATAACATAAAACAGCGAATCCGGGAGACCTGCCAGTCACTTGACCACGCCAAGTGTTAGGAGTCACTGACAGTGTTAGAGGAAGAGTACAGGTGTGTGCTGCTCAGAACGGCAGACAGTTTGAACATTTATAAAAATTAATGGAATTGTCCAGTCTTTCAGTAAAATATCAACATTAATAATTGTCTTGTTTACATTTTTGTCTTGCAACATTTCTCTATTTTGATGACATTATATTTTTGTACGTTTTCTCATTGAAAGAGTAGGAATTGGTAAAAACGTTTCCTATGAAAGTTGTTTGTTTTGAAGAGCTCTATCAAATGGAACCTTATTCGACCTGGACTCCCATTTGAAATTTGAAAGTGATACGCCACTGACCCTACTTCCTTTTAAAGCTGACTGATGAAATTAAGCTCAAGTGAAAGTTCACATGTGGCTTAGTTATAAATATTTTTTCTCGAAAGTTTTAATGCACTAGATTCCGAAGTAAACGACTTACTTGTGGTTCGAATCACCCATTTTGTTTTCATACGTTTTCTCATTGAAAGAGTATGAATTAATAAAAACGTTTCCTATGAAAGTTGTTTGTTTTGAAGCGCTCTATCAAATGGTACCCTATTTGACCCAGACTCCCATTTGAAATTTTAAATTGATACGCCACTGACCCTACTTCCTATTAGAGTTGACTCATGAAATTAAGCTCAAGTGATAGTTCACATGTGGTTTAGTGATAAATATTTTTTTCTGGAAAATTTTAATGCACTAGTTTCCGAAATAAAAGACTGTTACGGGTGGTCTGAATCACCCTGTACAATATGAACCGTAAGTAATGTCATTAATTCTGGTGGATAATTCCTTTAGTAAAGAGCAACAAAAGAAGTCAAATACAATTTTTCTGTCTTTTGAATAGTTTACCATAAAAATGTGAATATTAAAATACAAGAATTACGAGATAGTGCAACGCTGTGTAATCAATAGGAAGTACACGTAATTCTCTCTTGCTCTGAACAATCCCTTCACCTGGCTTGTTACGAACAGGGAAGTTGCAGGTTATTGCCACGTACATTGTTTTAAACCTATAAGAAAAATACTGATGATATAGAGTCTAAATTTTGTATTATACTGTCTTAAAGAAAGGGGAATGAACACTGCTCACTTCACGTTAAACAAAATAAAAAAAAAATTGAAAGTAAACTCTAAAACCTAATTTTAATTAAATATTCAGAGCGCACAGACAATAACGTGCGCTTATTTCAGAATAAAATTAAAAGATTAAGAAATATTTGTACACTCCCATTTCAATTGAATATTCTCAGAACTAACACAATAATGATACTTAGTTCACGTTGTAAAAACAAGATTTTACAACATTTAAAACTCTACAGGCAAAAATAAAAATATGATTTGTTATTTTATGTTAAACGAACAAAATTACAAATAATAAGATTTTTAAACTCTTTCAATTTACGACGGCGCTTATTCCGTCGGATCCCGGCCAACTAGTCACTCATAATGAGTGCACCTCATCACATGTGTGGACTTCAGTCCTACGTTCATAGACATCTATGACGTAGTGCAGAGGGCGGCCACTAGAGGGAACCCAAGAGTTGGAACTTAATCTGAGACGATTCTGTCCGGCGCCGGGGTGGGTATCCTGTGTGGCTTAGTGGATAAAGCATCAGCACGTAGAGCTGAAAACCCGGGTTGAAATCCCGGCGCCGGAGAGAATTTTTCTCCGTTCCATTACTCTTTCATCGTATGATGACGCAGAATACCTGCATGGAAATATCATATGTACTTCGGCACATTAAAATAATATATATCTTTCAATTTAATTTCAATTAAATATTCGGTGAACATAAGCAATGCGAAAAAAATTATTAACTTATTTTACGTCACACAAATCAACTTAATTATATAAAAAAACTCTATTTGTCGTGCTACAAGCATTTTATTCAGGCAAATAGAAATATTTCCCTCCCACCTTAATATTTTAAAGAGGTAACCGGTAAACTTACATCCAAGGAATCAAACTTCCCGAGACGTCTTCAAAATCAGTCGTGTGCGTTATGTTTACATTTCTCAACCGTCGCGCAGTGGTCTAAAATCCATATTTAGGAGGACAAATGGAGAAAAATGACATGTAAAAAAATGAAATTAAACCCTTAAATTATTTTTCCTATATAGCTGAGTAACACTGAATTGATAATCTTAATCAGCGGAGGTGGCTGCATAGCGAGATAAGAAGCCGGTAACATGCCACATTTCGCCACCCAGCATTCTTACTCAGCAAGCGCCGCGAGTCTGCCGTTTTCCTTGTGCTGTAACTCTGTTGTAAGTGGTCGATTCCATTCATATTTGGTATCAACATGTCAAGTAGTTCTTTGGGTATGTAACACTGTTTGTTTTTGTTACATTTAATGTTATTATAGCATGTCAAATTAGCATGAATGGACACGGGACAAAATATAAATACAACCATTGAGTGCAGACTTTGCTAAGGTAGAGAAAAAAAAAACCCCTTTGGTTCGTCCAAAAATGATTTTTTTTCACTTCATCCACTATTTACCTCTATTTAAAATCTAGTCTTAAGCTGCGCAGATTTGCGGAAGTAATAATTTATTAGCACTATTCTTTCGAGGTGCAGTAGTGCAATTTTTCTCGGTTGCAGTTATTTCAATACCTGTGAACCGAATCTGCTTCCGCAGTATAATTCAGGGAATTCAAGATGACAGCTTGTTAATTATGTACCAAATAAGCTTTCGGAGTGTCCAAAAGGTGCAATAGTACCTAAAATGTTATATTCCCCCCCCCCCCCATAATATTTTGTCTAAATGCATCCCCCTGTAAGGGGCACTTCTGTTCATACCAACGTAAACAGAGTTTGTACACAAAACAAATGTATTAAGTGTAACTACTGTATAAAATTTCATAAAAATCTGTTAGATAGGACAAAAGTTACTAATTTTGTCTAATTGCGCCCCCCTATAAGGGGTAGTTACACTTAGACCAACGTAATGAGAGCTTGTATACAAAACATACATGCTACCTGTAACTACTTTGTAAAATTTCGTAAAAATCTGTTAAATAGGAGAAAAGTTACTAATTTTGTCTAATTGTGCCCCCTAAAAGGGGTAGTTCTCCTTATACCAACGTAATCAGAGCTTGTATACAAAACATATATGTTCCTTGTAACTGTTTTGTAAAATTTCATGCAAATCTATCAAATAGGAGAAAAGTTACTAATTTTGTTTAATTGCGCCCCCCTATAAGGGATAGTTCCCCTTATACCAACGTAGCGAGAGCTTGTATACAAAACATACATGCTACCTGTAACTACTTTTTAAAATTTCATAAAAATCTGTTAAACAGGAGAAAAGTTACTAATTTTGTTTAATTGCGCCCCCTGTAAGGGGTAGTTCCCCTTATACGAACGTAATCAGAGCTTGTATACAAAACATATATGCTACTTGTATGTAAAATTTCATAAAAATCTGTTAACCCGTTAGCACCCAGAAAAAAAGTTATTCAATTTTTTTGTTATATTTATGAAATTATCGTATTTAGGATGTAAGAATTAAGGAAAAGCCACATTTCTGAAAAAAAGATAATATAATCTATTAGATATTAGCTGATACCATATGGTATCACTGGGCGCTTACACTACTATCATTACACAAAAAATACAAAGATAGCCTATGCTACAATAATGAGGCTTGAAATTCTACATTCAGTTCATTGTGTATGGTATTTAGCGAAACAGGTCAGACACAAGCCTACATTGCATTTCTGACACATTGTCCGGCCAAATTACTTGCATTCTTCTCCAGCACATCTTCTATTGCAGTGAGCAACAAAATGATTGAGTCCATCAAATCGCAAATCTGATAAATTTTGTCGGGAAAGATTTACTCTTCCAGGAGATTTCTGTGGGACACTATTGCGCGTTAGATACACTTGGACAATTTCTCTTCGGAAGTCAAGCTGCGATGTTCCCTTGTGGATTTTCTTGTAGAGAAACCATGAGTTCATTACGGCCATATCTAAGAGCCAAGTGACAATGGACCAATACCACTTTTTGGATCGAATACCGATACGGTATTGCGCAATCCTTTTGTCCATGATATCTGTTCCTCCCATATTGGAATTGTATTTTGCAATGCAGTCTGGACGAGGTACCATAATATTCTTCTTGTCTTTCAGTGAGTATCTCTTCACATTTCCTACTGGGGCAAGTCCAGTGCTGTTTGATGCAATTGTAACAATAGAATTATCCATCCATCTCACAAAAATTATACCATTGTTGTGTTCAATAATATGCTGAAACTTGCCCCTGATTTCCTTGGAGAAAACTTTCTTATCAGCTAATGGACATGACTTTGGTACTCTGTTCTGTCTTACGGTACCAACTGCACCATATCCTAAATGTTTCAGGTAAGCGAATAAATTCACTCCTGTAAACAAGTTGTCCATGTAAATGGTGAAGGGTACACGTTTGGTTGGTAGTTCATCCAGCATGAGCACTAATGGAGACGCAGCTTTGCCAAATAAACTGTCATAATCACTGTCACCACGCTCGCTCTTGCCCTGATGCAAGTCAAAATCAACCAAATATCCATCACTAGTATTTAGACACCACACTTTATACCCAAACCTTACGGGTTTGCTACGTAAGATAATGATTCAGTAGGTACAAAATTAGCCAGGCATTTTTTCTTTAGTCTGTCCATAAGTGGGAGAATTTTCCACACTTTATCTTCACTATTCGGTGCTGTGTTATCAGCAAAGTGTAAAAATCTCTGTATCTGGAGAAACCGATTTCTTCTCATTGAATTGCTGACCATGGTATTTTTTACATCTTCATGAGTTTCCCAATACAGCATTTTAGAAGACAAAGTATTATACCCACTTAGAATCAAAATACCGAAGAAACACCGCAAATCTGACATGGTAATTTGAGGATCCGTTTCAGTTAGAAAATGTGTATAGTGCTGAGTCTCTTTGACAAGATATTTTAGTGTCTCATCATCAAAGAACTCTTCAAATAAGTCAACACATAACATATTTGAAAAGCGTGTATAGTCAGCAGGAGGAAATGAAAAATTACAATGTTTCAAATCACCTTCGATCCAGTTATATGTAGTTGGGTTAGTTTTTCTTTGTTGAATCCAATCAGGTGCTTGTTGCTTACGTTGTTGTTGTTGTTGTTGCTGCTGCTGCTGCTGTTGCTATGTAGGCTGTATGGATGGTGGAAATACACTAGAAGCAGTTACTTTTTGTTGAATCAAATCAGGCGCTTGTTGTTCAGGTCGTCGTCGTCGTCGTTGTTGTTGTTGTTGTTGTAGCTGCTGCTGTTGTTCTGTAGACCGCAAAGATGGTAAGATGACACTAGAAGTGGCTAAACTTTGTTCAATCAAATTACATGTTTGTTGTTGAGGTCGTCGTCGTTATTGTGTAGGTTGTACAGATAGTGAGGCGCCACTACAAGACATTTCAGATGGTTCATAATCTCCTCCAAGCGTATTTCAGCTGCAGCAAGTAACTGACGTCCTGTTAGATTATATATCATTCCTCCGTCATCTTCATTTGCTGAATCTTCAAGAGTGTCAACATGGACGTCTGGTGGCACAATAAATATATCCTCAGTTTTATTTGCTACGTCATCATTTGCTTCTATTATATCTAAAAACTCGGATAGTGTCAACCCATCACTGGAATAAATAAATAAATATATGTAAGTACACAATTAAATTATATATAAATATACCATACTTTTATGTCTATGATTGTAGAGTCTATATAATTTACGGTTATGCTGTGTAATTAGGCACAACATAACATTTAGAAAATATGATACACGTATACATGCCTCGATGTTATAAACGCCCAGTGATACCATATGGTATCGTGGTCTTTAAGACATTGTTGCATAAAAGTTATTTATATTTTTGACATTTAAAATTTGCATGCCTCTTCTTTGACTCATTGTTAATACATATTACATATTCGTTAGAAAGATAATCAAGGTTAAAAGGATGATATTGTGCTTACACGTATTGAACGTCCATGATTTTCACTTCTCACAACCACGTCCACACTCTTGAGACTGACCCAGCTCACTAACAACTCACATCTGTGAAATTGTTACTGGAGTGCATCTGCTACTTCACGCTGAAGAAAATATGACCCTCAGACTCAACCCCTAAAATACCAGGGGTCAGAACTGACAACGTTACACTTATAGTGCAAGCTGATACAAAATGGTATCTGTGGGCGCTAATGGGATAGGAGAAAAGTTACTAATTTTGTTAATTGCGCACCCACTATAAGGGGTGGTTCCCCTTATATCAACGTAACGAGAACTTGTATACAAAACATATATGCTACCTGTAACTGTTGTGTAAAATTTCATAAAAATCTGTTAAATATGAGAAAAGTTACTAATTTTGTCTAATTGCGCCACCTATAAGGGGTAGTTCCGCTTATACGAACGTAATCAGAGCTTGTATACAAAACATATATGCTACTTGTAACTGCTCTGTAAAATTTCATAAAAATCTGTTAAATTGGAGAAAAGTTACTAATTTTGTCTAATTGCGCCGCCTATAAGGGGTAGTTCCGCTTATACGAACGTAATCAGAGCTTGTATACAAAACATATATGCTACTTGTAACTGCTCTGTAAAATTTCATAAAAATCTGTTAAATAGGAGAAAAGTTACTAATTTTGTCTAATTGCACCGCCTATAAGGGATAGTTCCGCTTATACGAACGTAATCAGAGCTTGTATACAAAACATATATGCTACTTGTAACTGCTCTGTAAAATTTCATAAAAATCTGTTAAATAGGAGAAAAGTTACTAATTTTGTCTAATTGCGCTGCCTATAAGGGGTAGTTCCGCTTATACGAACATAATCAGAGCTTGTATACAAAACATATATGCTACTTGTAACTGCTTTGTAAAATGTCATAAAAATCTGTCAGATAGGAGAAAAGTTTCTAATTTTGTCTAAATGCGCCCCCCTATAAGGGGTAGTTCCCCTTATACCAACGTAACGAGAGCTTGCATACAAAACAACGTAACGAGAGCTTGCATACAAAACATATATGCTACCTGTAACTACTGTGTAAAATTTCATAAAAATCTGTTAGGTAGCTGAAAAGTTATTAACATGTCCCGCTAAATTTGCATTCTAGACCACTGTGCGTCGTCTCGAACACCCCAGCTGTTCAGGTACTTGGCCTACGACAACGTGTCTGTGCCTCTCTGCAGGCAATATTAACCTTTACATCGTTGTCACTGTGCACTGCATTTTAAAATTCCTTTGCAGAACGAAAACTTACATTTGTTCGGATGAAATTTCTGCACATTTAAAGGACAAAACTAAAATAAAATTATTTAAATCATTTATTACCATAATACACCGCTCTGTTAAATGACCGATAATATTGCGAAGTAATTCAATAGTTTTTACAAAATACGCTATGAAATCGTTCATATACAGTATTTTTTTCTCTCAAAAAGGAAGCAAAAACGACCAAAATGCTATTAAACTATTTTGTTTCAAATACTAACCCCTTGAAATTAATGACATTACTTACGGTTAAACCTGAATAAAATCCCGTACTAAATTATTTTGTTGAGTGGGATGAATATGTTCCTTTTTAAAGGATACACACTTTTTTTCTACAATTATATGGTTTTAGGGCGGAAAGCTATAGTCTCATTTCTGTTTCTGCATTTAGCCTTCTTAGGCAATTTATGTTCATGAATACATAAGCAGAATATCCTGATATGAAACTGATAAATATTATATTTCCTTTTAGATCTTTGATAGTATTAATGATATTAATAATAATGAAATATAATTATTATTTATTTTGTAATATTACGATTATGTCATAATAACATTATTATTGGTGATGTTTTATGTTTTTATTGATTCGTATTTCTGTGACTTTATATACATTTTGCAGTATTCTCCAATTTTAAAATACTATTTAAATACAATTTATGATTCACAGAATTCCAAACTTTCAGAAGCGCTGTATTACACGATTTACTTTGTTTGTATTTATGGATAAGGAAGGATGGTCATAAAACGATGTACTGTATTAAAATCGTAAACCTCGTTGTCCTCAGTAATTTCTAAATTTTGTCACTTTTTCCGTAGTGTTTTAAAATAATATGCTTGTCCAGTCGAGGCTTAATTATCTCCCCCCAATATACACGAACAGTGACGTGTATTATGCAAATCAAGATGTTGATTTGAATAATTTCGAGGGAAAAATTGTTCCGGAGCCGGGTATCGAACCCGGGACCTTTGGTTTAACGTACCAACGCTCTACCACTGAGCTACTCGGGAACTCTAACCGACACCGATCCAATTTCTTCCTCTTGATTTGCATAATACACGTCACTGTTCGTTAACAGAAAACCACAATTTAAGTCACACGGAGTTAGTGTGCACTCGAAGTTGGTTGCTTGACGGTTGTCAGCCCACTTTGAGGTCTGTGGATGTAGAGGGAGAAATTGGATCGGTGTCGGTTAGAGTTCCCGAGTAGCTCAGTGGTAGAGCGTTGGTACGTTAAACCAAAGGTCCCGGGTTCGATACCTGGCTCCGGAACAATTTTTCCCTCGAAATTATTCAAATCAACTTTACAGGGAGTTATACCTGAAAATCTTGATTTGCAAGTAAAATAAAGTATACACATTAAATCTAAATGATGTTAATGTTCATTAAATTATGGTTGCATGTAATAAAAATTAGAAACATGTTAAAGGAATTATCATTGCACCAATGAGTGGTCTCTGGACGAAAATGACCGCATTTTAATTATTTGGTTGCAATTTAAATTAAGTAACATATTAAACGATTTATCCTTCTATCAAACACGAATGTTCCCTGGATCAAATGTCCTATTTTAATTATGTAATTACTTTATATTTATTTCTAACGGGTGCAGCGGAGCGCACGGGTACGGCTAGTTTTTATAATAATTTTAGAACATGTGTAGACTTTTTGTCGAGATATTAATTAGTGGCAAAATAAGATAAATTTGTCACTGTGACAGTTTGATAATAATAGCACAGTCACGAAGCTTGAGTTTAAGAGGGTACTAGGAAAAATAGACTGTGCAGGTACTATTTCGCATTGTCTGTAATGAGGCGATAGTAGCGATCCTAGTGGTTAGCAACTATCTATGGATGCATATTTACTATGTATTGAGCTTCGTGACTGTATATACTAGACTCTGATAATAGTCGTAATCGTAACAATGGAGCTGGATTATATGGAGGAAGAAGACCAGGCGTACGTAATAATGAAAGAGAAAGGCAGAGTGAATATAAGAGTCGTCTAGATTCAAAACCCTCTAAACGCAATTTTTGCACATTTTCATGTTTTTATACCATGGTATAAATATTGAAGTTGAAAGCCAACCCATTCCGGCTGAAATAGAGCGATGAAAATTGGGTTTAGTTTCAAAATCCCCTGAAGAGCGTAAAATTTACATAATTGTTAGATTCAAAATTCTCTATCAACAAAAGAGCCAATCGGTGATGAGGATGAGGTCATGTGCCAGTATGTTTGTTTGTATGTGGTTTGTATGTGGTTTAAATGTTGTGAAACCTACTCTACAGAAAAGAAGAAGACCACAGGCAGAGTTTGGGGTGAACAGTAGTAAGTCTAAGGGTACGGCCACACGAGCTACATTTGTAGCAAGTTTTCTGCGACAAATGTAGCTGGAATTATAGGCAGCATTGAGTTAAATGGAAGCGGCCACATGGAGCAGTAAATGTAGCAAGTTTGGCGCATCCCAAGGTCGTGTCGCAACTCGAATGGGTCCGGGTCCATTTTTTCTGCGACATTTACTGCTGTTGGGTGGCCACACGTAGCGACATGGGTGGCTACACGTGCAGCTACATTTGTAGCAACTTTCTGCGACAAATGTAGCTGGAATTATAGACCGCATTGAGTTAAATGGAAGCGGCCACACGGAACAGTAAGTGTAGCAAGTTTGGCGCCGTCTGACATGAGGTCTATTCGTGACCAATAATTTTCCAGCCTAAACGAATTAACATTGTTGTTAGTTACTGGGAATTTCTTATTATGAAATCCATATTTTTTAAACTTTAATATTAATATTTATTTCCGCTTTACTAATTCCCAGAGGAGACTCAGTGAGTCAAAGACTATACATGTCAAAAGACTTTTATCTACTAACTGACAATAAATAAAGAATAAATATCATGCAAAAGAAAACAAAAAAATTGTAATAAAAGTACAAACAACCGTGTAAAATGAATGTTTATGCTTTAATTTTTTAGGAATGAGATGGAAAGCGAAAATCAAATGTCATGTAAAGGACACACAGATTAAGACTTTAAAAAGAGTGAAATAACAAATCAAAGTTATTCATTTTACAGTAGAGAATTACAATAATTTAGCGCAATGTAAATTTACAAATGCGTATGGATACACGCGTAAGCTAATTTTAAATACTATTTTCTTAATCTTACTCCTGTTTTTTTGTTACTTCACCAGAAGGAAAGTAAATATCGCCACTAAGTTCCTTTCTGGTAATTGAATTTGCAGCCAGGCATACAACAGCTTGGCATTTTATTCAGGCTTAATGTATTTAAAAATAAAACAAGTGACATTGATGAGTGCAGTGAAATTTGTCTCTCGAATTAGCTATAAGATATCGCAATTTGTACCACCCAGCTTATCTTTTAGCGTTAAAATCTTCTTTTGTTGGTAAAAAAACTTTATGAGACATGAAACTGTAACATACCCTAAGATTCACATTTCAGTTTCCCCCTCCCCCGAAATTTAATAATCTGAAAAACGTGATCTATCATGTTTAAGAGGACGTAAACTCTATTTTCTATAGGCTAAGATGTAGGTCTACAATGGGAGAAAGGCATTCTCAAATTTGAAGGAAACCCCGTTTTTTTAATGGTTGAAATTCTCAGTATGTATATGTAATCATATCAACAGAATTAACTTGTGTTTATGAGGGAGTGAAGTAGGGAGGGAGATTGACTTTTAGATGGAAAATTATTATCATGACAGATTTATAACAATACGATGCCAATATATATAACAAATTTTGTTACTAACAATACGGTGCCAATAAATATTGCTTCGCTTATGTATAGTCCAGGCTAAGTTCCCTATTTTTTAACTCTCTTCAAAATATCTTTCTTTAAAAAGTACATACATTTTTCTTCTTTCAATTTCGACCTAAAGAATTCTTCAATAATAAAATGTATACAAAAGCGTTCTAGCAAGCCGTTCACAACAATTTGTTTGAAAAAAAAAACGTACAATTCTTTTGCAGGACAGACATCACAAATCAGTATTGTTTATAAATATTATTGTGTTATAAAGACATTTTCACTTTGAGTTGTATTTTGGGATATAAGGGTCAAGTTTAAATTGTCGCAACGTCCAATAAGAATTCTGCAAAACCAAGAAAAAGAGAACTTTTATGATAGATGTATTTACTTAGACCCTTTTCAAAATACCGTTCTTTGAGAGTACACATTTTTTTTTCTTTCATTTTCGACCAAAGGTTTCCTTCGATAATAAAATCTATACAATAGCGTATCAGTAAACCCTTCACAGCGACTTCATTTGGTAAAAAAAAGACAATTCTTTTACAAGACATCTCTCACATATGTTACAAACAGATTGCCTCTTTGAGTTGTGTTTTGGGTCATGTTTAAAACTCCTTTTTACTTGGAGATGCTTCAGAAATTCATGTATTGGAAAGGGAAGAGCATGTCTAATCTGTAACTTCTGGTGAAGTAACTAAAAAACAGAAATAAGATTAAGAAAATAGTAATTAAAATTAGCTTACGCGTGTATCCATACGCATTTGTAAATTTACATTGCGCTAAATTATTGTAATTCTCTACTGTAAAATGAATAACTTTGATTTGTTATTTCACTCTTTTTAAAGTCTTAATCTGTGTGTTCTTTACATGACATTTGATTTTCGCTTTCTATCTCATTCCTAAAATATTAAAGCATAACCATTCATTTTACACGGTTGTTTGTACTTTTATTACAATTTTTTTGTTTTCTTTTGCATGATATTTATTCTTTATTTATTGTCAGTTAGTAGATAAAAGTCTTTTGACATGTATATTCTTTGACTCGCTGAGTCTCCTCTGGGAATTAGTAAAGCGGAAATAAATATTAATATAAATTTAAAGTTTAAAAATATGTATTTTATAATAAGAAATTCCCAGTAACTAACAACAATGTTAATTCGTTTAAGGTGGGAAATTATTGGTCACGAATAGATCTAACATGTCAGACGGCGCCAAACTTGCTACACTTACTGCTCTGTGTGGCCGCTTCCATTTAACTCAATGCGGTCTATAATTCCAGCTACATTTGTCGCAGAAAGTTGCTACAAATGTCGCTACGTGTGGCATGTCATGTGGCCACACGTAGCGACATTTAACGCAGAAACTGGCAGTAATTGTAGCGCCCGTGTGGCCACCCATTTTGCGACAATTATGGCAGCTTCATTTGTAGCAGAAAACCTGCGACAAATGTAGCTCGTGTGGCCGTACCCTAAGCGTAGAAAAATTGAAAATGTAAGAAAATCTGCAGAAAGTGCGGAAAGTTTAACATTTGCTGCAAAAATGAAGTATTGCGAGTCTGGCAGTGAACACCATGCTAGGCTTTAAGAGGAGATGAATAAAACATCTACTAGAGCTTTCAAAATTAGAAAAAGCTGGACATTGGCATCAACTAGCAGCTCTGTTACATGATGCTATGATGAAGAAGAAGCATTGGCGCTTTTCCTGGAGGCAGATTTTACAACACACCAGTACAATATGATGAGATGAGGCAGGGGCGTATTTTGCGGACTACCGGGGCTACCGGCGGTAGCCCAAGGAAATTACAAAAGAAAAAGTTTATAATATAACATAATGTAATAATTTTGTATTATTAGTTTTACCATAGTAATTAAAATTAAAGTAATTGTTAGATTTATATGCGCTCTCTGCTCACAAAAAGAAACAAGTTGTCAAGGCGGCATCGCTGGAGAAACCGCTTGCTACGTGAGGTAGCCTGTGATCGTTCCGCGCATGCTGTCCTGTCGCACAACTGCCCGTCCCCCGCTCCCTTCTGTTTCCATCGTGCAGTGTAGGCCGGGCGAGTTGCCGCTCTCGTGATCGGTTTCTTTGCAGGCTCGAAGCAACAATACGCTTAGCATGCTAGCTCATGAATGTGATTGTGTTCTTGCAGTGCATTATTTTAAATCTGTGATTTGTTCGAGTGTCTAAGAGTTATATTAATTGTGAATTATTAATTTTAATTTCCCAATTAAGTGATATTGTGAAAAATATGGCAGAACAAGTTTCTGGAGAGGTTTGTGTTGAAAATGACTGTGTAATAGAAGGTTTATTAAAAGTGCCTTTTAACCGTCGTACATAACAACGAGAAAGTTGAAATTGTGAAAATGGAAGGACCAACTCCTGAGTTAAATTTGTCCATGGATGTAAAAGAAAAACAGCGTGAGTACACACGCCATTTCACTTCAACATCATATGGTAAGTGGAATTGGTTGTGTGGTACTTCTAAACTGTCTAAACTATTTTGCTGGCCATGTTTGTTATTTAGCCACGAAACTAATGTGTGGTCAAAAGAGGGGTTTTCTAATATGAACTCCCTTCGAGCGGCAGTCCTAGAATACGACAAATCAAAAGCTCATATTTGTAGTAGCATGAACTTTGCAAACTTTGGGAAGACAAGAATTGATTTACAGCTAGATAAGCAAAAAGCTCTACACATCAACCAACACAATGCTCTTGTGAAAAAAAAAAATTGGGAGATTTTACTGCGTCTTATTAACGCAGTCTGCTTTCTAGGAAAACAAGAATTGGCTTTTCGGGGTCATAACGAGAGTGTGGAATCAGACAATATAGGAAATTATATTGAATATTTAAGTTCCTTAAGTGAATTTGACCATTTACTGGCCAATCATCTTAAGAGTTCAACAGTATTTCGCGGTACTTCTCCCGCAATTCAGAATGACTTAATATTTGCTATAAGTGGGGTTATGATAAAGAACATAAAACCTTTTGTGGCCATTGTTGTTGATGAAACAAGTTACTGCTCTAATCAGAGTCAATTGCCCACTGTTTTAAGATACGTCGACAGTACTGCCAATGTTCAAGAACGGATTATAGGATTCACAAATGTCAGATCGGACAAAACTGCTGCTGCTTTGTTTCAGCATGTGGAAGGTGTTACAGCAGAATACAATGTCGGCAATAACTTAATTGCACAGACATACGATGGTGCTTCAGTTATGGCGGGAAATATTAATGGCTTAAAAACAAAAGTTCAAGAAAAGTATCCTCAAGCACTATTTGTCCATTGTTACAGCCATGTTCTCAATTTAGTTTTGCAAAAAACTACTTCATCCATTCCAGAATGCCGCATTTTTTTCAAAACACCGTCGGGTTTAGCTGCATTTTTCTCATCATCTCCTAAAAGATCAGAAAACTCAAGGAATTTATGAACAAGAAACTCCCAAAAGTAGCACCAACTAGATTGAATTTTACATCTCGGCTTGTAAATACAGTAAAGGAATACAGAGAAAAACGGACTGCTTTCTTTCAAAATATAATTTGTAATGACTCTGAAGAAAACTATGATGATGATGTAATTGTGCAGGCTCAAGGATATTTTAATTTTTTCACACAGTTTCAGAATATATTTCTTCTTGAAGTCTATGCTACAGTGTTCGCACATACAGATGTGCTCTACAATATTCTTCAGACAAAAAGTCTAGACATAGCATACTACTTGCAAGAGGTATCAAAGTTAAAAAAATACTATATCCGAGTTCAGATGTAATGGGTTTCCGTCCACATGGAGTAATATGGAAAATGAAAATTCTTCAGCCAATACAATGGAACCACCATTAAAGCGAAGAAAAGGAGATGATGAATTGAAATACAGGCAGCTGTACTACAGCATACTAGATCGTATGCAAATGGAAATTACTGACAGATTTTCTGATTATGGAAAGCTTCAGTTCACACATCTTCTAGATTCTCAAAAATTTTTTGCTTATAGAGAAAACTTCCCGAATGAGGCACTAAACAAATTATTTCAGTCCTATAACAGTCACTTTGATCAAGTACGTTTGAAAAATGAATTAAGTGTAATATATTCAGCAGAAGTCTTTGATTTTTCGAACAAACCTATCCACGAAATATTATCTGCCATATATGAAAACCAGCTGAACCAAGTTATTCCTGAAGTCCTTAAATTGGCAACATTAATTGTGACAATACCAGCTACGTCAGCATCGGTAGAAAGAACATTTTCTGCGTTGAAGAGAATAAAATCCTACTGTAGATCAACTCATACACAAGAACGTTTATCCGGCTTGGCACTAATATCCATTGAAAAGTCATTTCTACAGAAACTTTGCAAGTGGCCCAACTGTAATTTCAATGACGAAGTCATGAACGTATTTTCGTCCCAATCAAGATGTCTGGAATTCACATAAATATGTAAGGAATTTTATTATAGGGATTTTAAAATATATTTTGTGTAATAATGGGGGCAGTGGTAGTCCAAACCCTTTAACCAGTATACGCCACTGAGATGAGGTGCCAAAGATCGAAATGCAGTGCAGGGTTTACCAATCCAGCTATGTCCTTGAGACCAATTTTCAGATTAGGATATTTTCTCATCCATAAAGAGCATGCTTCAGTATAAGCATTCTTGAAAGGTTTCATCACAACTCTATCAAGCGGTTGCAATTTGTGGGTAGTATGGGGTGGTAGGCTAAGCATGTGAGCATGATGCTGTTTTGCGTACAAAACCACATCCAGACCCTTATGGCTGGCATGCCCATCCACAATCAAAAGAACAGGGCTTTTTTTCGCATGGATTCACTTTGTCTACAAAACTTTTCATCCATTTGAGGAAGCCTTCTTTCGTAATCCACCCACTTGGCTGGCCATCAAAAACACTTCCCACTGGTCCATCTTTTGTTAAGTCATTATCAACTCTCACGCGTGGAAAGATAAACATTGGTGGACTGTACTGATCACCAGAAGCATTTATTGAAAGGACAGTAACATTCTTACCCCTCTCTCCAGATGTTAGTTTTCCCACTTGTTTTTTTCCTTTGAGGTGATTGTTGTGGACACAAGACACACCAGTCTCATCTGCTTTGAATATTCTTGATGGTCTGTACGAATATTTCCCCATCAGATCACTTAGCTGATCAAAAATTCTGTCTGTTTGCTCTCTATTGAAACCTGCTGCCCTCTGTAAACTGGTTGATTCTGCCATCCTTAAGCTCAGATCTTTATGTTTCTTCATGAATTCGTAATAAAATTCCTTCCCGGTCATCATTTTTGTCGTATTGAAACGATGAACAACTTTTAGTTTCTCTGCAAACTGGTAAGCGAGTTTTAAAAACTCATTTTTATTTAGTGGCATGAGTGGCTGTCTTTATATGATTGTACAAGTCGGCATCTTGCTCGTCAGTAAAAGTTCTCCGAAAAGTCCCACTATTGGCCATACATGATTTCAAAGGGATTACCTTACCATCTTCAAGAGCTCTAATTCGATCTCCTAAAGTACTTCTGGGTACATTAAAACGAACACTTGCTTCTCTTATTGTCATTTCTTTGTTACGTATTTTATGTACAGCCAATACCATGTTTTCTTCCTCCCATTTTCCTGTTATTTTTCCCTTTTTTTTTTCCTGAAATAAAATGCAGAGCCATTATTATCAATGCATGGATCACGACCTTCACTGTCCGATACTGCCCGCCACTTTATTGTCCGATACCACCTGAATGACGCGCAGTAACAAATAAATGTCTGAAGGAGCAGCTTTGAAGTTCAAGGGATTTTAACACTGCAGTTTATAGAGTAAAATATGTTGTTTTAATCAGTGTGCTTAAAATCTAACTCGACTTACTTTTACTCCAGAAACTTGCTGGCAAATTTAACTCCTTGCAGGGCTACACACAACACCAACAACAAAAGAATTAACCACACACAAACAACACTACAGCTGGACTAAATGTGGCGAACAGCATGCAGCCGGATCTGTTAGTTACTTCCTATTCCCGCTTATGGCAGCACCTGTTTGGCAACTGAGTTTGTCCGATACCAGCTGCTGTCCGATACCACAAGACATTCCCCTATAATGGACTATTGAGCATGCACTGTAGCATATTCCAGTATTTTGTGGCATAAAGCCCCAAATTAGTATATTTTGTAAAAACAATAATATTTATAATTTATTTTCAGCACGTAATAATTTTCCCTTAACTGTAATCGATGGTGGGAAATTCCTTGCATATGCAGTATGGGTGTGGAAAAACCAAAACCAGCACACCATGCTGCTGCACAACAAACACCTCTACCTACCTGACTTCATCATCATCATCATCTATACAAGTGTTAGGCCATGTCAACTATTACAATCTCATAATAACCAGGAATTTTCTCCTCAACTCTTTATCGGATGTCCCACAGATCTTTTCCCATGGGGTTGATAGTGAAGCATAGCTTTTGGAATTCTGTGGGATCTCACACATTGCAAATGGCTCATCCAGTTCTAATATTTCTGTATGAAATAGAATACTGATTCCAGACCGAGTTCTTCCATTACTTCGTCTTTGCGTTTATGATCTCATTTTGTATATCATGCTGTTCTTTGCATAAATCTCATGCATTCTTCCATCCACCTTAAAGTCCATGCCTCACTACCATAACAGAATACAACGTTTGTTAAAGGCGTATTCTAGTGCTTTTCTGTACCAGGGAAGGTTTCATTATCCTGTTTATTATTTCATAGTTTTGGAGTACTTTACAATTTTGCTTATTATATCCAAATAATGATCAAATATTAATTTGTAGCCAAGATATGTAAAATCATTGACTCATTCTAAAATTTTGCCATCTACACATATTTTACTAGGGACAGGTTATTTTCACCAGAAGGCCTTCCTGTATTTATTTCCATGTTATATTTTTTTTGCAATGATGTTTAAATTATATACTGAGTATTGTAAATAGTTTTCTGCAGATGATATTAAAAGTAGGTTATCTGCAAATATCAATGAAACTGTTTTCAAATTTCTGTTTACCTGAAACTGACCATGTCGCATTTGTCTCAATTCCTGAAGAATGTAATTCATGTGCATTATAAACAGAAGGAGGGAGAGACTGCTGTTTTACTTCTATGTTAATTTCGAGCCATTCTGAGGTCCTATTATTAATTTTACCTGAAATTAAATTTGTCCTACCTAACCTAAAAATCCCATAATCACATTTTCTCTGTTTTACTTATTCTCAGTTGGTAACTTTTTTTATGAAGTTTATTTATACACACTTTAACATCTGTGGTCATATCACGTGTGTAGGGTATATCAATAGGTCGTGGACTTTTGTTCTGACTCTGTTTTTATTGTGTGTTATAGATGGCTTATGTTCATGTAACTGATTTAGATTTTGTTTTAATGTTTATTATATTGGTGATTAAGGAGATCATGAATCTTGGTATGTAAATTTCCAATCCAGCATGTGCCTTTGTGATTGAGTGAAACCATAAAAAATCTCAATCAGATTGGCTGACCAAGGGGTTTGAACCCAGGACCTTCCAAATACGAGGCTCAAAGACTACCATTTGACCCGACTCGCTCGATTTTTTTATTGCTTATCCAATTTTTGTAATTTTATTGTTTGTTAGTTGCAATTAGAACAATAAACGTTACACAACAGTAGACTACTAAGACATGCTGTGTTGTGCAGTGTTGTTCAGTTGTGCAATTAAAAGTTCTTCACCCAGTATTCACACAATGTAAACCATGCGAAAATTTCAGGACACTGTACTGGAATGTGGGCGCTTTTTAGATTGTAATAATGGTGAGGGCATGCCTTGCTCCAAAACATGACGGCCTTTTTTCCTAGAATTGGTAAACCCTCATAAACTCCCATTTTCTCCTCAGCTCTTAGGCGCATGGTAGAAATAAATATGACAATGACTTCAAGAATTGGCAACTGAGCTAAGTGTTTATTTCTTGCTCATAGTGAAGAATGTGAGGGAAAGCCGTCATGTTTTTGAGCAGAGTTGTAAGTGTGAAGGTGTCGTCTTTACATGCAATGAAGGCGTTTTGGGGTCAACAAGGTAGAACTTCATGCCCGAGTTACCTCCCATACATAGTGAGAAGAAAGTAACTAGGGGATTGTAAATAGAGAGAATAATTAAATAACATTATTTCATGATATGAATACTTCACTTGAGGTCGTATCTACATAGGCCTATTTCCAAATAATAGTCAGCCCTTCTTTCTTTCTGCATTGCATAATGACCTGTATTGTATAAAATTCCTAATAATAAGTATGTATTATGATAACTTGAAATTATAATATTAAAATTTTCGCTTATGTACATGCTTGTTCGGCTTCATAGTCAATGTTGAAATCTCTGGTCGTAAGGTTAACACATCGCAATTCCAGTAATCGTATGTGCAAATCCATTGATATATCCTGTGATGTCATTCTAATTTTTTAACAACTGGTTCTCTCTGCTAATAATCGCAAATTTAAAAATATTAAATGACGTAATAATAAACAGCTACAAATAAAGGAAAAGTGCAATTCAACATTCTCTTGTATGTGTGCATAATTTAAAATGCTGTCTCGTGTCGCAAAGAAGGGGAGTAGACTTCTGACACTTCATCTGTGCGCTCTGCAGCAGAGGGTTGCCTCACATCATATCACATACATTGTCCTACCTACTATGCTATTATATGCACAAATATACAGCATTATACTATATACACAAATTAAATAAAAACAATAGAAGCAGGAAATACATGTGTTTGTGTGTTCTTTACTCAGAAACATTACTGTAGATTAATTGCATTGATGTATAATTTTCTTGTAGTTGTATTGTATTTCTGGTGATGTGGAAGAGAAGGCCTGATGGCCTTAATTCCACCAGAGTAAATAAATAAATAAATAAATAAATAAATAAATAAATAAATAAATAAATGTTTCCTGGAAATGAGGCAGCATGGGTCAAGTGCTGTTCTATGCATCCACAAAATCTTTTTTACTTTCTCCCAACGTTCGTATCTCCAACACAATAACGGCAGATAAAGTGTGAGAAATCCACAGAACAACACCAACTAACTAACTTTCAATATCTGCTCACACCAACGTATTGTTTGGATTATGCCAAGATGCACCAGCCAGGAATAAGATAATGTGGTGCTTGTTTGTTGTGCTCCACATAAGGAAATACTATACTATCCCAAGATGCATCTGCATACACACTTATACCACACACTGTTACACCAAGGTAATTTAACATGTTCAGCATATCACTGCCACTTCTAGCAACGCCATATTGTATATTTGGTCCAGGGAAAATACAATATGTTGTTGCAAAAAGTGGCAGGATTGAGTCTTTCCATAACCAATTTTACTTTTCTCAGACATAGGGTAAGGTTGCTATCAATGGGCCACTTAAAATAAATCTGATATAATATCCTCGGATAAAGTAATATTTATTTCCTTTTTCAAGCAAACTTAAACATTATCTTCTGTATTTCACTACGCTACAAACAGAGGTTATAAATATCCGATGTTAATGAAATATTTGGAAAATAAAAGTAAGCATCATCAGCCCAATGAAAGAAGCTTGTTTCCTTCATTGGGCCAGGTAGTTTCCATGAATGGGCTGCAGAATAATATTGTTAAATAACAACCCGCATCTAAATAAATGCCTATACACAATATCTTCGGCATTAATATGAGTAGTGTGTTGGCATGTGGAACCACAGAATGTGTATTCGAACACAAGCAAGACCACTAGGGCACTTATAAAAATCTTCAGACATTTCATTAACACAAGAAAATGAAATACATCATTGTCAGTTGGTAATCAGGCTTCGACCTGCAGCATTTATATCTCAAATTATTTACGATCTTAAAGAAATAAAAAGAAAAGACTTTAGGCCCTATTTGTTCTATAGCGTGATTAAACAGAACTAAAACATTTAAAAAATAACGAAAGTTGAAAGTTTAAGGGCTAATCAAACAAAACAGCAATTTATATACCTAAAAACAAAACATATCAAGACAATTGAAGTATTAGACTATAAATACCATTACTTATTGTTAAGCCAATTAAACTCTATCCTTCTTCTCTCTTTGGCTGACCAAATAAAAAACTGAAAAACTTAAAAAAGAACGTGCACTGGAAACCATGAATTCAGTTTTCTTTATAGCAGCTAACATGAGAAAAAAACGAAACTTTTATAAAACGTTGTCAAACTTTAGTCACAGTTTTCGCAATAGAACACTTTGGCTTCTTTGGAACAGCAGCACAATTCTCATGAACCCACTCGTTGCATGACAGACAGTGAATCATATCTCCTTTTATGCCATTGCAACAGAGGCCACAATACCATGACTTCTTCTTATAATTACACCTCGTTGAACTATTTGAAGAAAACGAGAGTTTGGTTTGAGCTGACTTCTCTGGTGCAGAATTTTCAAGACGTCTCCTTTTAGTTGTTCGCTTTTTACCTCTTCCAGCCTCTGCTTGTACGGACTGCTCATGATCACTATCATTCTCTGAGCTTTATTTGCACTTCTTCCGAAAGAAATTTTGTTTGGTATAGGAGAAGATTTCACCCAAGGAAACTTGCAATTTTGGTGCCAACGTTGTTGCATCAGCTGGAAGACATTCTAAACTATCTTGACTTCCAGATGCTATTGCTCCTTTTTCTAGATTCACGGTATTAGGCCAATTTGGTTCTGGAATTTACTCATTGAAAAGTCCAATTGTAGAAGCTTCATTAATGGGAACATCATCTGTTTCAAACTGCATCGTTGCCACAAAATGGCAATCTTGGAACATGGCCCTGTTGACTGGCCAAACTCCAGTTTTTGCAAATCCATTTACTGCAGTCCCTATTGTTGCCACCAGTCCACATGTTTTACCAAACAGTCGTGGTATATGAAATTGGGTAAGAACTTCAGGTTTGCTTACTCAAATGCTTAACAAACGACACGTCCAATGGCTGCAGCCTAAGAGTAGTGTGTGCCAGCTTGATGAGATTTCTGGTGTGAGTTGAATGTCCATCAAGAAGAAGCAAGACTTCTCCTTCCTTTGAAGAACGGACAGTGCCGATGAAATGCCTTAAGCACCTCACAAATACATATTTGTTAATGTATCCACTTTCAGGATAATAAGCAAAAATTGTTCCCAATGAAGCTCCATCTTCTAATCCTTTTGCAGAACGCGCACGTTTGTAGATGATCAGTGGTGGAACATACTGACACGCAACACTTGTGCAGCAAACTGGATTAGTAGAGAAACCTCTGTTGCCACTGGCTGTCAAACCTACTGCTCTTTTAACTTGAAGGCAAGCATCTTTCTAGGTTTGTTTTACACAGTTTATAAACCAGTCTCATCAACCTTGAATACTCCCATTGAATTGAGCTGGTTTTCGTCAACAATTTTCTGCAAGGTATCAAAAAAATGACTTATGTTTTCTTTATTAAACCCCTTAGCTCGAGCAAAAGAGGTCGACTCTGGTTGACGCAAGTTAAGTTCGGGATGTATAATACAATTTCTTTCCGACGATTCTCTTTTCTTTACTGAATATACGAGGGATTTCGTTCCTTTTGGTTATATCAAAAGATAGCAAGCGCAATTCCCTTGGCGTAAAACCACAATAGGCCTAATTTCCTCAAGTTTGAGAACATTAGCAATAAATTCATTTTCCACTTCTGTGGGAAGATCAGCTTGATACCTATACTTTTTTTTTTATGTTCAATAGCAAAACAATTCTTGCCCACTAAATGTCTTTGTAATGCTACCCTAGGCTCACTATATGTTCTGGCAGCCTCATTGACACCCATGTCACCATTTCGTACTGCAGCTAAAGCACGACTCATACCATCTTCCTGCCACCAATCATATTTCATTTTTGACGGTATCTAGGAAAGAAAACATACATATTTATAATATATGCATGTATAACTAATCATTAGTTTACATTATACACGTATTAAATCAGCTAGCACGGCTCTTTGTTAACTAATTCGAAACAGTAGTTATGGTTTCCATCATTGGGCCACTAGCCCATTCATAGCAATGCAGACCGACTCATTGAAGGCAACTAGCAGTGCATCGTTTAACATGACTCTGTATCCGTCCAAGGTAACTAAATTTTTAATGGAAATATGACTAAATAACGAGAATTCATCGTACTTTGAGACAGTGTCTGCAGAAATTTATACAGGATTAATATTTGACAGAAATGCTTCCTTCATTACACTAGTAAATTAAAAGAAAAACGTGAAAATCTTACCTTATTTCACTTTTGCTTTGTGTCTGCGTCAAGCAACTCACAACTAATACGGCGACACTTTGGCAAACCCCAAGTATACTAAACAGCCACCAGAGTGTACCTATTGTCAATACCTATGGAGAAATCGAGCCGGCCCATTGATAGCAACCTCTACCACCACTACTACAGGCTTGGCATGTGAGGTGCAGGCCGGTGCTGTGTGCCATCTTTGCAATGAGGTGCGAGGCTTGTGGTTCCTCACGCTGAGGATTTAGTGGATCAGTTGTGTCCAATGAATCTCTCTGCCTGTTTGCCACTTTTGGGAAAGGAAGTTAAGGATGAAGAAGAAATCATCCTGCACACTTTGGTGGAGAAGAGAGTGATATCTTCAGTAGACTGTCAATACTCCAAGTATCTAATTGTTTTATTTTCCTATTTTATTATTAATTTTTATCACAGATTTGTTCCTTGGACTCGCATAATTACGAACTTACATCCCTATCGATATAAAACATTAAAAAAGTCTTCCCACATAATTCATTTTTGGCAGTCTGAGACAAAAATAGGTAGAGTGATTCTAAAACAAGTTACAAAAGAGTTTTTTACACTATTTTCTACACATTTACAGTTCCCTGTCCAACAATATGAAAGAAGAAGATAAGCATGGACTGGGGTTGTCCATGATACTATGGCAAAAACTGAAGTTTTTCTAATCTTAGCTCCACATACTTCGCTTTTGTCTCTTGACAGTCAAACTGCTATTTTGTAGTTAAATTTTAAGTTAATGAAGTGATATCAGAGGTCGCTCCATTCTAATAACACTAGTCAGCGATGAAATTCCTGCCTCCAAAGTTTTAATGTTTTTAGGGTATTTTTAGCATGCTGAAATCAAATTCAAAGCCAAAAAGTTCCTACCACGTACCATTTTTTTGTTATTTTTATTTTCTTATAATATATTACGACAATTTATAGCATAATCATTTAAACTGTAATACTTTAACATATGTAGGTTTAGTATGTTAGGATATGAAAACCAAATGTATTCAACATATTTTTAAGGTGTTTATTTTGAAAACCAAGGACACTGGATGTTTCTTAGCAGATAGGGGGTGCAAGCACATAAGGAAGTTAGGGCGAAATAACGTGCAGCCTTGTCATTATTTTTATTTGTGAAAGATAGAAATGTCAGCCACTCCTTGGTGAGAGACTCAACTCAACTCGTCTAGTTTCTCTCACATTTCATTAGTCTGCATTTCATCTGGAAACGAAACGAAATCAGTTTGAAGCTTTATTGTGGAGTAGAATGTTGAAAGTTTTTAGTTCAGTAAGAAAGTATTTACCATGTTGCATCGAGGATGTCTAAATAATCCAGACCACTTTTGTTATATAACTTATGTAGGATATACACATCGCCTAAGCAGAGGTGTAATATTACACATTTTGTGAAAAAGTCATACCATGCCTATTTTGGAATCAAACTTGGAAACCGAAGTAAAGCTTGGGTACCACACAAAGTATGTAGAGTATGCACTGAAGAACTTCGTCATTTGATCAATTGGAGAAGACCGTTGCTATCTTTTGGAGTGCCTATGGTTTGGAGAGAGCAGTCGAACCATAGTAATGACTGCTACTTCTGTTCGTGTGATGTGAAGGGGTACGATTCTAAACATAAAAATCAAATCGTGTATTCAGTTATTCGGTCAGCCATTTTACCTGTGCCTAATGTATACCAATCCCTGTGCGACCAGAAAATCTTAAACAAACGTCATTCTAATGGTACTGACAACATAAAATAGGTTTTAAATACTTTTTCTCCAAAGATGATAATTTTGTATATTGCAGTAATGTGAAAGAATTTATGCTAAAACTTAGACTTCCAAACTATGACCTAAGTGAATGGAGAATGTTCACTGATGCTTCCAAGCGAAGTTTAAAGGATTTCCTCCTTCATAACGGAAACGTTTTTGGTTCAGTGCCCATTGCCTATTCAGTGATCCTCAAAAAATCATACACAAATTTGCAACTGCTGTCATTGCGACTAGACTATAGGAATACAACTGGCAAGTTTGTGATGATTTCAAAGTTCTTACTAAGTTGCTGGGTCAACAATATGATTTTACCAAATTTCCATGCTTCTTTGCCTATAGGATAGTAGGGTACGAGTTGATCACTGGACTATGAAAGACTGGCCACCTCGACAAAATCTGGAAGTCGGTTGTAAGAATGTTGTGCGCCAAAGCCTTGTGAGTTCTTCTAAAGTTGTGCTGCCATTTCTCCACATCAAGCTTGGCTTAATGAAACAGCTTGTAAAAGCTTTAAATAAGGAAGGAGGCTGTTTTAAGTACATATGTGACAAATTTCCACTACTATCTGAAGCAAATTGAAAGAAGATACATATTTAATGGTCTTGACATAAGAAAACATGTCTGGTGCAGCATTTAAAAACAGTATGGATGAAAAGGAGAAATCAGCATGGATGTTGTTTTAAAATTTCTTGGCAACAAGGATCCTAATTACCGAAACATTGTGGCTAACATGCTTGAAGCATACAAGGAATTTGGTTGTAAGATGAGTATCAAAATTTTCTGTTTTCTCAGCTAGATTATTTTGCCGGAAATCTAGAATTTTTCAGCTAAAAGTAAGATGAACGATTTCACAAGGATCTGCAGGAGTTCGAAAGAAGGTACCAGGGACGCGGGAGCATCAGTATGCTTGGTGATTATTGTTGGATGTTAAAGCGTGAAATACCTGAAGAGAAACATAAAAGAAAGAGGAACAGGAGGACTTTCTCAACTAAGAAGCAAGTGGTGTAATTTTTTGTGTGATACATTGTGCTAATTTATACATCCAATAGTGAAGTAAACAAGATAAAACAAAGCAAAAACACTCTAGTGACATGTACGAACAACCATACACATAATTTCAGCAAGTTGTATGTTTTAAATATTGCTTTTGAATTTGAAATAAAAAAGTGAAATGAAAAAGTTTGTGATGAAATTCACGTAATTATAAAATACATTTAAAGTGATTTTGCAAACACACCTGATGTGATAGAAGCAAACGGATTGAAAATTCGGATTCAGCACATCAACATTATATTATAAAATCACATTACTTAGTTAGCAACAAACACAAAGTCGAAATTCGCAGGCTAGTGTAATTTATGTCAATTTTATCGGGTATGAGTAAATGAATATGTCTAATAGTTTGAGATCTTCCCCAATGAACTGGCTGCTTGGGAAGCCAATCTCTAAATTGTCGACAGCAAGATTACCACATGGATTAGACATGCTCCAAGTGTACAGGTTCATCTCTTGGACAAAGACAAGCCCCTCCAACATACTTACAAATTGACCTAAGGGAGCATGCAAGGATTCCAACTCTGTGAATAGATTTGTGTGTTAAGAAACTTCCCAAACTATGATAAATATCTGGATCTAAAAAAAAGAGCAGACCGCAAGGAAGTAATGTAATGAAACAAAACACATTAAAGAGATCTGGGCAAGTAGTTTGACACGTGCAATGAAAGAGATTAGAAATGAGGAGGACCAGATGTTTCTTGAAAAGCAAAGAGAAAAGTATTTTGAAGTAGCATGGAAGGTAGTGATGTCAAACAGCTGCAAAAGAAACCAAGAATGAATGAAGAGAGCTCGGTACGAAGAAGTGAAGTCTGTGTGTGTCTAATGCCTACCCACTTCACTTGCGTGATTCTGCATACCGCGGATAGATGGCAGGACTGTGACCCATTTTCAAGCTGCACACCACTCGGCAGGCCACGTTATGCATAATGTGTATCTGTTAAGAGTTATGTCGTGTATTAGAGTGAGTATATGTGTAAGTGTAGTGTAGGAAATGATGAGGACGATGACAAAGGTGAGGAAGAAAGAAAGGGAGAAACCCGGTGCCGGCACGTAGCCTACTCCTGTTGAATAGCACCCAGGGGACCACCAGGCTTAATGTCCCCATCCTATGGATGAATCACTATCAACAGTGACATATGCCTTCTTTTCATATGCACGTGGACAGATTTGGGATTTAATTCAAGCATACTGGTGCACAATTTAGTGAGTAAAAGTTGTGCACCACCATCTCTCGTAGTCCCGAGGTAGAAATCTTACATGAAAATTTCTGACCCTGTCGAGAATCGAACCTGAGCCGGCTAGTCTGAAGGCAGACGCATTATCACAGCGCCAACTCGGTGGACATGAAGAAGTGAATTTATATCCATGAAAGGAAGAGCAACCGACCCTCTTCATCATGTTAATCACCAGACATCGGATTCTAGGGCAAATGCCTATTTTGTTTCTTTAGGAGAAAAGTAAAAATAATTATTAATATTTGTGTTTCATGGAAATTGAAAGGTATTCAAAGAGTTTTATAGTGCCCTAAAATGCCCTAAAACGGTTATTAGAGCCTAATTGGTTAATATTCGCCTAAAAATGCCTAACTCACTGTAAAGTTTCGCATTTTACTCTTACTTTTTATAATTTATACATGCATTCACTGCGAAATTTAAGGCATTTAAAAAGTGGAAAGTTTGCTTCACACCGGCCATGAAACCATTGATAAAGGAAACAAAATGTTTTGAATCTCACTACACTCGCAATAGATTTCACCGAATTTAACATGTTTGGAGGCATAAATGCCGACAAAGAACCAATCTTAGTTTTGAAGCAGGCAACAATCACAATATGTGCTGCTACCGATTCAGAGATATACTATACTATAAAAATGACTGTTTTCGGTCTGAAACTGATTAGCTGTACTGCCCTTCAGAGTGTCATAAAATCACAATTTTTGGAGAAAGAGTGTTTTTGAAATATTTATGAAAAGTCGTAAAACTGCGAATTAGTAGGGTAAACCGTTACAAAATATTTAAAAGAATGGCCCTCCTAGTGTTAACACTACCAGGAAATGCAACAATAAGTGGAACTTTGTATTTTTGTCCAATTGAATCTCAATAACAACGGTTCATTTGAATGCTCGTTAACAGTTGCTCTTTCCCTCAACTTATTTGTGTTGAGAAGTTTTGAGCGGTAGGACGTTTTCCTGTGAAGTTTAACGCGATAATGCCGAAAAATACAAGTGCAAAATCTACATTGATCCGGCAATGGCTAAAAGAATATTCAGAATTCACTTATGATGGAAAAATAATATTCTGTAAGATTTGTAGCAAACAGGTATGTAACAATAGTTGAAATATATAAATTCTATTAATTTTAATGAGTAGGCCTATAATATTTATACATTGACTGAGCTATCCTGAGGTATAATTCTTTTTAAGACCACTACACTTTAACCTTTTAAATTCCGATAGTTAAAGTATTTGTAGGTCATTAAAATTTTGATTGTTCGAACCCACTAACTTTGTGATAGAAATACGGCAATGCAACAATTAGGATTTTATTTTAATTCAGTTTACTTTACATTTTTAGATTTCGCAAGAAAAGAAGTGTCACCTAAAGCAGCATGTGCAAGGAGCGGCTCATAAGGCTAAAGCTCAGCAGAAAAATCAACTGCAACAAACTTTACTAACACAGCCTACTTCATCCAATCTCAGCAGCAATTTCTATGCTGATTTAACCAGAGCGTTTGTTGCTGCTAACATTCCCTGGAATGCAATTGAAAATCCGGTTTTAAGACAGTTTTTACAAAAATACTGCAAACAAAATATCCCATCTGAGTCGACCCTAAGAAAAAATTACTTAGACAGAATATACAATGAAACTTTAGCTTCCATTCGGGAGGATATAGGTGATTCTTACATATGGGTCTCTGTGGATGAAACCTCAGATCCTATGAATAGGTATATAGCAAATATGGTAGTAGGAAAACTTAGTCCTGATGGACCTTTGATTCCACACCTCGTATGTGTTGAGGAACTTTCGAAAGTGAATAGCCAAGCCATTGCTTATTTTGTAAATAAAGGCCTACAGTCTTTATACTCAGGTAATATAGACGATTCTAAAGTTCTGTTGTTTTGTACTGATGCTGCCTCATACATGGTTGCTGCAGCTCCACTTCTTAAAACATTTTATCCTAACCTCACGCATGTAACCTGTCTAGCACATGGCCTTCACAGGGTTTCTGAAACAATCCGGAATGAATTTCCTCTTGTCAATTCGTTTATTTCTAACACAAAAAAAAAAAAATGTTTTTGTAAAGCCCCATCCAGGATTTCAATATTCAGAGAAAACTTTCCAGATATCCCACTCCCACCTCAGCCGGTTGTTACACGATAGGGAACCTGGATTCAGTCAGTGGTGTATTATTCTAAGTATTTTAAAGAAGTGGTCACAGTTATTGATAAATTACCTGAAACTGATAGTGCAGCGTGTGTGAAAGCAGTGAAAGATTGTCTGAATGACTCACGAGTGAAAAACGATATTGCCTACATAACATCAAACTTTTCTTTCATACCTGCAAGCATTGAACAATTAGAACGTGGAAAACAATCTCTTTGTAGCCAAATAGCAATAGTAAAGGAAGCTCAAGTGAACATACATTCTGTTTTGGGCGAAACTGGGAAAAAAAGTTAAAAATAAGTGGGATAACGTATTAAATAAGAATGTAGGATTTTCATTGTTGGAAGAAGTATCAAGAGTGATATCGGGGGAAAGTGTAAATGTTCCAGTAAGTATTGATGTTTCTATTGTACCTAATTTAAAATTTGCGCCTCTCACATCAGTTTCGGTTGAAAGAAGTTTTTCTGCTTTCAAAATGATTCTCAGTGACAAAAGGCAAAGGTTAACTGTGGGGAATTTAGAAAAAATTCTGTGCAGATAATTATAATAAAGTCTGAGCATGGAACTGAATTTCAATAACTTAAAATGAGTAATCTTGATATCCATAATCATTATTTCATTAGTTTCAATATATTAAATTTGTACAGCTCTGTTTATAAATATAATATAGTATTCTTTTTTAATGTTTAAACATACTTTTTTGTGCGTATTTTAGTGTATAACTAAAAATTTCAGTGAAAGAAAAAGTATGATACCTTGATGTGCCTAAAATGCCTATTTTCATTAATATAGAGCCTAATTTTACAAATTTTGAGCTTATTTTAGGCGCCTAAAACTGCAATTTTTAGTGCCTAAAAATCCGATGTCTATTAATCACCTAGTGCATCTGATAGCGAGAATGCATATCGACTGTCTGAACCATTATCTTGATTTTCAACATTATTACCCGCTTCAGATGTTCCTCCTCACCACCTAGTGTCCCTAAAACCATATTCCAGTCACCTAAAGTAGTCAGTGCCTTGAATAGAGTCAGTCTTCCAGATTGTGCAGCAGTATTTGTAGCTGGAGCCATTACTGAGACACTAGATAACATTAGAGAGTGGAACAAAGCATCTATTGGTATCAAATACTCTCTAACATTAATACTGGAAAGTTCACGATAAGAGAGGCGAATGACTCATCAGTGCTATCTAGTGGCAGGGAATGTTGACAGTGAGGATAACGTGGCACGTAGAGCGGTAAACTGCATCTAACAAGAGTTTTGTACTTCAACACGTGGTGTAAGTCGTAAGGATTATTCTCATGGCTGTTCCACAAAATGTCAGAGAAAAGTGGAATTGTTTGTTCTGTGTTCTTCTGTAAAAACTACGCTTGGCAAAAAGATGCTAGATCGTTCTTCAGATTTCCGAAGTGAGTAGGTGAGTGAGTGGTCATGTAAATACAAGTAGTCTATTACTTTTCTGCCACAGGATGATGATGATTATTACAGTAGAGTCAGAAGATAACTTGTTCTGTGACCTTATCATGTGTTGCGGCTCTCACCAATAGGTATGGAGAAGGAAGATAATTAGTCTGAGATGAACTTTCGTGTCAGTAGATTCGTATAATTTTAATCATGAAACAAACTCTCTTTCTGTTAGCTCATTCTTTCCCCACTCGCACGATTCACATGACAGGTCTCGTGTCCTCACCATCATCATCATCATATTATTATTATTATTATTATTATTATTATTATTACTGTTATTTGTTTTTGTCTTATAGATGTGCCATATGGGTAAATAAATGTAAAAGACAGGACCTAGACGAAACGTTTAAAACTAGAGGAACAGAGTATCTGTACAAAAATCACATAATATGTTCAGATCACTTTAGATTATCGGACTTCAATAACTCTAATTTGAAAAGTCAGGAGTAAGTAAAAATAAGGTGTAATTGGAAAAGTACCGAAGTTTCAAATGAGTCATAGACCTGTTAATTTTTCATATATTTTTTTTAATAACAGTCTGAAGAGAACAGCTATTCCTTCAGTGAATTTAACAACTCCTTCTTCCGAAAATATGGGTCAAAGTACAATGAAAGAACCACGAAGGTCCCCAAAGAAACGCATTAGACCTTCCATCGAGGAGGTGACAGGTTCTCCGATTCCAGACAGAAATGACGATAGTCCTCTACCAGGTACGTCATAATCAGATAGTACATTAGCAATAACATGTTCTCTGTGCTAAGTGAATCAGTTATTAAACTGCATAAAACTACTTTACTTCCATCATACCAAACACAATTTCTTTATAGTTTCTCCATATAAAATATAGAAAGTCATGACTTTTTCAAACTAAATAGACGCATATTGTATACGTAACATAAAAATACGAATTATTGATTTTGTGAAGAAAGTGTGTGAACTCATGTTTTCTCATAAAAATTGATTCAGTTAGTTATTCGCAAAATATTATTTACCTAGCCCTAGACTTTCAAGACGTTATTAATATTTCACTAAATTAAGTCCCTGTTTATTTTTTAAGATGCAAGAAATCCTAAAAGGTCAAAGATGGCTCAAAATCTTCTGATAAAGACACTTTCTAAGAAATTGATTGCAGCTCAAAAGTTGGTATCTAAACACAAAAAAATTATTTCATCCCTTCGGGTGGAAGTGAGAGCTCTGAAGACAACCAGTTCAAATACTGATTTAATCAAAATTGTTTCTAATGATGAATTCATTATGTCGCAAGTGCGCTTAAAAAGAAAGAAAAAATTGGGAAGGCGGTATTCCAGTTACGATAAAAGTTTTGCATTGGCACTCCATTATTGCTCACCTCAGGGCTACAGATTTTTAAGGAGAAAATTGTGTTTGCTAACAGTCAGATCTCTCCGAAATTGGCTTCATGGATTTGGTAAAGGCCCCGGTATAAATCCCACCATTTTACAATTATTAAAAGTAAAGTCTGGAATGCTGCCACTAAATGAAAAGGTAGTAACACTTGCTGTAGATGAAATGTATTTGAAGGAAAATATAACGTACAATGCTAAAGTGGACATTTTTGAGGGATTCATTGAATTGGGTATACACAGCCCTAACCAACAATCTCCATCTAACGTAAAAGATTCAGAGGTACCACTTGCAAACCAAGCAATGGTTTTTATGATTCGAGGAATGTGTAAAAATTTTAAGCAAACCATTGGTTATTTTCTATCGAAAGATGCCATGCCTGCAGAGATTTTAAAATCACATCTGCTTGAAATGAAATAAATGAAATAAAAGATACGGGTTTATCCCTAAAGCGATTGTTTCAGACCAAGGATCAAACAACACTAAATTGAGAAGACTGCTTGGATGTAATGAAGTACAGCCTTATTTTGAACACGATGGTGAAAAAAATTTATTTGTTTCATGATACACCACATTTGATTAAGAGCGTAAGGAATAATTTAAAACATTATAATTTTAAGCTATTTGATAAATTAATTAAGTGGGAATACCTAGAAAAACTTTATTTTATAGATAAAGATATGAATCCCCGACTTTGTCCTAAAGTAAAACTTAATCACTTGAATCTACCGCCATTCACACTGATGCGAGTGTGCCTTGCTACACAGTTATTAAGTCATTCTGTAGGAAAAGCTATGGCAACACTCATAAAATTCAAACAGTTACCAGAGGAGGCTCAACCTACTGCAGACTTCATCCTGTTCATGGATAAAGCTTTTGATTGTTTTAACTCTTCTAGTTTCCAAACTAGTAAAGCCTTAAATAGGCCACTAAGTGAAAATTCCACACACTGGAATTTTTTTAATGAAATAGAAAAAAACATTTAGAAATATCCAGGTAATAAGCAACAGGAAAATGAACCCAAAATGTATAAATGGCTGGCTAGAAAATTTACAATCTTTAAAACTGCTATGGAAAGAATTGCATTATAATTATGGATTTAAATTTTTAATAACAAGAAGATTAACACAAGACTGCATAGAAAATCTCTTTTCTATTATTCGATCTAAAGGTGGAAACAACGTAACTCCAGACTGCTCGAAGTTTAGAGCTACAATTCGGGCAATCATGATGAATCAATTCCTAAGTCCTCCTGAAACAAGCAACTGTGAAGCTGACGTTTGTTCTTTCTTACTCAAGAAAGGAGATATCGAGGCAGCTAAATTGAATTTTTGCAGTCCAGGCATTACAGATGTCTCCGATTTGGATGTAACTGTTGATGACAAAAATGTACAGCATACAAATGAAGAAACCGTGTTGCAAGAAAATGCAAGAGCTTATGTTGCAGGTTGGGTGTGTAGCAGAATAAATCACGAAATTTGTCGAAGAAATTTATCTTGTAAAGAAAACCCCAACAATGACGTAACAACGCACATCGCAAATAAAAAATACTGTAAAGATTCAAAAATTTTTTCCTAATGATGTTTCTCTAATGCTCAGCCAATTGTGTTCTGATGTTTTCAAAGAAACTGATCATGTTATTTATAAAACTAGAATTGGTGTAAAAAAAGAACTAGTTAAAATGGTAGTGCTCCCTGTTAACATGTCCATTTGCAGTGACTGTGCCAATGTCTTCATTGACAAATATTTCAATGTGTTAATAAATTGTTACATCAAAAATAAAATGGACAACCAAACAGCTAAAAAAGAAAACAAGCGATGTATGAAAGCTGCTAAAGTCATGCACAACTAAATTTCATCAAATTTGAAAATATGAGAATTTATCAATTCATTTCTATTCTAATAACTTTGTAATTTGTTATTAATTAAAAATGTTATGAACAAAGTGACTCTAAAGTATACTATTTATTGCTTTGCAGCTTCTTATTGAAATCAAATGCACACCTCTCCTCTTTTCCTCACGTAATCCAGCACGACGCACGGAGTGTGCGAACGTTTCAAGCCGCTAGATGGCAGCACTGTTACTTTTCGCCGCCGCTTGCAATGCTAAACAGGAAAGCTTTCTAGTATTAATGTTAGAGAGTATTTGTTGGTATTCAAAGTCCATATAATGATATCAAGCTTCTTACTGTCCATAAGAAATATCCCAACCAAACTGTAGATAAGAAAGCACAATTATAGGCTATTATGGCATTTTGCCAACATCTTTGGTTTCTCTCTGAGCATCTAGTTGCTTTTTGATGACCAAGTGACCACAGAGAAAAAGAAAAATCATCACAATCATCATCATCATCATCATCATCATCATCATTTACTAAACAGGCTTTAAATAATGTGGTCTGTTGCGGACTCAATTCGTTTAACCAGCAAAAAAGGAAAATATAGTAACAAACTTGCAGCCTCCACAGAAACCTGATACTCCTCAATGACTACAGAACATGGCTAAATTAGAAAACCTGAAATTGGAGAATCCTATAACATTGAGAACCAGTTATTTATTTGAAGACTGAAATAGGAAGAGACAAATCTCAATCTTTCCTGCACAGACTTCCTACAGAGTGGTTTTCATGGAACTTCGTGATTGCTCCTCTTAGACGAAAGTAGTAAATGACACGACAGAACGCACTATCAACCTGTTCCAAAAGTACAATGAGACATTGACGAAGATGAATAGAAACAGTTTCTTCTATAACTTTTATCCAAACACTGATAAGAGTTTTCTACTCCTTCAAAAGCTGCTCTGACTTTTTTCTTTCACTATGTTACACATTATAAACTTCTCACCTCTGGAGCAACTTGTAAATGGTAATATTTTAATGAAATTTTTTGTGCTTGTTTTACACATTAATGCATAATATTAGCCTTGTGGGAATTTGAATTTTTGAAAGTTCGGTTTTTTGGATCACACTACCATGTCAAGACACTGGAGGAATTTCTGTTAGCTACTAGCAAACACATGTAATTTTTAAGTGAAGAGTTCTCTTTTAGATCTCTTATGTCAGATTCTAGAATATTGACATAACTAAGTACTTGACTGAGAGTATCAAATGTATTTTGCATGTTTAATCTTACTGTTTCTAGTTGGACTGTAAGAGATTCGGTATCATGTACGTATCTCTGGCAGACTTAGTGTTCTCTCAGAAGATAAATTTTTCTTGGTAGGCGATCTATTGCAGACTCCATCCTGTTGTTCTCTCACCAGTGATAGCTTGGTTGAAACATGATGTGAACTGACATGAACTTTTGTACTGTCACCCCTTGACAATCTTTCTGATGATAAACATTTCTTGCATGGAAAGATGAAGGACCCACCTCATGTAAAAGCCTCATACTCAGGATTGCCGAATTTGAGACAATCATGGTGGAACGCACTTCTGACCGCGCACCTCTTAGCTTTACAAACCACTCACTATTGCTCGTATAGTGTGGTCTCTCACCTCGCATGCATCAGATCTTAAAAAACAAGCCTTTTGAAGACTTGATTGCTGTGTGGATTTAGATTCAAACATGAGCACAGCTTAAATGTTATTGACTACTAACGACCCAGCAACCATAAAGCATTCTGAATCGTTAGAGACTGGAATTTTTTGTTGAGTTCAAAGTGCAAAATGTGGGATTTTCAAATGGGAAAATCGGTGCTTTCAATTGAATTTTTCAGTATTTTCACATTGTTCGTTTTTGAGCTTGGAAATTGGTATGTTCGTTTTTATAAAGTCTTTCCAACACTTTTTTCCAGATATTCGCAATTTTTCTTTTTGTTTTGCACACTGCAAAAACAAGTGGCAATAGAAGTCAGCACAAGAGATTGTTCGTCTTCCTTGCGAAAATTAATTGCCGATGCATGTTTTACCAACTTCAAATCTTTCTCAACAGTATCTCTTCTTTCCCACGAGACCTCACAATTACAAAATTTACACATGACTGTACTTTTGTCTGTGCAATAAAACCTATGCCTTATATACTGGAAAGCTCTATTGGAGCTATTTTATTATTAAGCATTCTTGTAGCCTCACTTGCACGGGAACACAATAATGTTATTTCGCCTATGTGTGACACTATAAACAAATAAAACAAACACACTCAACACGTCCAAAATAATATGGCATTCAGCAGGCTCACAATGCTCACAATACGATTCTAGCACATCGCTACATATATCAGATATGATGTCAGGAGTGTGTTTAGACCAGGTATTTGAATTAAAACCTTCTAGCTCGTTGACCGTTGACTAAAATAGATTCAGTATCGAATGTGCAATACTAGCGACCATAAATATCGACCTTATCTGTGCAACAGCTATCGATTATCGATTGTAGTAAAAAAAATTAAAAATTGAAAATTCGCGCACATAATTCGCTAATTGCTTAAAAAATCGCATTCCCGACTTGATACGGATTTCGCGATGTTTCACGAATTCAAATCAGGCATAAATGAATTGAATAATGTATATTTACTGTAATTAGATGTTGAGAAATATTTTTTTCCAAAATTCGAGAAATATTCCATTCCCTATGAATTGTCAATACTTTAAAAGAAGGAAATAATATATTTCATTCAAATGGAATAACAAATTGTAGGAGAGAGGAAAACGAAGTAGGGTAAATCTTGTTAATATTGTGATAGGAGTAATATCGTGCTACTGTGTTTGATAGCTTATCATGCTTTTACAGAGCGAGAGAAGGACCGATTTGATGCAGCAACTTGTCCATGAACTTGTCCTTAATACATTGTCAAAAAAAAACAGATTTTTGTCTCGATAAGTAAAATTGTAATAAATTCTCATACCAACTATTACGATATTACTCATATCACGATTTTACCAACCTTTACCCTATCTTATTAATGTGCTTAATAATGTATTTTGTAGCTGAAAATATATTTATTTATTTAAATTATGTTTTTGAATAATGAATTATGGTTCATAATTGTGTATGCGATATTAGCACTCAAAGAGAAAGGGATATTGGTAGACGGCTGCCAAAGTAATTGCAGATCAGTCTCAAGCCTGCAAGCTTAGTAATATCGACAGGCCAGTTCTAAAGAGAAACAACTCAAAATTTAAAGTTGTGAGAAAATGAAGTTTAAAGCTTCAACCATACATAAAACATGATTAATTGAATTTGGATTAAGTTAAACGATCCTCTGATTCTTCACAGCAACATAAAGCTTCAAAATGCAGCTTTCTTTAAACTTTAAATTTTGAGTTGTTTCCCTTTCAAGCTGGGCCGTCGATTTTGTATTTCTGTTTTGACTGCCTGCACACTTGGATAAGGAACAATAATTTAATAATATGACACGATTATATTTAATGTCAAATTAAAAAACTAGATAATTTCGTGTTAAAATGTTAAATTAATATTCTTCCTTTTATGTCAAGAACCTAATTTGTTTTAACTACAAACATTTAAGAACAGGTTCTATGAACTAAGGCAAATTGAACAAGTGAATCCACTGGATAAATGCCCTATTCCCTACCAGTAAGAATCCAAGTCTCCTGAACTTGTTCACAGAGTATGTGGATATCCAGAGTACCGCAATCCTTTGCGCTGGAAATGCCGACAAATCAGCCATTTTTATTACAGCGCTTGCTATTTGCCGTACACATTTGTAAAGGGAATGAATGTAGCCTAAATCAGAATCAAATATTTTTAATTTTAAGGGCCATGGCCTAAATTGAGTTTTACTTTAAATGTTCCCATCCCAAGCATGTTGAAATGGAATAACAATAGTGGCCGACTAGTTGATTGCACTGCTCTGGGATTCTGCTTGTGCATAGCTGAAAGAGCATCTACTTCAGGATGTAAACAGTTACTGTACCTGAGTACATAGAGAAGTCGAAAAGACGAATCGCCACTCTCTGCAGATGCTGCAGCTCCTCCAGCCTGACTTCCTCCTCCCACTCGGCGTACCGTCTGCTGGATTCCTCGAAGTGGTCGCTGCTCGAGGTCTGGGTGGCAGCGTCTAGCATCATCAGCTTGCCAGTTGTATCATGTCGAGCTAAAAGGCAGTGTAATTCTGAACTGAAATCTTCGTAATACACTGATTGCTAACTATGAAGAGAATAAATAGGTACTGTCCAGCTGAAAGGTTATGTCTCATCCCAGTTCGTCCCACTCGTTTCTCCTGTCCTCTCTGTAAGGGCTAGTGGCTGAGCTGTTAAGTTCTTCTCTGCAAATATTTGCTGTACGGAATTGGAAGTTTACATAATATTATACAACTGTTTAAAATAATTTAAAGAAAAGGGCCCCATTAAGTAAGTAATTGTCATATCATTTCCCCTGTTTTGACGACTGTGTGACATAACCACTTGGACGGAGAGTAGCATGACAACATGTACATCACCAAATTAAACTATTAACTATAAGTGAATTATAAAAGTAAAATCTGAAAAGGAATCAAAAGATGAAGCACGTAGTAATGGCATAACCTCTAAGAAAAATAAATTCAGAGAACTGAAATGAAGAAGTTTAGACTTTTATTAAAAAATGAAATTAAATCATCCATATTCTTTTATTTACAGATGGCTCCTAAATGTTGTGTTCCTGTGTGTACCAAAAATTACTAGAGTGCTTTAAGTGAGTGTGTTACATTACAGTTCTCAAATTTCCAACTGAAAAGATAAGTTATGTGGCTGGAAGCTACTCGTATACTATGAAATATTTTCACGCCAACAAAGCATTCAGTTGTGTGTATTAAACACTTTGAAGGAAACGATTTGTATCTAGTACATGTTTCTAGAGACAGAGAAGGAAATGTGCAAGAATAGTCCTAAAGCAGATCTCTTATAACTATTTCCAGGTTTACGGGAACAAATAGATAATCTTATTCCTCAACAAGAATGGACCCTGCTAACAAGTGCATTCAAAGATTTGAGCAGCAACAAATTAAGTGCTTGCAAATGGACAAAATTAATTCGTTTGATGACCTATGTAACATAGATACTTTAAAAAAGATAGCAGGTGGATCATTAAACTCAATCCAGTGTTTCTGTACTTTTTGTTGGTTAATTTTGAGGGTGTGTCACAAATATATTGATGTATTAAAATATATGACAATTTATCAGTGCAATTGTGTGTAAATAATCAAAATGATATTCATTGCATCACAGAGTTGGTAAGTGCACACATGAAATTAGAAATGTGGTCTCAATTGGAGAGCATTCTTCTGAAGTATGTAAATTATAATAATTATTACGGTGTAATGATGTTTAGTGTTAACACGACAGCATGTTGGCCACGTTTGTATGTTTACTTAAGTATAATGCTTTATTGTAGGAAGTATTCGAAGTATTATGTTTATTGGAACAAATTTCAAACACATTAAATATAATGCCAAAATACTTATGTGATGTATTATAAGTGCATCTTTGTTGTACAAACAGTCATCTTCCTCCTGCAATGTTATTAGAAACTGTCCATTTTATACGCTAATATAATACTGAAATCTTTTAACAAATGCAGTAAATCAATAATAATGAAGTAATTTTTCACTTTTTTGAACCTGTGTGCTAGTAATCTTTTCTCATGCGTTAATTTACGACTCTTTATCAAATGCTATTATTATCTAGCATCTGAATAAAATAATTAAGTGCAAAAACAAGCGTGATAAAGACACATTTGCTCTATATGGGTTGAGGAAAAACTGCAGAGAAAACCTCAACATTGACATTCCTTAATTTGAGGATCAGCCAGCAAGCCTTGAGAAACTGCTATAGAAGCAGCACTTTCTCTATCAATACTGTCTTTACTTGTGCAATACAATATGCTAACTGCGAGCACTGCGGCTGCAGTATTTGTTCTGTTGCATTGAATGGGGGACAATCACATCACACACGTGATCAGAAGTTAAGGTTGTTGCAACCATAAGGCAAATTCCTGCATGACGCTATCTGCAGTAGGTTCTGGAATGTAGACTATGATTACACCGTAAAAAAGGTCCTTTCTAAACAATAGGGCAATAATGCAACAGAAAGTAGAACATTTCCTAAAAACAATAAAATACCAAATAGTGCAAATAAATGCAAAATAAAAGTAGGCTATATTGGTCTCTATTGAAGTGTAAAGAGTTTATATTGTATCCTGCATTGTCTCTGAAGTATAAGAAAAAATATGATATTTCATCAACTTCCGAGCCCTATTCATCACTCATCAACTCATCACTTTTTCCCACCTCACTTCTGACATTCCCATCACATCCACTCTGTTTCTTCTCATTGCTTCCTTCATGTTTTCCAACTCACCCGGTAGAACTGGTGTCTTCTCATCCCTCGTTGCAGTCGTTGATCTTCTTTTCTTCTCTTCTGTGTCTTGTGTCATGACATGTCCTTCCCCAGTATCCCCCACCCGGACATCTGATTGGGGGGATAGTTTACGTCCGGAGTTTTTTACCAGGGAAAGACTCATCATGGCATTTTCAACATATCTTCTTGGGATATATAAATGCGGTAGGTTCCCATTGCTATCCGCACACCACTCTCTCTTTCGCATCTTGAAAGATCCCAGGGGACCCCAGCGTGGAGGTGAGGAGAGTGGATTTGACTAATTAGGCCCTCCGGACTTCACCGAAATTTACCACTAGGGTTAAATATCAGTTCCATCAGGGTTTTTGACCCAATCAGAGACTGGGAAATCCCAATTAGTCTTTGCCCCCCTTATTGAGTCTAAAACATTACAAAGGTTATCAATGTGAAAAGATAACTAAGATACTTATCGAGCATGACACCAAGAAAGCTGGTCTTCTTATTTTAAAATGTAGTCAACCGACCGCAAGGAAATTTAAATATTGTCGTTTTCATATTTTATATTTAAAACGTATTTTTAATTTTTCTAAAGAAATTGATATAACGTACATTTTATGAAGCAGTTATGTATTACATTATTGTTAGGTTACTTGATTTTTATCGACAGTAATCTCACTAGATAATGTCCGACTTTGTGTCAAGAAGAGATTAAAGAAATTCAATATTACCACTCAAGTTGGGCTCACAGAATAATAATATGGTACAGTCACGGAAGATAAATTACTATCTTGGAAATTTCAAGCTCATAGGGAACTTGCACTCTAAATATCATGCAGTCGAATACAGGGGCGTTTTAAATGAAAATAATACTAATTGATCTTATTTCTCATTACGAATGTCATAACAATAGAAACTTGTTAAAACTAGGGTTGCCATAATGAAGAAACAAAGAAATCAGTACATGATTCAAAAGTCAATTTGATCGACAGGAAAAAACGCAGGAATTTATAAGAAACTTGTATATATAATTTATTTTTCACATTAATATCACTTGTTTACTTAATGTGGATGAGACTGGCCACTTCAGTGATACACTTTACCTTATCTAGCACACTATTTGGCATGCAATTTACATTATTACCATTTATTTTAGCACCACACCATTCATGTCTGTAGATCACAGTCACAGAACCTTTCATACTTCTCAGAACTGTGAAGAGAAGGAAGGATGAGTTGTGAAGCTAACTGCAGTTCACATTATACTCTATCTGCAGATGCGTTTACTAACTTAAGTGATAATTTGTTTCTTTCTTGTATCCACTGGCCATTCATCAAAGAAAATGATCTTTGAACGTTGGTATTATATCCACGTAGAGAGAAATAACAATTCTACCATTTGCAGCAGTTCTAAGTAGGCTACTGCACCACGGAAATACAACTGCGACAAAAATTTACCGAGATTTCGTGTGAAATCATATTTTTAGAAATTTCCTCTTTGTTGTGCAGTAGGAAAAATTAAATTTTATCACCTAGTCAGACAGAAGGCTCTTACTGAGTTCGTAAGATGTATTATCTTGCACCCATTTGAGTATCATTTGAACACTATCTTACAAATTACTGCATTTTTCCAGATTTCTGTCCGACTTCATTCAAAATCGTGGACATCAGTCTTTTCTCCCTACACTATAAAGCCATGGACTGTCCGAGGCATATGGCAGCCCTTTGTTACAACCCAATGCCAATTAAATTTAATGCATTTTCTCAATTCTCTTCATCAGATCATTTTGAAGGGATATGTGTTTACATTCACAAAAATATACAAGTAAGCTCTTGAAGGATGTTTAAGTTACATTCAAACAATATAATTTATTGTAAACAATAAATGCATAATATTCTAAATTGTAAAACTTTAATTAATAATATAATTTGTTTATATCTACATTTTATACGGTTATATTACTGAATCATCAATCAATGCAGAGAACTTAAATTGTACAACGAGAGAGTGAACTGGGCATCAGCAGAAATATTTAAATGATCCTTATTAATGTTTGAATATGTCTTGAAATGTTTATGAGATGCCACAGAAACTAGTGAAATGTCATAAGTATGCCTCAAAATTGATGTTTCTATTTCGATAAATAAGATGATGAAATCAAGAAACTGCTGTAATGGAATTGAAAACTGGCAAAGCTATAGGAAGTTTTACAGGTTTTCCCGATTGCAAGGTCATGGGGATTGTGTCAGTCTTCAGTCTGGGCATTGCACACACGTACTCCGTGCCAAAGGTGAGTGTAAGCTCATGTCTATCACGTGTGTTGTGGGGGAAAGGTGTCATATGACACAGCTTCTCTCTGGTGCTGACCAGCCTGTACAGCTACCACATTGCCCCTGATGTATGGGACGATCCCCAGCCAGAGTGAGGATTTTGATTACTTAAAAAATTATCTATAAAAGACCCAAAAAGTTATATTATAATGGCTAGAACCCGGAATTTTAGGTGCTAAAAGTTAATATTGTTCCTCGCTATAGTTAATATAAAAGCCATGCCCCCACTTCTTTGAGATGCCATTCTTGTCATTCAGTATTTTCCCTTCGGTACTGCTAAAGGTCTCTAATCCTCTTAACCACCACTTACAAACTAGCGCACGATTTACAAGATCATTGCCATACCTCCACTTCATTGAAATGCCATTCTTGTCATTCAGTATTTTCCCTTTGGTATCGTTAAAGGTCTTTAATCCTCTTAACATCACTTACAAATTAGCACACGGTTTACAAGATCCATTGCTCAGTCCTTCTGACTCTGTTGTCTATTATTACATAATGGACTATTGTGAACTAAGCTTAAAACTTTCCTCACGGGCACTAGGCCTACTTCTATTCATCTACACTCAGTGCCATTCTTAACTTTTAGGACATAAAATTTCGGGCTGTAATAATGACCTGAAATGATGAAAAAACAGACCTAAAAACAAACAATACTATGCATAAGTAGTCAAAATACTACCTTAAATTAACAGCTCTTCAGACTGTCTACTATGGTATTCCCATATAAAAGTATAAAAATTTCCCACACGAACACAAATTTTCCCACAACTTACAGTGTGAGCTACAATAAAATAATTAATTAGGTCATAATTAAACATTCAGCTACAATAAAAGAGAAGGGTGGATGTACCAACCACCAAATCTCCTCCACATCTAGCACATGTATCCCAATAACGGAAACTAAAATGGATGCTGGTGACTTCAAAGGTGCTCTAGTTCAATTCTTTTATTTGGAAGCAAAGCGTACAACTTAGCTGAGAGCTTCATGTGCTATTCTATTCTCCTCTTCCTTTTGACATGACTATCGAAAAAATCCTTCCAAGTTCTGCGTTTGAATGAAGTAGTGTCAGTACTAATTTTGCGAGTTTTTCTATATTGGGAAATTTTACTTCGTCATTGAAGACTAGCTTAAATTAGGCCTACTAAAAAAAATCATTTTAAAATTGAAAAATGATAAAAAAAGCTCTCTAAATTTAAAAAAATGACTTCAAAGAATTAAAACAGCGAAAAATGACCTAAGAATGACAAAAACTCTACATTTCTGTAACCAGCAGCTCATATCCAAAATGTATTTATTTACAGGCATTGCAAAGAATGTAAAAAAAAAGAAAGGTGACATGTCATCAAAATCCGCGCCCTGATCGTAACCATAACCATTTATTACATGCACTAGATCATGGGACATGTCATATTTACAAACTAATAGAGAGTTAGATAATACACAAGAGTATATCGCCATATTCATCTTCGTGGACTGTCCTGGCTCAGTACTCCAACATTTACCAAATCTCTTCTATAATGTGTCCGACATTTCCATGCTGACCACTGTTCATCCTCTTCACATGTTCACTCCACTTTGGTTCATATTTTATCTGCTCATTGACAGGTTCGTGTTCTAATTATTTTCTTATTTCATTTCTAATCTGGTCCACTCATGAGCATCCTTTTATTGTATGTAAAAATTTAATTTCTGAGGATTCTATACGGCTTTAATCTTCATGTTAATTACATTACCCACCATTCACTTTCCTGAGAAGTAAGTGTCGTCATACATATTTAAAATTTTAGCTGAGTTGCTTTTCTAGTTCATTTTGCCCATAATCTTTTAATAATGTACTACACATTATCTGGTATATTGTATGAGACTCCTCACCAATATTAACAGCATCAAAATGACAATAGAAGAAAAAGCACTGATTCAATATGAAAAACTTATCAGGTTACCAGGAAACAATTGGCATTCATACAGTCCTCTCTGTAGATTGAAAACTCAAAAAAGTTTCATATCCATTGTTCAAGAATTAAAACAGAAAATCAATATCCCAAATTTAAAAGAAAACTTACAAATTAAACCAAACCCCTTAACTCTATTAAATATAGAATATAATCTAAATTTAACAGAAGAAATACTGATATCAGAAGTAAACACTGAAATAATGGAACAATTGTCTTTAGACACAATTAATATTAGGTACCCTCCACAAAACTGGCTTCATTTATACACCGACAGATCCTTGATCTCCAGAGAACAAGGTGCCGGTGCAGGTGTTACGTACTGTCTCTTCTTACTTTATAGATCTCTTGGATATGGGACAACAAGTTTTGAGTGTGAAATAATTGCAATACGTGAAAGTCTCAGGAATCTTCTATGCCACATCAATAAATTTAAGAATGCAGTTATATTGTCAGACTCCAAAGCAGCTATTCTATCAATAGTCTCTAAACACACACCTTCATCTCAAACAGCAGAAATAACTAAAATGCTCTCTCAATTAATATCACTCAATAAAAGAATTGTATCCCAATGGATACCATCCCATTGTGGAATCCTGGGAAACGAGAATGCGGATGCTTTAGCAAAGAAGGGCAGCACTGCTACTTACAGACCTGTTACTAAATCTACGTATTACTCTGTTAAAAGATTTATTAAATCTACATATTTAGACTTCAACAAACAAAATTTGATAACACAATCTTAAGGGAAAAAAATGGAACTCTCTGCATCAAAATCCACAGTTAATTCCCGATTTACCACGAAAATCGTCTGTAGCTGCATTTAGATTGGCAACAGGCCATGATTGTTTGGCCAAACACCTGCATAGAATTGGAATATATCAGTCCCCTAACTGCCCATTGTGCAACTCAAACCAAGAAATGGATTCGGAACACCTCAAAATCTGTGCTTCAGTGGCTGGCCATGATAATATCTTTGAAAAATATTGAAGTGGGAGAGGTCAAATGACTTTACTGTCAAAAGCCTGGCATTAGAAAACAACAACATTATCTGGTATAGCAGAGGAGGCAAGATCTGCCCTGCGACCTTATCATGTGCAGTCACCAATGGGTATAAAGGGTCAAGACAGGTTTTAGTCTGAGATGAAATTCCATGTTGGTAGATTTGTACAGTGGCGGCTGATTGGCTGAGGCAAGTGAGGCTGGGCCTCAGTCACTTTGTTTTCTTAAACTCAAAATTTTAGTGGTTTTTAGTCGTATATATCATAGCTATTATATTAGTTCTTTCAATGAAGCATATAGAGTTGTAGAAGTAGAAAACCTTGTGATGTATATAGACCTGTCTTGCAGTAAAATTTGTTCCTGAAGCCAGGATCACTCATGCCGTGTCTGGCTTCTGCATTTCCCCGGGTTTTATGGTTGCACTGGGAAAGCTGAAACTGAGATACATTTCTTGTGGCCTCGTGGCCTAGCAGGTATTCCCCCACCCATCAGCCTTCACTTCTCCCATTCAGAACTCGGTTCTTGTCAATGCCTGTCTCAAGTGTCGGTTGGGATGAGAATAACAGTGGTGAATCGTCATATGGTCCACTGTGGTTATGTGTTTCGGGAAAATAGTAAATAGAAGTCTTATGGCCATGCCGTAATAGTTTTGAATTTTGTCTATAACTGAGTCAGTTAGCCTCCCCTTTCCTAATAAACCCTTACCATCCGATAATTTTTGTCCCTTCACACTGGTTTTCAGTCTCCTCAAAATGCCCATTCTCTTCTGTATGTGGCCTATGCACTCTAATTTTCTAATTTGTACGTCATTCCCATGTGGTTTCAATTCCTCAACAGCAATGAATGACTTAGAGTCCCATCTCCTAAATATTTCACATATCTCACATTATATGAACTGAGTGACCGATTGAAAATGTTCGTCACACCTGCAACCTCCACTCCACCACTTGACCCACTGTAATTACATTCACAATCGGTTTCATGTTTATTTGTTGTTCTACCTTCACACCTACAATGTTTTGATAATATAGCAACATCAATTACCTTGCCAGTGTCCACACTAGTTGCCGTCACAACGCCATTTAGTGAAATGTGACCCCTTTTCTGCCACGTCCCATCAAAGGCAGCTGATATGCCTCTGACATTATCATTTTCTGCAACTGCTTCTTCCACAGCAACCTTCATGTTATGTAATGCAACATTTTCAATCGCAGATCCAATTATTATGTTATATCTAGTAGACCTGGTTGGAGGAGGTGGCAAATTCAAAATGCCGCATAAAGTCTCTCCACCTGTCTTACCTTTTCCTATAGCCCTAAGGCCATACATAGTCTAACATTTATTGTGTAGAGTTTACATGTTATTGGGTTTATCTTTGAAATATCAATAGATGAAGAGTTGTAAAAATTTACACCATACTCACAGTATTTACATTTTAAAACTAATTCTGCAGCAAGACCAATGTGCTCTTTTACCTCAAGAGATATCCCACCTTTGCCACAGCCTTTACAGAATACATTATTTTGCAGTACACTAGATAATATGCCAACATCTATAACCCCATTGGTATCACTAACACTGTGTTCTTGTTTGAGGGTTTCATATCTGATTTTAGAATCTTCAAGTTTCTTTCCTGATGCACAGCCACTATTTACAGATTCACACTGACCACGTGTGCTAGAGGGTTGTAGGTTAGAATTCACCTTACTAACAGAGTTCTTACGTTTACCAACATTTCTTCTCTTCTTAAATACTTTCAAGCTACTTTTGTAACCCATATTGTAAGAAAATATCACAAAATGCACCTCTATAATGCAATTGAACTGTATCCTAACACAATTAATAATAGAACTCCGTACAGCACGTGTATAACATCACAACACTGTAAACAAATCCGTTGCTACGAAACAAAGCACAGACGATAAACCAGGTGTGCCAATACACATAAATTCCCTACAATGAAAAAATTTCGCACATAAGGCGCAAAATTTGAAACTAACATAGTAGTATCAGTCTAGTATATACAGTCGGGAAGCTCAATACGTAGTAAATATGCAAACCTTAGATAGTTGCTCACCACTAGGATCGCTAATATCGCCTCATTACAGGCAATACAAAATAGTACAGTCACAGTCTATTGTTTCTAGCACCCTCAAAACTCAAGCTTCGTGACTGTATATAGTAGACTGTGGTAGTGTGCTAGATGAACAGGAGACAAGCCCATAGGCGGAGTAATGGGGGCCACTGCCCCCCCCCAACTTGTCTGATCTCTTTTTTTTTTTTTTCTATTATTCTACTGAATTCAAAAGATCTTTTTTTTTTGTTTTTGATTAAGTTTTTGTGCTTAAATTGATGAATTAATGTCTTCTGATCATGTGCCTGGACTATAATACTGTATTTATTTTAAATTTCTGAATGTATAGGAATTCCTATACTACCTCATTTGAGGAATGGAAGCACTGTAATGTTTCTTTCGTAACAGCCTATACTATTGTCTTTGAAGTCTGCAGTTGTTGAGGCCACCACTTCGAAATGTATGAATAACATACTGCACGACAATGCAGGAAAAAGAAAAGTGATCCCAGTATAATGTGTAAACTTAAAAAATGAGATTAAATAAAATAATTATTAGAAATTACATTTCATATATCTTCGGAAGGTAAGCTTCATATAAAAATATTTCTGTTAGCACTGTTACGTAGTTTTATTGATGTATGCATGTGTTTCTGCACGAGAGAGAAAAAGAGGGAGATTGTTTTAAGTTATGCCCTATTATAATTTGTAGCAGACCTACAGTTCAAGCCCTATACAACTCGGTTTGAAACATCGCCGATATGGATGTAACACTGTAAAAAAACATGCCCCTCCCCCCGAAAATACCTTTATTAACTGATCATATTCCAATATACTGTACCACGGTCAAGCTATAACGGAGGAGGAGGTAATTAATTATGTCTTCCTTTGCCTCCCCAAGGAAATGGTTCTCTCTCCGCCTATGGACATGCCCACTTAAATGTCACTGTTCATTTAAACCGAAAAAAAAAAACATACTTAGGAATAAGATACAAACTTAAATCATGGCTCATCTGAAAGATAAATGAAAAATGAAAAATTCAAGATTTTTTGGCTTACCAGGTCCCCTTAAATTTCAGTGTTTTTTAAAATGAACTAATCGCTGTTAGTCTTTTTTTTTTTTTTTTCCAGTTCACTTTATGTTAAATGAAAGTCCTCTGAAAATGCTATAGACGGAGCCAATAAACCAATTTTTCGTAAAATTGCAATGAGCCCCATCTGCATGTATACCCTTCTTATAATAAACATTGTAACCTGGACTGTTAAAATGTGACGTCTGCTTGAAAATTTTAACATCAACTACAATTTTTGAGTTCACTGGGTCCTTTCCTTTAAAAGCCATTATTTTCGTTTTCGTCAGTGCTGTATTAAATATAATAAATGACTATAATATTAAATACAAATACACAAAATCTGGAACTTAATTTTAGAAAACTATAGGCTGAGCCAACTTCAGCTAAAAGGACCATTTGCAGTGTGTAAACCAAATACTTGTAAAATTGTAGAATAGACTCCTCATCTAACTACTCTGAATTATCTTGAAGACAAGATCTAAGATAGAGCAACTCTAAGAATTCATCAGTGCTATAGAGACAGTGATATAATAGCAAACTGATTTGTATAGACCTATTTATTTATTCTCATAATCCTTTATTCGTCTTTTCGTTTGACAACTCAAGTTATCAATTCTCTTACTTCTGTAACCATACACTTCTTGTCCAGTCGTTGGCTACTGCGGAATTAAGGCTGAAATATTCCCAGCCACTTTTGATAGTACCTCTGATTGAGGTTCTGGCTGATATGTACATCTATTATCAGACAGTACATCTCACTTGACAATATGTGCCAGAGGAAGAACAATTGTTTGTATCATATAATTCTGAAGTCTGATTAATGTAATATGTAGCTAGTCGGCAATGTATGCAATGGAGGGGAAAAGAAATTGGTCACCTACCCAATTATCTTCCGGCTTAGTTGCTTCATGAGTGATGACTTATTGGTGTCACTTATGAGATTCAGACCTGTCTTCGGACAGCTGACAAAGCAACAACTTTTGATAGGCTCAAAAACTTTTATCTCACGTAAAGTCTGTCAGGAATGGTGGAGAAGCTCATTTTTTTTACTGATTGCTATAGACTTATTCCACATTAAGAAAAACGCATTGAGCATATAGGGCTGTTCGATCAAATGATCAGTTGGCACAGAAACGCCTGCCTGCCACAGCTTCCACAATGTGCTCTGCAAGGTCCATTGAAACCAATGACTTTTTCTTAATGTGGAATGATTTATAGTAAAGCATGCGGGAATCTCAGCCCTTTCGTTCTCGTTTTCTAAAAAAGTCTCCTCCGAGTAGCCAATTTGGATGTTCTTTTCTTTAACATTTTATCGGGCTCTAGCATCCATATGCTCGAGGGTAAACTAAATTAGGATATTTTTAAACACACTTCCGTACAAATTTTTCTAGTTTTATGAGAGGAATATTGGTAAAGATTTCTTACTGAAATGAAACAAATATACAAAATATTTTAACTACTTATTGCACTATTTTTTATTTAGGATCTTCATGAAAACTCTTCCTTGAGGGACACTAGGACTGAATTTTTGGCCAAAATAGTAAAAATAAACATTTTTGTTTCTTTCCATAAATAATTATCTTATACAATTGAAGAGCTCGCGGGAAAAACGATGAATTTCACATTTCTGTTAAGGATTACATAATGACCTAATTGAGTCTATAACTGCAAGATGTAGTGCTGTTTCTATAGAAAATAAAGGAAAAATTACTGTATTCGTGGTGATAATTCTCCTTTTTGCCATTTTTCATAAGAACAACATTAAATTTCGCAGTGATCCATTGAATTAGATAATGACATCAACCTTAACAAAACTGTGACATTCATCGTTTTTCCCGCGAACTCTTCAATTGTTTATATCCTCTGATTGAAGTTCTGGCTGATATGTATAGCCTATCTATTATCAGGCAGTACATCTCACTTGACGATATGTGTTAGAGGAAAAATAATTGTTTGTATGCATCTGAAGTCTGTCTAGTGTAATATGCAGCTAGTCGGCGATGTTTGCAATGGAGGGGAAAAGTAACTGACCACCCTACCCCATTATCTCCTGGTCTAGTTGCCTCAGTGCTTTGTTGGTGTCACTTGTGAGGTTCAAACCTGTCTTCGAACAGTTGACTAAACAACAACATAATTTGTTTAACATTCTGTCCTATATTCAATCCCCACCTACAAATTTTAAAGCTCTGGTGACCATTTTTAAGATGCTACGCGCAGCTCTCTTAAACCTACCACACCCACTAAAAATAAAGTTTTCTCAAAACTAGGGCTTTGGTCAACATAGAACGGCTATTATTTCAGGAGTTGCATAACTTAATGCGATCATTTATGTTGAAGGCTTCCGTTTGCTCCGATTTACATGAAACTTTGCAATAATACCAGCTTAGTCCAATACACAAAGCTGTGTATGGAATGAGTTCTTTACCGAAAACTTTTCATGACATGAATTTTTAACTTTAAAAAAATTAAAGAAAATTATTAAGCAAAAATTATTATTTGTAAGAAAATATTTATCTCGTGAACCAATTCTCAAATTTAAAAATCCATACGCAGTTTTCTTTATCATGGAATGTAAGTCCCTCACAGAAAATGTTTAAAAGCAAAAACAATTCTGAAGCTGTCAGCTAGAACTATATTTTGAATTTACGCATAATTTAAAATTACTTACTTATTTACAAATGGCTTTTAAGGAACCCGCAGGTTCATTGCCGCTCTCACATAAGCCCGCCATTGGTCTTTATTCTGTGCAAGATTAAGCCAGTCTCTATCTTCATATCCCACCTCCATCAAATCCATTTTTATATTATCCTTCCATCTACGTCTCCGCCTCCCCAAAAGTCTTATTCCCTCTGGCCTCCTAAATAACACTCTATATGCATTTCTGGATTCGCTCACACATACTAAATGCTCTGCCCATCCCAAACGTCTGGATTTAATATTCCTAAATACGTCAGGTGAAGAATACAATGCGTGCAGTTCTGTGTTGTGTAACTTTCTCCATTTTCCTGTAACTTCATTCCTCTTTGCCCCAAATATTTTCCTAAGAACCTTGTTCTCAAACACCCTTAACATCTATTCCTCTCACAAAGTGAGAGTCCAAGTTTCACAACCATACAGAACAACCGGTATTATAAATTCTAACTTTCTGATTTTTTGACAGCAGACTAGATGACAAAAGCTTTTCAACCGAATAATAACAGGCATTTCCCATATTTATTCTGCGTTTAATTTCCTCCCGAGTATCATTTATATTTTGTTACTATTGCTCCAAGATATTTGAATTTTTCCACCTCCAATTTTTATATTTCCATTTCGTACATAATCATATACTTTTTTTTCTTTCTGAATTTACTTCCAAACCTATCTCTTTACTTTCTCAAATAAAATTTCCGTGTTTTCCCTAATAGTTTCTGGATTTTATCCTAACATATTCACGTCATCCGCATAGACAAGAAGCTGATGTATCCCATTCAATTCCAAACCCTCTCTGTTATCCTGAACTTTTCTAATGGCATATTCTAGAGCGAAGTTAAAAAGTAAAGGTGACAGTGCTTTAGCCCGCAGTGAATTGGAAAAGCATCGGACAGAAGCTGGCCTATACGGACTCTGCCGTAAGTTTTACTGAGGCACATTTTAATTAATCGAACTAGTTTCTTGAGAATACCAAATTCAATAAGAATATCATATAAAACTTCTCTCTTAACCGAGTCATATTGAATATTAATTTAATATTATTAAAATAAATGAAAATTAATGTCTATGGGTCATATTCATAGACATTCTTAGCGCGGACTTCCAGTGTATGATCAGCGAACTAACGTTTTTCGTATTCATAAATCAGTGTTAGCAATAGGATATGATATGAATCCTGTACAAGTAATCAGTCGATAGCCGGGGCTAGTTTAGCACATTCGTAGCGCGGGCTAGCGAAATGTCTATGCATAGCACTCTTAGTAATTAATGAATAAAACTTGATGAAATTTGGTACTGTTATTTAAATGTACAGACACAACAAACCTGCCGAATTTGAAATAAATTAATCGAAAACATTAAAAGCTTCAAAACTCAGTCCCAGTGTCCCTCAAACCTCCGTATTACTGCAGAACCTCTGAACAAAAACTCCAGTTTTATTTTGACTGCATGAAATCATGTAAAATAGCGCAAGATTTTAAAGTTGAGGCTGATAAATAGAAAACAGATTTTTGAATAGATATGTGTCATCCTAATATCGCATTGGCGCACAATTACACAGCACCCCCCCCCTCCCAAATAATCGACTCGTGGTGCGAGCAGCTGCAGTGCCGTGATAACTCGAGACTGCAGCACTGCAGCGGAATAAAGCCAGTCCTGTGCAGTCGTCGACCCTTCGCCACGTTGCGAAGTTGTAAGAAATGTCGACACAAATGTATTTTCCACCCGAGAGTGCACGTCGTCAATGTAAAACAGCATTACACGGGTTTAAATGTAAACTAGTGGCTTGTGCAGCAAATGCTGCTGCAAACTAAGTTCGTGAGATGTTCAAATAAAATTTTTTCAGATTTATTTTCAGTGAAGAATACTTGACATTTTGAAAGTTATTTGCTTCCATAATAGTGAAACATACTGCCTCTGAATGTTCTTTTTATACCAAATACTTTTTCTTGAACTTATCCGTCTCCAGTTCTTGAGTTTCAATGCGAAATCGCAAGTAACAATGTCAGGACGATAAGCGAGTTTTTCATGTGGGAGTAATGCAGTAGCTAATTCAGGTCATTGGGGATTGTAGGTGAAACTTAAGAAAATGTAAGGTTTGTCATGCTTTGAACAAAAGACTTAGCATCTTGGTATAGCTGCTGCATGTTTCGTGAACTACCCTGAAATGTAGAGGGCAGAATCACTTTTTCCCACTAAGAGATCTTGCTGAGGTGATCAAGAGACTATAAAATCTTGTAGGCCTCTTATTTTACCAGTAAGTAATATCTTTTGGTCTTTTCTTAGGAATTGTAATTTTTGCGCTTCCTCCAGACAATACTGATCTACCAAATACTGCTGGATTAATTTGTGTAACAATGAATGTTAGCCCGTATATTTTCTGTAAGATAGGCTGTTGTGAGGAATCTATTGCTGAGATGCGGAAAATGAGGCGAATGATATGTCAGAGTTGTAGAATCTTATATGCGCCCTAAATAAAATTGTCCATCATAAATCGTTAGCACTTTCAGTGTTTCATTCGTTGCTGGTTGCGGAAAATAAACTTACTCATCACGGTAGCAAGAAGTGAAATGGCATTCTATTTTCCCTACAACAAAATATGTTTGGCAGCGATCACAAATCTAATCTATTAAACCAAAGAAGTATTAAATTAATTTTTATGCAGTTTAAAGATGCAGCTAAAATAGGAAGCATGACTCAATTACTACCAAGGAAAATTAGGGAATCAGACATCATAATTATACATATCTATACCACACTGCCATTAAATACTGTATATGAAAAAGACCCACACTACTTGATTAATAACTATAAAAGTATTTCAATTTTAATAACAATATAGTTACCTTACGTAAGTTTTATAGTTTTCAGTAACATATATAGCCGTTACTCTGTAAATTATAAAAATGAAGATCTAATATAAAATATTCTCTCTGCGTCTACTTAGTTAAAGCCCCAAAAGGATTCACTTTCATATCATCAGTATATCATTATGTGTTGCATTAACTATAATAATATTTCATTTTAATGGTAATAATGTCATAAAACATTCTTATTCTTGTAGTTCTTAATATCCAATACACAGCTGTACCCAGAAAACTACAGACTAAGACTAGAGAATCAGACCTGTAAATTATTTTTTATAGATTATCAAAAAATTACACAAATAAAGATAGACATATTGAATTATGATGTGAAATAATCTGAGCCATCTGAACTCTATGTCAGCAATCCTGTAGGTCATGGCCTCCGTGTAATAGTCTATTGTTTATTGTAGTGTGTGTTTTGTTTTATTCTGATATGCAATTAATTAGTTCTCAAAACTGACGAAAGATGGATTTTGGAAAATAGGAAAATGATGTAGGAAAATTGAAATTTCACTGAAAACTTTTTTTTTTTAAACTTTGGGTTCCAATCTTCAAAATGAGGGGTCATTTATTGAAATCCGTTCAGCCGTTTTCCCGTAATTTCCATTACCAGTTCAAATTATATATACAGATATATCATCTCCCTGTGCCTGATTGTTATACTACAATTGAAATTTTCTTCCTACATTCAATTTACCTTCCCAGTCACCATCCTGTAATCCTCTCGCTTCCATTATGCCAATAAACACTCTTTAATCAAAGCTTGATTAACTTTGTGGTTCCGTTAGCTTAAATAATTTTACTTACAAGTTTTTATTTCCTTCACAACTTATGTTTAATACAAATTTATATTTGAGCTAACGTTTTCACTGATGTGATTATTATCAGGTCCTAACAGAGACATACGCAAAGAGTGGAGGGGGTTCGAACCCCCTTTAAACTAAAAAAAAAACATATTTAGATTTGAGTATTTTTAATCCATAATCGTTTTCCCTCAAATTTCTCACGTCAGAGTAACAAAAACTACATCGACATAAGGTACAGTCCTCCTACCCCTCCTTCAATATAATCCCTGTGCTTGATGCTTCGGCACGTTCGAATTATAACAATGCTATATTTGTTATACCGTCTAGTACCGACCTTGTAATAAAATGAATCTGACACAGTATGAAATTTAACTCGTTAAACATGCTGAAAAGGTTGTTTTGACAGTTCTGCAGTGCAGACGTTAAATATTGTGCATTGTCGATTTTAAAATCATTTTCAGAGCGGTATTCATCCGTTCCTTAGTTATTATGAAAAGTTCGTTTAACATTTTGTGCATTTGACAGTTCATATCTTTAATACAGTATAAACTTCTTATGTAAGTATAATAATGACACAAGTATTTTTATTATACAAAATTAAACAGAAGTTGAAATTTGTTAACAATTGACTATGAAAAAATCACGTTATAGAGATTTTATAAAGATATTCATGACTATGTTCTATTAGAATAGTACAATATTAATAAATAATACCCAACATAATAATAATAATAATAATAATAATAATAATAATAATAACAATAATAATAATAATAATAATAATAATAATAATAATAATAATAATAATAACAACAAAACACAAATTTAAAATATCGATGAAGAAAAATAAAAAAGGTAAACTTTCAAATTCTAAATGAGGCAGTACAGTAAGTGGACAGCTTCAAATACTTGGAGTGCAGGCTACTATAAGCAGTAACATGAACTGCTGCCACGAGGTCAGAAGAAGGATAATAATGGCTCAGGAAGCTTTCAATAGAAAAAGGAGCATCTTCTGCGGATCCCTGGAAAAATAACTAAGGAAGAGACTAGTGAAGTGCTTTATATGGAAATGGCATTGTACGAGGCAGAAACATGGACATTACGACGAAGTGAAGAGAAGTGAATAGAACCATTTCAAATGTGGATATGAGAAGAATGGAGCGTGTGAAGTGGACAAACAGTATAAGAAATGAAGTTGTGTTGGAAAGAGTGGGTGAAGAAAGAATGATACTGAAACTGATCAGGAAGAGAAAAAGGAATTGGTTGGGTCACTAGCTGAGAACAAACTGTCTGCTAAAGGATGTACTGGAAGGAATAGTGAACGGGAGAAGAGTTTGGGGCAGAAGAAGATATCAGATGATAGACGACATTAAGATATGTGGATCATATGTGGAGACTAAGAGTAAGGCAGAAAATAGGAACGATTGGAGAAAGCTGGGTTTGCAGTGAAAGATCTGCCCTTGGACAGAACAATGAATGAATGAATGAATGAGTCATAGTTTGATGACATTGTGGTTCCGATAACTTAAATAATCTTACTTACAAGTTTTTATTTCCGTCAATAACTCATGTTTAATACAATTTTATATAATTTGAACTAACGTCTTCACTTATGTCGAGCATCATCAGGTCCTAACACGGCCGTACGTAAGAGGGGGTTACGGGATTTTAACCCCCCCCCCTTGAACTTAAAAAAATGGCATATTTAGATTTGAGTAATTTTTGTATCTATAATCGTTTTCTTTTGTCTAATTTTTCACTGCCAGAGTAACAAAATCTACATCGACATAAGACATAGCCCTCCTAATCCTTGTTCAATATAATCCCTGTGCTTGATGCCGCGGCACGTACGAATTATAATAATGCTATCTTTATTACAAAGAGACCTATAGCCTAATAAAATAAAGCCAACACAATATGAAATCTAACTTCTTATGAAACATATTGAAAAACTTGTTTTGTCAGTTTTACAGTGCAGATGTTAAATATTGTGCATTGCCGATTTTAAATTAATCTTAAGAGTGGTATTCACCCGTTCGTTAGTTAGAGTTCTGACCAGGGGCGTATTTTGCGGGCTACCGGCGGTAGCCCAAGGAAATTACAAAAGAAAAAGTTTATAATATAACATAATGTAATAATTTTGTATTATTAGTTTTACCATAGTAATTAAAATTAAAGTAATTGTTAGATATATTTTGTGTAATAATAGGGTCTGCGGTAGCCCAAACCCTTTAACCAGTATACGCCCCTGGTTCTGACTTTATTGTGAAATGTTCGTTTAACGTTTTGTGCATTTGACAGTTCATATCTTTAATTTAAACTTTTAATGTAAGTGTAATAATAACACAAGTATTTTTTATTATACAAAATTAAACAGGTTGAAATTTGTTAAAAATTAGATAACTGTGAAAAAATTACGATTCAAAGATTTTATACGGATATTCAAGAATATGTTCTATTAAAACAGTACAATATTAATAAATAAATACCTTACCTACTTATGGCTTTTAAAGAACCCGGAGGTTCATTGCCATCTTCGCATAAGCCCGCCATCGATCCCTATCCTGAGCAAGATTAATCCAGTCTCTACCATCATATCCCACCTCCCTCAAATTCATCTCGTCTACGTCTCGGGCTCCCCAAAGGTCTTATTCCTTCCGGTTTCCCAACTAACACACTATATGCATTTCTGGATTCGGCCATAAGTGCTACATAATAAAAATAAATAATACTGTAACATGATGATAATAATAATAATAATAATAATAATAATAATAATAATAATAATAATAATAATACATAACATTTAAAATAACGATAATGTAAATTATAAACAATTTTCATAATGACCGTTATAAACATCTGTTGGTGACAAATCGTTGCCTTGGAATAAAATAATCACAACTCAAAAATCACCATTTTTCATTTTCCCATAATTTTAAGTTTATGTGGAAAACCGTCACAAATTAAATTCTTTTACTTTCTGAAAAAAGAAAATAATTACACTCTAATAAAATGAAAGCTTTGCCTTTAATTCACCTAAAAAGATCTCCCAATGACTGGGGAAAGACCGTCATAATACGAGTATAAAAGGGTTTAATAAAAGAGATTTATTATTATCATAATACTCAGAGATTAAAGTCTAACGTAGCACATAGTATCTTCATTTTCCACATAAAACAGTTTTGTTGTAGGTTAAATTTCGGATTCATATCAGGGTTTATGTAACGCCTAATTTTTTTAATGTTTCTCCTCAAAAGAATTTTAATAGTTTGTTACTAGATGTGATTTTAGTCAGTTTGTAAAATATTTTTGGTCCAGGGAAAATATACATCTTTTTATGAATATACAACAATGGCTGACTTGATGGCTTATGCAACGAGAACCGGGTACTAGGAAACTTCCGAAATTAGTAATAAGTATACATATTGTTACTTCAAGTTCAATCCTATATCCCAAAGAAAACACAGCCACACCATCAGTTCATTAGTAAGCTTGCATATTCTGCCCTCCCAAGCCAAAAGGGCGTATCTCAAGGATTTTCTGAAAATCAGTTTTTGAAATAATTGGATACTTCAGATGCTAATATATCTATTTCCTAAAGGAAATGGCCGTTTCTCAATAAATTGTGCGTTTAAGATGTGATTTAATGAAAGCCGTATCTCAAAATTAATATGAATTCCTAAGCGAATTTGGCGGAAGTTCATTTTTCTAAGCAAAAAGGCCGTTTTTCAGGCATACGTTCTTTTCGCTTAGTATTTCCTATTTGCCATTCTAGTCAAATTAGACGTAACTGCATTAGTAACAAATCCTTCGTGTTTTAATCCGTTCTCAGCATGTAATCGCCACTACCCGAATGCTCAGTTCCCATAGTTTAAACATAGTTCTTATAATTAATTCATTGTTGATCATGAAAATTAATATGCAAGGTGTGTTCCGATTAATTTTTCTAGCTTATTATTGAAAACATGTCAATTTTGATTTGCTTGTTAGTTGTTATGTAGCCAAGACGCAGAATATTGATTCTACTCAACCTTATTTTAGAAACACCATTATAATCACCATGTAAGTAAAATAATGTATATTTTTATCACTATTGGACTGATAGTTCATATGCACATATGTTTCAGAGACAACGAAATGGACAATGAAATTATTCGTAGACACATAAATTCATTTAATCCTACCATATCACATTAGTACATTACCGGAGGGAACATGCATCTAATCGTCTTTATTTACCAAGTGATATAACTCTGACTGACATGCACCATGATTTTATTACTCAGAATGTTAATTACAAATGTTCATATGAAAAGTACAGAATGGTAGCCAGTGAAATGGACATATCTTCCGATAAACTGTGAAATCTTCAATGTGCATACAAAGCCACACAAAGGAAAATTTTAACACTAATTTTTAAACTTGTAAAATGTGGAAAACATATTGAGAGAGCATCAAAATCTCGGGCCGAATACAGAGAAGATGCTGAAAAAATTGAAGAGGTTAACAAAATAATTTATTATGCAGATCTTCAAAAAGTTATCTTGTTGCCAAGACTGGACATATTTAAAGTAGCTATATTCACAAGTGTTTGACTGTCTACATGAGAGCTTCGTTCCTGATGGGGGGGGGGGGGGAAATGTGCAAGCCGTTTGCAGCTGTCCGGCACGAGGCTCTCTTTAAAAGGAGCAAAGAAGAAATAGTAAGCACTTTCTACAATTTTTTCAAGTACAAGAGAGATTGTTCAAAATTACTCTATGGTTGGACAACTGCACGGTCCAGAACAAAAATTGGACATTCTTTTCATTTTTGATTTACGTTGTTAATTCAAATGGAGTAAGTACTAATGAAATTTTGATAAGATATTTTGAACCAGGCCATTCATTAATGGCTTCTGATCCTTTCATCACAAAGTAGAACAGTCAGTGAAAAGACGTGGATATAAAGTATATGATTTTGCAGACTTTGTAGATGCAGTAAAATCAGCATCTTACCAGACTGAGGTACTGCCAGTGGAGCTTCAGTATTTTTTTCATTTGGTCTGACTACTCATCACAATATAAATTGAACCTGATTAGTTTACTGATTACTTTTGTAAGGCTAAAGATACAATCAATATAAATTCCAACTTATCATGTCATACTCAGTCTCTTTCTTTGGAATATCACTTTCTTTATGAATGATGTGTTTCATCCACTTAATACAGTATAATATTATACTACTAAGGAATTTAAGTGAATATTCCTTCTTAACTCTCTATTATGTTATTAAGATTTAAAACACAAGTACAATATTAAGAAATCAGTGTTAGTACTTCTGTTTTACAGACAATATAGATAACATTAAACAGAAAGAAGCCATATAAAAATAACGACATAAAATTTCACGTTCCGTTTGAAGTTTGTGCACCACTGTTTTCTTAACCCAACAGGTTGCTTATTCATATACACAACCCTTCCTCTTTCCATACTTAGCACTTGCTGCCCGCGCACGACATCAAGGTCAGAAAAATGCGTTTGCTTTGACATCACTGGGCTATGCTTTACAGAATTGCCCAGTGTTATTCATATTGTAAATTTGTATACGTCACATTGTTTAACATGAATATTGGAATAATCTTACTCCCGCCTTTCTGTATTTATTGTACACACCAGGTCGAATTATGTTTCTAATTGTTTCAATACATACTATGCAAGGTATTAAAATTTGTGAAGTTCCTATGTTTTCTCATTAGAAGGAATTGCTAAATTACTATAATTTGGTTTAAGAGACCATTGCTTGCTTTCAGTCCTCTGATGATTCACGTAGAAAAAGCATAGCTAAGCAGACCGAACAGGCGCTACTAGGAGCGAACAGCCCATCTCAATAAAATCGTAATGAAACAGAAGCGCTACCCATTCTCAAACGCACTGAGTACTTATTCTTCTCGAAATTCTTTCATGGAGCGAGTCTTGATGGAAGTCCACTGGTAAGTAGGCAACAGTTTCGCACGACTGTCCACAAGTAGCATATATACAGGGGCACTTGTTTACTGCACATGCGCAGTGTGTTGTAAGTGAAACTTGAACAATAAGGGAGCTCCAAATTTTTTTTCCGTATCTATACAGTACATACTCGTAGATCTGTGATTGATACTTTTGTACGCGATCTCTAACAGTTGGTTTTGCCTAAATCCCAAAAGACACAAAACATATACGAAAAAACATAGTGTTCTAACTTCGTTAAAATTGCCCGTTCAAGATGTTATGAAAATGCAATCATTTAACTAGAACAATGGTGGGCATTCCTGCGGCATTGCCGCAGTGACGTCAGATCTCAGTGAAGCATCAAACTTATCCCCTACCTTTCCCTTCCCCCACTCCATGAAAATACTGCGCGTGTACGTGGCGGATTATACTGGACTGCTGTACTTCGGAGCTTCATTAGTGATGCAATGTCTTTCGCAGAATCATGTGAATCGAGAGGATATCACACTTGCAAGAAAGGCGGTTCTTTCATTTCTCATGTTTAGGATTAGTTACAAATATTCAGGACGCGAACTTAAATATGTACATTCTTAAAATAGATCACCTGTTATACGAGTTCAAAGAACACAGAATCAGTGATTTTCAAAGGATGGAGAAAGATTTCAATATTTTTGCCACTCCTTTTCATGTTTAAATTGAAAATGTTATCCCAGAATTGCAGTTAGAGGTACTGGATTTGCAGAATGATGGCTTCTTGAAAGCAGAATGTGAAGGTCTACTGGGGGCTAAAATTTTTTAAAAGATGTTCAGTACTACATATCCACTGCTTAGACAGTTTGCTTCAAAAATAACAAGTACAGTCATTTCCCATAACTATGGTCCTGGAACATAACTATTGTCCACGATACAACCATTCAAATTTTGTACTCCATAATGTAGTACGTCGTTTGTCTATATTCTTGCTGTACTGTAGTTTGAATTCAAGTCACTGCAGCTATCTACGAACGGTCTATGTTACTTCTGCAATGATCTTTGAATGGTTGTATCGTGGACCATAGTTGTGTTCCAGGACCATAGTTATGGGAAATGACGGTATGTATTCATCAACCTAAGTGCGAACAGCTGTTTTCTAAAATGAAATTTATAAAGTCCAGCCACAGATCCCGCTTAAGGGGAGTCTGTACTGCCATCCCATCAATGTAAAGCAGAGTAATAAAAGATAAAGATCGTAATTTTAGCCTGTCACATACAATAATACTTGAAGAATAACCCCTAAAAATTTCAAATGTGTATCTTATGTAAGTCCCGAGAAAAGTGCACCTAAATTAGATGAAAATTACATTGCTGGGATAGGCAGTACAGACTCCCCTTAAGCGATGCTCATCTTCTTGCGCAACTGAAAACAGCATACACAGCTATAAATCCCAATTTCGAAGAAATGACTTTGAAAAATGATTAATTAAATATTACGCGAATGGACTATTCTAATTACATATGGTAGGTAGTGGCGCAACTGTCTGTAAATCCGTCACTGCACTGTAGAGTGCAACCCCTCCCACGGTATGTAGTTGCCATTTAAATCCTGTCTTGTGGGTTGCGTTCATTTTGCCCACCACTGAATTAGAATAATTCTGAAAACAAAAGCCTTATATTTCTGGAGGTAAATAATCTTAAATCCTCAGGTTCCTGCTAGTGCAGTGCGGACCAGAAATACTGCTGGAGTAATAGTTCATGCTAATTAAGTTATGTGACCTAATAAACAAGATGAAAGCCGCAAGATCTTACCTTGTTGGCGAAAGATTAGTTCACTAGCATTATTTCCAGTGGGTATCCCATTCCATTGTCTGGTATTCTGTTGCAGCCAGATGTTCGACTGGGTTAGTTGCAGACTCCCACTCCATGGGCTGCATGTCATTCTTGGCGTCGATGCCTTCCAACTGCATGGGCTCCTGATGTTTCTAGAAAATTTCAGAAATGTGGAATAATGATTTTAAAGTTTTAATCGAGGATTAACTCCATATGTAGATGAAATTATTGGAGATCATCAGTGTGGTTTTAGGCGTAATAGGTCAACTATCGACCAGATATTTTGTATTCGGCAGATAATAGAGAAAAAATGGGAGTATAAGGGTACAGTGCATCAGTTATTCATAGATTTCAAAAACGCATTAGACTCGGTTAAGAGAGAAGTTTTATACGATATTCTTATTTAAATTTGGTATTCCCAAGAAACTAGTTCGATTAATTAAAATGTATCTCAGTAAAACATACAGCAGAGTTCGTATAGGTCAGTTTCTGTCACATGCGTTTCCAATTCACTGTGGGCTAAAGCAAGGAGATGCACTATCACCTTTACTTTTTAACTTTGCTCTAGAGTATGCCATTAGGAAAGTCCAGGATAACAGAGAAGGTTTGGAATTGAACGGGTTACATCAGCTGCTTGTCTATGCGGATGACGTGAATATATTAGGAGAAAATTCACAAACGATTAGGGAAAACACGGGAATTTTACTTGGAGCAAGTAAAGAAATAGGTTTGGAAGTAAATCCCGAAAAGACAAAGTATATGATTATGTCTCGTGACGAGAATATTATACGAAATGGAAATATAAAAATTGGAAATTTATCTTTTGAAGATGTGGAGAAGTTCAAATATCTTGGAGCTACAGTAACAAATATAAATGATACCCGGGACGAAATTAAACACAGAATAAATATGGGAAATGCCTGTTATTATTCGGTTGAGAAGCTTTTATCATCCAGTCTGCTGTCAATAAATCTGAAAGTTAGAATTTATAAAACAGTTATATTACCGGTTGTTCTTTATGGTTGTGAAACTTGGACTCTCACTTTGAGAGAGGAACGTAGGTTAAGGGTGTTTGAGAATAAGGTGCTTAGGAAAATATTTGGGGCTAAGAGGGATGTTACAGGAGAATGGAGAAAATTACACAACACAGAACTGCACGCATTGTATTCTTCACCTGACATAATTAGGAACATTAAATCCAGACGTTTGAGATGAGCAGGGCATGTAGCACATATGGGCGAATCCAGAAATGCATATACAGTGTTAGTTGGGAGACCAGAGGGAAAAAGACCTTTGGGAGGGCCGAGACTTAGATGGGAGAATAATATTAAAATGGATTTGAAGGAGGTAGGATATGATGATAGGGACTGGGTTAATCTTGCACAGAATAGGGACCGATGGCGGGCTTATGTGAGGGCGGCAATGAACCTGCAGGTTCCTTAAAAGCCATTTGTATTATTATTATTATTATTATTATTATTATTATTATTATTATTATTATTATTATCATTATTATTATTATTATTATTATATTTTTGTAATTTTTTGAATTTATTTAGGAAACAATCATGTTACAATAACGATTACAATTATTGCAATCAGGAAACTACAAAAATAGGTGTTAAATACAAAAGACATAAAAATTCATTAAAAGAGCTATTACATCGTGGAACAAAAATGTACGTGTCAAATATTTAAACAAAAACAGATATATAAATTAAAGAATTTGTCTCTCGTATGAGCAAATGCTCATGGTCGGGAGATCAAAACCGCACTGTAGATAAGCTGAAAGAAGAAGACAAAATAAACAATTAATATAAGCAATAGGCTAAAGTAGCAAAACTTACAAAAACAAGAGTCTGTAATTATGATATAAAGCGATCAAAATTGAAAAAATTTATAACCATTATTCACAAGGATATAAGACTAATACAGAAGTATCTTCTGCGGACCTCTGGAGAAAGAACTAAAGAAGAATTTAGTGAAGTGCTTTATGTGGAAAGTAGCATTGTATGGGGTAGAAACATGGACATGACGACGAAGTGAAGAGAAGCGAATAGAAGCATTTTAAATGTGTATATGGAGAAGAATGCAACGTGTGAAATGGACAGACAAAATAAGGAACAAATTTGTGTTGAAAAGAGTGGATGAAGAAAGAATGATACTGAAACTGATCAGAAAGAGGAAAAGGAACTGGCTGGGTCATTGGCTGAGAAGAAACTGCGTACTGAAGGATGTACTAGAAGGAATGGTAAATGGGAGAAGAGTTCGGGGCAGAAGAAGATATCAGATGATAGACCACATTAACATATATGGATCACATGCGGAGACAAAGAGGAAGGCAGAAAATAGAAAAGACTGGAGAATGCTGGGTTGTAGTGAAAGACCTGACCTTGGGCAGAACACTATGAACGAATGAATGAATAAGACATATTTAGCAACTAATTATCAAACCCTATATTAATTTCCCTCAATAGTTTATTTAATTGTAAGTTTATATTTAATCGTACCCTGCGCATGAGTAGGCAGTTCAAATTCTATTCTTAACCATGCGGGAACAAACTTTATAAAGTAAATTACATAATAAAGATATGATCATTTGGTCCGGGCTGCATCCGATTTTGCACAAGAAGAAATTCTTCAACATGTTTGTGAATTCAACTTAACTTAATTATATCTAAACAATAAAATACGATAATTTTAGTCCATGAAGCATACATTTGATGTAAGAATAATTCCTTTAACACGTTTCTAAATCAGTCTTGTATACTATCCATAATAAATCACTCCACACCAATTTCAATAACGTGCATTGTGTAACCTACGAAGATATTTTTTGTATTGACCGAATTGTGCATCATAACGTAAACAAGAACAAATAAAAATTAACGTGAATAGCAGCAAATTTTGACTTACTTCCTTTCTAAAAATGGCTATTCATTACTATTATTAATACATTTCTCACTTTCATTAGAACATGAATTAACACAACGCAAATCAAATAACAGTCTCATATGTGGTATGGGAGGGTTTCGAAGGTCCTTTATTGTTAGAATTATTGTTAGAATTATTATTATTATTATTATTATTATTATTATTATTATTATTATTATTATTATTATTACACATTGTTCTGTATGGTTGTGAAACTTGGACTCTCACTTTGAGAGAGGAACAGAGATTAAGGGTGTTTGAGAATAAGGTTCTTAGGAAAATATTTGTGACTAAAAGGGATGAGGTTACAGGAGAACGGAGGAAGTTACACAACGCAGAACTGCATGCATATTATACTTCACCTGACATAATTAGGCTTAAGGACTTTACTAATAGACGGTAATACATTATGCAGACTATTTTTTGGTTTTACAAGTATAGTAAGTAAGGACAGAACTATTGTAAATCTCCAGTGATTTATATTGAGTGTGGAGTGTGTTGTAGTGAAAGTGCAGTAAGCTTATAAGTAAATTCTGAGAGTTATAGTGGCAGAAAAAATAGATTTATAGTGAACAGGTGTGAGTTATAGTGCTTGTAATGGGGTCTAGGCTAGCGATTTGAGGTTAATATAGTAAGTACAATTCTACGGAATAATAAGAATGTAATTGATGTTCTGTTATTTTAAATGTTGTATCATTGAAGAAGTGTGTTGTGTCAGTGAAGTGTGTTGTGTCAGTGAAGTGTGTTTGTGTCAGTGAAGTTCTATAGTTTACAGTGGTAGTGCAAAGTATTTGAACAGAGAAATGTTTTTGAAGTGTTAGTGAAATCAGGATAATGTCAGTAAAATGTGTCTTAGTTCCAGTGCAGTGAGTGAATTGACAGCGAAATGAGTGTAGTGCTGAAAGGTACTTGTGCAAGTTTGTACATATATCATATATACTCGTGGTTTTAAGTTCTAACTTAGGGTTAACATATAAATTAGATTTACTTTAATTAACTAAACTATATTAAGTAATTCATTTAATTTAGGATGCTCCTTGTTAATATTATATAAGTATTGCTATTATTATTTTATTATTAATATTATGACTGTATTTTATTATTATTGTAATTATTGAGTGTAATTAGTTACCACTGCCACCGGGTATTTATCCATTTGCAGTGTGAATAAATACATACATAATTAGGAACGTTAAATTTAGACGTTTGAGATGGGCAGGGTATGTAGAAGGTATGGACGAATCCAGATATACATATATAGTGTTAGTTGGGAGACCGGAGGGAAAAAGACCTTTGGGGAGGCTGAGACATAGATGGGAGGATAATAATAAAATGGATTTGAGGAAGGTGGGATATGAAGATAAAGAGTGGATTAATCTTGCACAGGATAGGGACCGATGGCGGGTTTATGTGAGGGCAGCAATGAACCTGCGGGTTCCTTAAAAGCCATTTGTAAGTAATTATTATTACAAATTTATTGAAATGGGTGTAGCTGTAGATTGAAACTGTGTTGATAATGCACATACATTGTCAATACTTGCATTTTCAGTTTAGTTTAAAGTGCACATTTGCTTTAATGAGAGTAGGCCTACAAAGAATTTTCATAAAATTTTTAAAAGAATAAAATAAAAAAAATAATCCTTACGATGCAAATATTAATATATTTTAATAGTATTTAATAAATAACACACGTAAATATATAAAATCTAGAACCTAATTGTTCTGTTTGGTGGGTTGAATATGTTCTTTTTTAAAGGCTACAAATTGTTTGTATAATTATTTGGTTTTAGGGCGGGAAGGTGTAGCCTCATTTCTGCTTCTTCATTTAGCCTGTTTTTGTACTGTAATTTGTTTTCATGGATAAATACGCAGAGAATCCAGATATGCAACTGATAAATATTATATTTCCTGTTAGATCTTTAATAGCATTAATGATATCAAAATAATTATTAATATTTATTTTATAACTAGCTAAAAGCACCCGGCGTTGCATGGGTTTTCCTTTCTGCTTCTGTTTTTAATTAAACTGCTTATTATATTTTCGGAAATCTCGGAAACCTAACTATAGACAACCAAAACGAATTGCCTTTACTAAGCTAAGATTAATCTTTACTTAACGTCACTTACATGAATTGATGAACTCCTTAGCGAAATGCCTGGCAGCGTTAACTCAATTTAAAACAGTTGTAAATCAGGCACCGAAAAGAAAACATGTCATCATGTGCCTGACGTTCAAGGTTTTTCTTTTTTAATTTATATATTTATTTGTTTTTATTTATTTATTCTGGTGTAGTTAAGGCCATTAGGCCTTCTCTTCCACACCGCCAGAAATACATATAAAAGAATAGAAAATCAAACTATAAACAAAGTAAAACCCAACGAAAATATGATTCCTTTTCCTCTTTCTGATCAGTTTCAGCATCGAATCAATATGTACACATATACAGTAATTTAATTTATATTGGAAGATTTTTTACCCTTGACCGCTGTACACCCACTTATATCATACCCAGTTTTTTTTTAATATGACTTGGAAAACTATATCTCACAAATTCAGAACATATTATATTAATTCTTATTTTATACACAGATTACAGATACAATATAAACTTGCAATAAGTCATTTTTTAACATAAAGACTAATATTCTGAGAGACGTATAGGCTTAACGGTATTTTAGAAATTAAGAGATTGTTATTTTCACAACGCATAACATACTACATTTGCAACGTGATTATAAAGATAGAATTTCGCAGTAACATATTTTCGGATAGTACGATTATATTATAATAATTTTATTGGTGATATTACATGTTTTTATTGATTCGTATTTTCGTGAGTTTGTATACATTTTGCAGTATTATCCAAATTTAAAATACTGTTTAAATACTATTTACGATTCACATGTTTCCAAACTTTCACACGTGCAGCATTATATGATTTATTTTATTACTATTCATTAGTAAGGAAGGATGGTCATAAAACAGTGTAATGTATTAAAACCACAAAACCTCATTATCCTCAGTAACTTTTAAACTACGTCGTGCATTCGTTAGTGTTTCTAAATATGCCTGTCCAATGTAGTCTTAATTATCAGCCCCCTAATATACACATTTATTCCTAGAATAGCCACTGACGCTACAAAACGTAAATGTTTTATTCCCTACTTGCTGTTGTAGTTTTCAAGCAGGAATCGTAATATAATTAGAAAGCTTACCTCAGTGGGAAGAGCTTCATCCTGATTGTCCCATGAGAATCGAACCGAGCTCCACAATATACATAATGCGCTATCTTTTCTTGCTTTAAATGAAATCAAAACTCATAATGGCGGTCCAATATATCATTTGCATTGTTGAAGAGGGCTTTGTTACGCGTTGAGAGATGAACGCGAATTCCATAGAGAATGCAAAAATGGAACTAGCGTCAGGGAATAGAAGCTGTAGGTGAGAAAATTGATGGTACTTGTGTTGACAACTTTCGACTTGATTTTAAATGTAGTCAACCGGCCGCAATGGAATTTAAATATTGTCGTTTTCGTATTTTATATTTAAACCCTATTTTTAAGTTTTGTAAAGAAACTGATATAACTTACATTTTATGATGCAGTTATGTATTGCACTCATGTTACTTGATTTTTATCATTATAAAATTCACTCTTAAGCTTGGAGATCTTCTTCCTCTTGTTTTATTAATTTTGTAGCAGAAATTAATTCTATACTATGTTGGCTGCGTTTTCGTAATAGTTAGGAGATGAACTTCAATGTTGCGACTGTGTAGTTAAGGAAATATAGTTCTTACCACGTGTTCATCTGTGTATTTGGTTTTTAAAAAATTACATTTATTTGCATGTGTCCCCATTTTCTCTTGGACAAGTGAAAGTAGACAGGTGAAATTTCACCGCTTTTTATCACACTACGACAGTTTCTGATACTACATTATGTCAGTCATGTGGTAATGAACTTACTGATAGAAGACATAGATTAGAAACATCTGTAGGAGTCAAAACTTTTTAAAATAATAATACAATAGAAATAGGTTAATTCGACATTCGTTCATTGAAATAAATGTCTATTTCCGTAGTAGTTACTTTTAAAACTAATATTGATCACTGCGTAACAAATTTTAACATTTTTTTTTTTTTTTTTTGCACTGGGCATGTGATAAAAGTTTTCTACATAATTTGAACCTCTTGAATACGAATATGACAATAAAAAGCAGTTTTAGGTTACGGCTTTTTGAGAAATTTTCGAATTTATATCTATTGAAAATCCTGCTTTATATAATGACCATAAAGTTAAATACTCACTATTCAGAAGATTACAGCTTTCTTTTTCTGCATTTTCTTTTATAGTGGGCATCAGGTACATCACGAGCTGAAGTCCAACAATAGTCTGCTATCATATTAGTACTCACTGTCCTTGCTATTTTTTTTTTAAATAAAATTTCTTCATCACAGCGCTTACAATGCTCATCACTGAATTTGTCACAATTCTCAGGGAAGAAGTCAAGATGGGAGTAAATGAAGTGAATTTTAAGGGATACGGGCAACCCATAGCGTCAAACGCCAACAGTAAATTTTGTACTAGTTCTTCATAGTACTCACTTCCACGGTATCCACACCTGTGGAGTAACGGTCAGCGCATCTGGCCGCGAAACCAGGTGGTCCGGGTTCGAATCCCGGTCGGGGCAAGTTACCTGGTTGAAGTTTTTCCGTGGTTTTCCCTCAAACCAATACGAGCAAATGCTGGGTAACTTTCGGTGATGGACCCCGGACTCATTTCACCTAGATGTTGATACAGCGTCATAAAATAACCCAATAAAACAAAAATAAATTTTCACGGTTACCCAGAAAATTTAATCTTGAATGCAATCCAGGCGGCTCTCTCTTTTCCTTCCAACAAAGATTCGAAGTGATTGTCCTTCATTATTACTGTAATTTGTGGTCCATTGAAAACGTTCTCTTTTATTTTTTAGTCACTAAATGCATTAGTTTCATGAGTAATCCCTTTAGCAGTATTCTTCATTAACCCTAACATAATGTGTAAACGGGATAAAATTACTTTACTTTGAGGTATAATATAATATTTTTCTTCCCTGGCTCTAGTAATTGTCGCATTGGCCATACTTTTATTTTATAATGCTTATTTCGAGCGTGACTGTCCCATTCGCACAGAACGATTTTGTGTAACCTAATTGCATTCTAAGAAGCAATGCTACAACCTTCAAATTCGCTCATATAAACATTCGTACTTTGAATGTTATCATTAAAGCACATTTTAAAGCAATACACTTCTTACACAGAATACTAACACCAAGGAAATCTCTTGGTAATCTGAAGTGATTTCATGCGGCGAATCTCCCTCTCTAAATGACACCGAAAAGGGCATTAAAACAATTTCTGCTTCTATAAATGGTGTTTACAGAGTAGTATATTGCAAAATATAAACTACAGTAATGTCATCAAATAAATACACATCTCAATAAAATCATGTAAACTCTAGCGAATTCATATCGCGAACCTGTTTCACCTCCTCCAAATCGATTCGTAAAAGGGCAATAAAATAATTTACATTTCTACAAGTGCTTCTAACATTGTTTTCCACATAATAGGTCATCACAAATAGTTTCACAAGAAATACGGTAATTTTTTAAATAAAATACATAGAAAATTATATTGTTCACCTCGAAAACCCGAACTGATGGAACATTTTTCTTGTTATTTTTTTTTTAATTCATGAGTCGAAATTAGTAACAATTTGTTAGTTTTATGTCTGGCGCAAAATGACTGTTGACCACTGTAATGAACATTGCATTCCAATTTTCGAAGCTTTCGTTTTCGGAAAATTAAAAAATTTCAACGAAAATATTGTAGATTCTGGAATCCTAGAGTATGTTGATGAAATGTCATTATTTTTTTTCTTTTAGCTATAAAATGTGAGATCGTAACAGGCCATTTGGCCTAATACTTGAAGGGAAGAAGAAGAAGAAGAAGAAGAAGCTATAAAACGTTGTCCTTCAATAGAGCAATTAATTTTATTTTATAACAAAACAAAATAATGTAATTTTTATGTCTTTATGTTGTACCATCTGAAAGCACCTTCTTGATTCTATCTTTAATTAAACTGGTTAGACTTTTCAGACATCTCAACTCAACTATAGACAAACAAAATGAATAAATTGCATTTAGGTAGCCTATATGTACACCTTTACATATAAACAATTTTGTTTTGCATAATATTGCCCTATACAATTTTTAAACAATTGAGTATGGTACCGGAAAGAGAATGTACTGAACAGATCCCTTAAAATTGTTTCTAAATTGTTTCTAAAAATTATTTTGTTTTTAAATTTGACTTAAAACTAAAACATATCTCATGCAGTTTTCAAGATAGAGCCACAGTTTTTTTCACTATTTTATAGCTAAAACTATTGTTTAATGCCTGACATAGAGCTATTTTTTATTTTCATTTACATTAATTAAATATTACCATATATGTAACATATGACAGTGTTTTATGTTCCATAATTATGTAAAAAAAATCCAAAGATATTAACTATATTATTGTAATTTTATTCATTGTCAGGCACTAAGGAAGCTTCAAAATGATACCAATATCTTCTTGGTATCATCATTAGGGAGCGGATTTTTATGTGCTAAAAAATTTAAATATATTTATTTTTATGTGCTAAAAAGTACGAAAATATTTGCTAAAAATTAAAAAATATTTTCTTTAAATATGACAAAAATACCTTACTTAGCTTGGAAAAAAAAAATGTTACTAGGTACTCACCAACCACACTTGAGTGCTAGTAGTTGGCCGAGAATTGCAGTGAACAACAAAGGTCATCTCCAAATTCTCCATCACAAATGCATGCCGATTATCTCTGAACAACGACTTATACTGTGAAAACGATCTTTCCACATCACAGGACGTCAGACGTGCATATTTAAAGAGAGGAATGTCACAAACACATACACCGTCAATTTCACCTACAGGCACACCCTCCAATACTTGAGCAACTTTACACATTTTTTTTTTATATCTACTGTTTTTCCCAAACACATTCTGGAATTTGTCCCTTAGTAATTGTACTTCTGAACCTGGTAGCGAGTCTAGTTTAATTTTCACGGCACGCACCTCCCTGTTTCAGACAACAGGCTTTTGGATGTATCGAGTTTTTTTTTTGTGGTGTCACACAAAAAGATTAGATTTGCTAATAGGAAAGCCAAATCGTTTTTTAAACAACCATCTTTCAGTATATCTTGAAGGATATCGATTGACGAAGCCGATAACAGGGAATCACAAGACTTATTGCCGAGCGAGAGGTGAGAGATTTGTCTAAATTAGCCGGCCTGGGTGGCGCAAGCGCTAGAGGCATGGACTGTCTCTACCGCTTGCTCTGAAGGGCTGTGGGTTCGAGTCCCGCCTCGGGCATGGTGTTGTGTTTGTATTAGTTTAAGTAAAAGGAAACAAATAAAAGAAAACAGGAAAACAATGATAACTTCAGTAAATGGCCTCTGGCCGGTCAAAATAAAATGTCGGCCCGGATGGCTCAAGTGGTAGGGGTACGGCATGTCCTTATTGCTTGGTCCGAAGGGTTGTGGGTTCGAGTCCCGCCTTGAGCATGGGTGTTGTGTTTGTATTAGTATAAGTAAAACAAAGGAAAACAAATGAAAAACGAAAACAGAAAACAAAAGAGATAACTTTGGTAAACGACCTCTGGCCGGTCTAAATTAAGAAAAAAAATAATATTCATACCCGAGCTCTTATCTGTTGTGTTTCACAAACAAAGCATTGAATGAAATCATCTTCAGCAACAATAAACTCCTAATTTTGTGTTGCAAGATCTCTCCTTCTTGTCCATTTTAATTTATTCTCTAATAATAACACTGATATGCTGCCTAGCAGTTCTCAGAACTTGAGGCGATACTATTACAAAAATGTACCATGGATACACCACACAGCGCTTAGAAACACGAAGCAACCAAGAATTCTTAAAAAGATAACGTACTTCTGAGTTACATAATTGATTTAGTTTTAAAATGTTTAAAAATTCTTGTAAAAAATTATTTAAGTAAAAAAACTCCAAGATTTATGTGTTTATAATAGATTTCCTGAAAATATGTATTTACACAATTTTTTGTAAAAATATATGTTTTTATGTGAAATAAAATTCGGGTTTTAAACTTGAAACTTCATGTTCGAAATTTTTAACTTTGTTAATTGTGTTTTATCACAAACAAAAATGATATTTAATTACATAGGAATCCGCTCCTTAATCATCATATTTGGCTGAGATATCATGTCTCAAAAAATTAAATGTTCTAAAATTACTACTTACAGGAAATGAGCCACGAACTTTCAGAGCATAGAAGCCTCCAGCTTCATATGTCACCCCTTCAGCAGCTTCATGTTGGTCCAGTTTCAGCTTCTTTCTGTCTCTCAGATACCTCCTCCTTGTTTTAACTTTAGGTGTTGATGTTTTCTGGCACTTTTGTTCTCTTTTTCCATTGATGCGGCTTTGCCCTCATTTTCCATTGATGCGGCTTTTGTCCTCATTTTCCATTGATGCGGCAACTCCTGCGATGGTGTTTGTTTCAGGGTTTACATCCATCCTCCTTAGAATTTTAATTTCTACTTCTGAATCCAAAAATAAAATGACACACAGCATTACTAACACACAAATTTACAGTTTCCTGAGCTGTATCAACTTCCTTGGGGCACCTGTTCCATATTGTTCCATTGAACGCCTCATTCACATTTTGGGTTTTTCTATGTAAGCACCTTGCCAACAACGTTATGTCAATCAACCTCTTATATACAGATTTAATCGCTCTTACGATATCTATTTTCATGCCAGGTCCTTTGCGTTTGCATGTTTCTCCTTTGGCTTTCGCTACTTGGTAAGGACACCAACTCCCTTCACCCACTGGACACTTCACGTGGAGAGGCTGGTCATCATCTGCTGCGATAAGGAACAAGGAAGCCCAGATTGCTCTACACGTATCTTCTGCACTGCCAGTATTGGCCCTCAAAGCAATGCCAAAGTAGTTCTGGAGCTTGTTGATAAGTTTGTGCGTTAGCCCCCCTCTACAACCTAGATTGTTTGATTTTGCTAGTTGGCGTAGAGCATTTCTAACACGTTTTTAATAGTATTCCACACATTTAAATTTCATAATAGTCTTTCCATTATATGGATCTAGTTCACACACCGTTTCACTGTCATTGAGTGGTGCACAACCGTCTTCACATAGTGAACAGAATCCAGTTTCCTTTGTGCTCTGGCCGTGAAACCAGGTGGCCCGGGTTCGATTCCCGGTCGGGACAAGTTACCTGGTTGAGGTTTTTTTCCGGGGTTTTCCCTCAACCCAATATGAGCAAATGCTGGGTAACTTTCGTTACTCGTTTCACCAGCATTATCACCTTCATCTCATTCAGACGCTAAATAACCTAGATGTTGATAAAGCGTCGTAAAATAAAAAAAATCCTTTGTGCTACTCATGTCGCAGGTTTCGTGGTATCCAAGTCGATTACCAGAGACAGTTATCATATTTTCGATCCTACTTTTGAACTGGTTAAAATGTGGAAGAGCAGTTCGAAGTGACGGTAGTGTCCTTGTAGTGCCCAGAAAAATACCTAAACTCACAGATGATGCAGTCCCTTCAAAACTTCCAAATCAGCCATCATATTTGTCCTCTGAATGTAAACAAAAACGTGAAGAACCAGAAGAAAGATGACAAGAAGCGGAGGCGAGAGATGAAGATGCGTTTAGCAAGTGGTTGGCAAATGACGTGATTTCAGATTTTAACCAGTACAAAAGTAGTATCGAAAATATGAAAATTGATGGGTTCACGGTAATAGTAAATGATATTGAACGTTGTATTTTTTAAAATTGGCAGTACTTCTGTTGTGCCAAAAATTATTGCGAGTTTAAAAGTAATTAACGAACTTAGAATTAATATTTCAAAAACAACGACATTTCCATTGCTAGTTCTAAATTTAAATGGGTGCTTGGCAAAGATATGATAATGCAAAAGTGGTCTAAATTCGACACTCTGTTGAGTCATTTGAAGTCTTACAAAATTTGGAATTTATCACCAAACGAGAAAATTGAACTAGCTTGAAACTTGTTGCGCAACTACTGCGATCAAATTGACTAAAGTCCTGGACTATACAGTAAGGTTAAGTTTTTGAAGGAGCAAGCATAGGCGGAGTTATGGGAGGGCATGGGGGCACTGCCCCCCAAACTTGTGTCAACTCCTTTTTTCTTTATACAGAGTGATTCAAAACCTCTGCGACAAACTCTGAGGGGTGACAGATCTAATAATAAGGAACTCTTTTGTTAAACAACCTATGTCTTTTGACGCGTCGTTTCGAAGTTACCGTTGAAAATGTTTTTGCGCGGGCGTATGTCAATGTAGGCAAATGTGTGCACCCCTGTTTTAATGTTGAGATGTTTGTAAGAAACGAGAAGGGTTGTTGTTGTTTGTTTACGTTTAATGTTCAATACCTTTTCCTTTCAGTTCAGTCTAATCATCAATTGAGAATGGATGTCTACACTTTTCCCGAGTTAGCCGACATGGTAATGTGTTATGGGGAGGCTCACGGAAACGGAAGAAGAGCTCTCCACATGTACCAACAACAGTTTCAAAACAGCAATCACCCTCACCACACAATGTTTGCTCGACTTTATCAGCGCTTTCGAGACGATGGGTCTCTTCGTCCCTGGCGCACTGGTGGAAGACCGCGTAAACATCCATTCTCAATTGATGATTACACAGAACTGAAACGAAAAGGCATTGAACAATAAACATAAACAAACAACAACAACCCTTCTCTTCTCTTACAAACATCTCAACAAACAAACAAACAAACAAACAAACAGGGGTGCACACATTCACATACATTGACGTACGCCCGCGCAAAAAAAACATTTTCAACGGTAACTTTGAAACGACATAGGTTGTTTAACAAAAAGAGACCTATCACTCCTCAGAGTTTGCCACAGTTTGTCGCAGAGGTTTTGAATCATCCTGTATATTAAACTTAGAAAGTAATTAATTCAAAAGATGTTTTTTGTTTTCGTTTATGATTAAGTTTCTGTGCTTAATTGACGAATTAATGTCTTCAGACCATGTGTCTGGACTATAATATACTTTATTTTAAATTTCTGAATGTATAATAATCTCTATACATCATTTGAATGGGATATTGAGAAACCACACACGTCCATAAAAGTAAAATTTTCAGGAACGACAAAAACCACACAGCTACTTTTATCTAAAACTTTGACCCCATAAAAAAATATATGAGGTTAAGTACAGTAAGTTAAAGATATACAGTAGATTTCATCCCTATGCGACATCTATTTTCCGAGAAAAAATATATAAAAGCGTTGGGTATGTGTTGTTTCTCAATATTTTGAACATACATTAATTAGCAGAATACAATAAAATATTACATCTTTACTCACAACAAATGGTTACTTTGCAAAACTGTAAAAAATCATCAATATATCATTTTCATGTGCAGTATTACTAGCCTATAAACTTCAAAACAGAACAATTAAATTAAATTTTTATTCAGAATAAATTGTTACTTAGGATTGCAAATCCTTCACAAATCATCAATATAATAAAATAGTCATTTTCATGTGTAGTCAAACTTTAAGCTTCAGAATAGAACGTTAAAATTATATTCTTATTCAGTAAAAATTGTTACTTATTTCGAAACATCCACAGATCATCAATATAATGCAATATTCATTTATTTTTATGCGTACTCAAAGAGTAAACGTCAGACTAGAACAATAAAATTAAATTTTTATTCACAACAAAGGGTAAAAGTCAAAAAGTAAATCGTCCACACTTGCGGACCTGTGGACACTAGCGCGTCTGGCCGCGAAACCAGGTGGCCCGGGTTCGATTTCCGGTCCGAGCAAGTTACCTGGTTGAGGTTTTTCCGTGATTTTCCCTCAACCCAATATGAGCAAATGCTGGGTAACTTTCGGTGCTGGACCTCGAACTCATTTCACCGGCATTATCACGTTCATCTCATTCAGACGCTAAATAACCTAATAAAATAATAATGAAAAAGTAAATCCGTGGCACTACAGCACATTAAGGACCAAGACCGACCAGCCAGTTGCTGGTCTCACGTCCACATGCTGAAGCAGAGGTGAACGATCATCCAACCAGAATGGAGGTATCGTGTGGTATTTTTAAGTAGGTTATTTTACGACGCTTTATCATCATCTTAGGTTATTTAGCGTCTGAATGAGATAAAGGTGATAATGCCGGTGAAATGAGTCCGGGGTCCAGCACCGAAAGTTACCCAGTATTTGCTCATATTGGGTTGAGGGAAACCCCCGGAAAAAACCTCAACCAGGTAACTTGTCCCGACCGGGAATCGAACCCGAGCCACCTGATTTCGCGGCCAGACACGCTAACCGTTACCCCACAGGTGTGGACTGGTATCGTGTGGTTAGCACGATGATGCCCCCAGCTGTCAAAGCTGGTTTGCGAAACCGGATTTTCGCGACCTATCGCAGCTCCCCAAGTACATCACGATGCTGGGTGCACATCGGTCCCACAGGCCTACACTAGCCGAAATTTCATGAGAAAATTTCTTCCCCCATGAGGAGGAAGCGCGCATTCTTCAGAACAAAGGGTACAAATCATCAATGTCATATTATAATACTCGATCATTTTCATGTGTAATCATAATGTAAACTTCCTGCACCCCTTCGTTTTCTGGATGGAATCTGTGGGACTTTTTCAGATAATCCGTTTTTTTTGGCAAACTTCCTTTATATGGTATGAGGAATCAATGAACGTTCTGATAATACAAAAGTATGTTACATTATTCTTCTACCTATGTGTACTTTTGCTTTTACAACTCTGAGATTTTCACTGGAGTAATGAAACGGATGGAATTCAGTTTAAAATGGTTCTTACTGAGAACGTGGAGTTCCTCTCACTTGAGTTTCCAGAGACTAAGCTATGTATTCTTGCGATAATGGTGAGGCCACCATTCTTTAAAATCAATATTTCAGTTCTTTCTGGAACTGTAACTTAAAGTTATTTTTGAACTGATTGTCCTTTTCAGTTTCCTTTCTATAACGCCAAAATCACGGTCGCAGGGGAGGAAGGAATGGCCTCTTATGGGGAAGTAATGTGTGATTGTTTCAAACCTCCCCTGTGCTGGGGAAAATGGTATTTAATATACAATGTTACCAAACTATAATAATTATTTTTAATTAATTGATGGTAAATCTTATGCAGGTGCTGCCAATCTAAGAATCTAAAATATTGAGAAACCCCACAAGTCCTGAACATGTGTGGTTTCTCTTCATATTGGAAATAAGTTGAGCTGAATTCTGGCATAGGATATGATGGCGATTCCTCCATGAAGGATATGAGGATGATCCTACAGTTTAATTTCGTGCCTCTGAGGAGAGAAAACATTTCAATTACTGATTTCATTTTTAATGCTTCCCGATGTAATAATTTTCTTCAAACTTTCACTTTCTGTCGTGAGTTGTCGCCACTGCACATCTCAGACCTTAGGAAAACTTTCCGAGGAACCATCCAAATATCTTACAGCAAACGGTTTTTTCTAGCAGTGAAGTTACGGACAGGGATGAGTGCGAAGGGCGGGGTATGGCTTGCCTTTAACCGCATTTGAGGATATGACCGTATATCCTAATACTACGACCCTTCTTTCTGGGTGGTGGTGAGGAAACCCTGTCAGAGACTACAATACGAATTTCAAGTACCCTTGTAGCCTCCTTAAATGCAGTTCATTGGTCATTTTAAAAGACCGGAATAAACGAAATAATAATTTAAAATAATATAATATAAAACATAAAATGAATCGAAACCAAAATTACATAAAAATAAATAAAATAAGCTATAGGCTAATAAAACACAAGAATTAACAGGACTTTCAGATGACAGGACTCCCGAAAGAATATCTGAAGTTGTATTTGATCATTTAGAAGAATTTAATTGTAGCAAGAAGTTAGTTGCTCATGCTCTATTATTATTATTATTATTATTATTATTATTATTATTATTATTATTATTATTGTTGTTATCATTTTCTGTCTTGGTCATTAGTCGTCAATCTACAAACAAAAAATATCACGAGTCGCCACTGGTAGTGTCTCTCTTCAGAATTATGCGTCCTGGTGTGTAGAATACAAAATGGAATGCAACTCAATTTCGTAAAAAAGTGGACATTTCGGGTTTCTCAATATTTCCATTCATTTGAGGAATGAAAGCATTGTAATGTTTCTTTTGTAACAGCCTGTACTCATGTGTTAGAAGTCTGCAGGTGTTCAGGCCGCCACTTTGAGAAATATGAATAACATACTGCACAACATTGCAGAAAAAAGAAAAGTGATTCCGGTATAATGTATAAACTTAAAAACGAGATTAAATAAAATAAGAGTTTACATTTGTTATGATATCTTCAGGAAAGTAAGCTTCATATAAAAAAAAGTTTGTTAGCACTGTTACGTAATTTTATTGATGTATGCATGTATTTCTGTACGACAGACAACAAGGAAGGAGTTTGTTTTAAGTTATGCCCTATTATAATATGTAGTAGACCTACAGTTCAAGCCCTATTAAACTCTGTCCGAAATATCGCGGATATGGATGTACCTGTAAGAAACATGCCCCCGAAGGTAAATGATGTCCCCCATAACTCTGTTATATGGGGATTCTATGGTTTTTCTTTGCCCCCCCCCCCCAAAGAAAACGGTTCTCTCTCCGCCTATGGGAGCAAGTATCACTGTTAACAACAAAGTGCCGAAATACTCGATTGATATTTTAGTATGGGCATCCTTGAATTATTTTTCAAATCCGCCATCCTATAGACCAGCCGTGGCGAAAATATGACTCATGAGCACATTGTGGCTCACAATGATAGCTGTGCATTTCTCTTGCTTCCTGCCTTCCCCAACCCCACCCTCTCACTCACTGGAGTCAAACTCCGTTCCATTTGTATTTGTCTCTGACCTGCGAGTGGCGTACCATCGCAATGTCTCTCTCGAAACCATGTACCTCTACAAAAATGAAAGATTTTTTTTTTCTGCCAATATGATGAGAATATTAAATATATGAATTGTTCACAAGTATTACGAGGAAAACGGTTGTATAAACGGCATTATACTACATGTCACTCATGAAACATTAAAAGGTTAAGTGTTATGTATTGTTATGTATTATGTATTGTATTTTTTGTTTAGCATAACTGATGAATTGTATGTACTGTATACGTCAACTGATGAATTGTTTAAGCTTATAAATTGAATTAATCTACTTCATATGAATTGTATAGCTTAACGAAAATAAGTTTGTAAATTGAACTAATTTGATTGTATATGTTTGTATAGTTTGGCTGATGAATTGTATATGTTCTTAAAATGATTACTAGTCTGTGTAGCTCTACTGATGAATTGTATATAGACCTACTGTAAATTGAATGGTAATATGTATAGCTCAACTGATGAATTGTTTATGATTATAAATTGAATTAATCTACTTGATATTAATTGCACAAATTTGTATAGCTTAATGAAAGTATGCTACTTTGTATTGTATATATTTGTATAGTTTTGGCCGATGAATTGTATATGCTTTAAATTGAATAGTAATCTATATAGCTCTACTGATAAATTATTTGTGTTTGTAATTTGAAGTAGTTTGCATGATATGTATTATCAATTTCTGTATATCACAACTGGTTGAATTGTTTATACCTTAAATTTAATTAAATTGTTTTGTATTATAATATAGCTCAACTTATGAATGATCGTTTGCGTTTGTAAATTTAATAATCTGATTGGCTATGTATTGTATACTTTTAGTAGAGCCATCGATGTAGCTCAGTCGGCAGACTCGCTGGGCTGCTGTTCCGGAGCTGCGTTCGGGCTTGGGTTGGATCCCCCTTTGGACTTTGGTTTCTTCCGAGGTTTTCCACAGCCGTGGGACTGAAGCCGGATGGTCTATGGCGAGTCCTTGGCATCAACACCTTTGAGTTGATTACCCCCTTTGATTTGATTACCTGGTTGGGTTTTTCCGAGGTTTCCCCCACCGAAAAGGCAAATGCGGGGTAATATTTTGGCGAATCCTCGGACCTCATTTCATCTCACTACATCTCGCCAAAATGTAAAAAAAATTGTACAACATTGTAAAAATTGTAGAAAATTACTAAATTGTAAAACTATAAAAATTTGTAAAAATTGTAATTGTAATATTGTAAAATGTTGACATGTTCCACATCTTAAAGCTTCATTGCTCATGTAAGATCTATGGAATAAAATGAATGAATGAATGAATGAAAAGTTATTACCAGGGAAAGGATTTATATGTAAATACATATTTACTTATAAAGCTAATATAATTTATATTTTGCATTATCTTTATGTTTCACAATGTGTAGGGTTGAAAAATCCTACTTTTATTTTCCATATTTTTCCATATTTTAGAGTTTAGTACATATTTTCGTTAATTTCCATATATTTTCCATATTTCATATAAAACAGTCCATATTATATTAGGTTTAACAATAAAACAAAACAAAATTCCATTAACTTTTAAAAATACATTTCAACAATAGAGATTTAAACACATGTTCAGTAATCCCTTTAACATCAGAGTTATTTGAAAATTAGCAGTCCTATCAACAATGGGAAAGTAAGTTACAAAACTGTATTAATTTAATTTAAAATTTTTAACAGACTTCAGTTGTGCAGCTCAACAGTTAAATGCCAGTCAGAGTACACATAGGTTCAGTTTTGTAAATCATACTATAAAGACGGTAAATATGCCAAAAGTACGTCATTCAGTCAATTTAAAATCAAAACTAACAAGTTACATTTCAGAATTTAAAGAAGATGGTTTATCAACTGACAATAAAATATTATTTTGTAATTTGTGTCAGTGTGCAGTATCATCTACACAAAAGTTCCTGGTGCAACAACACATTACAACTAGTAAACATCAGGCCAACAAACAACTAAATTCCAAGCAGAGACAATTGTTTTTAACACAACCAACAACATCGAATGTAAGATCTGAGTTTAACATCGACCTGTGCCGTTCTCTCATCTCTGCTGATATTCCTCTCTACAAACTAAAGAATAAGGTCTTCAGGGAATTCCTTGAAAAATATACTCAACATACAATCCCGGATGAGTCAACACTTAGGAAGACGTATGCTCCATCCATCTACGATGAGACAATACAGAAGATAAGAGATGAAATTAAAGATAGTTCAATTTGGGTTTCCATTGATGAGACTCCCGACAAAGAAGGTAGACTTGTTGGTAATGTAGTTATCGGTTTGTTAAGTGAACAATATTCTGAACGAATTCTTTTACATTGTGATGTTCTAGAAAAGTGCAATAACAAAACTATAGTTAAACTGTTCAACGAAGCTATGGGTATCCTGTGGCCAAAGGGTATTATGTACGATAATGTGTTATTCTTTATTAGCGATGCTGCCCCTTATATGGTCAAAGCTGGACAAGCATTATCTGTTGTATATCCTAAATTGACTCATTTTACTTGTGTGGCGCATGCATTTCATCGTGTGGCAGAAGTGGTCAGAGACAATTTCCCTAAAGTAGATTTGTTGATTTCATCAGTGAAAAAAGTATTTCTCAAAGCTCCCAGTAGAGTTAACGTGTTGAAAGAAATGTACCCTGAAATTCCATTGCCACCAAAGCCAATTTTAACTAGATGGGGTACATGGCTAGAAGCAGTTGAATATTATGCCGAACATATAGACTCTATTAACAATGTTCTCCTTGCATTGGACTCTGAAGATGCAGTCTCAATTGATACTGCGAAAACAGTTACCTGTGACATAAGTGTGAAGAATGACTTAGCTCACATTCAGCATACATTTTCATGCATCATAAAAACGCTCAAAAGTCTCCAAAATAGGCACCTTTCACTATCTGAAAGTTTTGAAATTATAAATAGTACTGTGGAACAACTGAATCGTGGTAGAGGTAAAGTTGCAGATGCAGTAAGAGCTAAGGTGGACACTGTACTTTCAAAAAACCCTGGATATGAAGAACTACAAAAGGTTGTTGCTGTGATGAGTGGTGAATCAACAGTGAAGATTAACTTGGACTTATCCCCAGCAGACATTGTGAAATTGAATTATGTACCAGTTACTTCTTGTGACGTCGAACGCTCTTTTAGTCAGTATAAATCTATCCTCAGAGACAATAGAAGAAGATTCACTTTTCAGCACTTGAAAGAAATGTTTGTAACCTATTGTTATGGTAACAGACAATAAAAATTGTGTTTTGTTGAAACTACATTGGAAGATAAGGTACGTCCATTATATTTTTTGTTTAGTTTGATTAAAATGTACCAATATTTAACGTACATAGTCATTTTTTTATAATTTTAAGTCCATATTTAATTCCATATTTTGGTAAAAATCCATATTTAATTCCATATTTTGGTAAAAATAACTACATATATATTTACATATTTCATATATTTTTAGTCCATATAAATCCGTTCCCTGGTTATTACTATTATTATTATTATTATTATTATTATTGGAACATTGGCCATGAGTAGCATTGAAATGGCCCCTGAGAGAATTAAAACTAAATCTCTATTTGTTTCGAGATTTAGTTCCAAAGTCAACACAAACAGTATAGAGGACTCCCTGAAGAATCAACTTCAGCTAAGATCTCTTGTTGTAACTAAACTAAAAACTAAATATCAATCATATTCTTCCTTTCACATCACTGTTGATGTGAGGGATTTCGATTCCATTAACAAACCTGAAGTTTGGCCTGCTGGTTGCCTAGTTGCACCATTTTATGGTAAATTAAAGCCTGAGCAGCACTTTGCGCATTCTGCTAATTCGAACTCTGTTGATTCTCAGGGAAATGCCTCTCAGTCTTAGTCTTGTTCGCTCTCACTTTCTATGTTCAGTTCTATTAATCATCTTGAGATTTTCTACCAAAATGTTCGTGGACTTAATACTAAAGTTGATGAAATTTTTCAAAATATAGTGAGTAATAATGATCTCATTATCTGTCTCACTGAAACATGGTTATCTGAGTCAGTTATTAATTCAAATTTATTTCCTAATAATTATACTGTGTTTCGTGCAGACAGACTGTTTGAAGACACTAATAAAAAAAAGAGGTGGTGGTGTCCTAACAGCGTTAGCAACCAGTAACCTTTCACTAGAAGGTGTTTAGACTTAGAAATTATTAGTGAATGCGTTTGGGTTGAAATTAGAATGACTGATGGTATTAATCTGTTAATTGGTAACCATTACTTCTCTCCTGATACAGATCACATTCACTTAAAATCTTATCTTAATTTTCTTGAAAAAAATCTTGACACTCATAATTTTAGAATAGTAATCCTTGGTGATTTTAATACTCCTGGTATGGACTGGTCAACTGGTTCCAATCTTAATGACACTCATTATTACTCTAAAATTAAGGCTAAGGATTTATATTCCTCGTCCTGCCTTCTTGGATTAAATCAAATTAACTCTACCGTTACGAGTAAAAATCTTCATGATTTGGTTTTTACTAATGTCAATAACAGTACAGTTAAACTTGCCGATCACTCTCTAGTTTTAGAGGACATTTATCATCCATCTATCTCTATTTATATTGAAGTAAATTTATCGTTACCGGAACACTGTCAAATCAGTTCTTATTTAAATTATTCTCAAGGTGATTATCTGAATCTTTATTCTATTCTATACAATTATGATTGGACTAGCATATATCAGACTACTGATGTAAACACTGCTGCAAATTCCTTGTCTCAAATTATATGCAATGCTATATCTCTTTGTGTCCCTGTCACCTTTGTTAAAAAAATCGCACTATCCTAAATGGTTTTCAAACGATTTACGTCAGCTTATAAAGAAAAAAAATAAAGCTCATAAAAATTACAAAAAATATAAAACTGATCATCATTATCAAATTTTTTCTAATTTTAGAAAACAAGTTAAAGCCATGATTAAATCCGATAAATTCAAATGGTTACAATCAATTGATGATAACCTAAAGCATGAACCAAATAAATTTTGGAAATATGTAGAAACTTTTCGAAAAACTAATAGCAATCCCACTGAATTAATAATAAATGGCGTTCACATCACAGATGAAAAAGAAATTGCAAATGCATTTGCTAGTCAATTTAAATCTGTTCAACAAAATTGTAACTCTAATTTCATTACTTATGATTCTAATATTACTGAATGTTTGCCCCTGCCTAAAATTACATTCGATGATGTAACTAAAGCTATTAAAAAGCTAAAGCCTAATAAATCTAAAGGTACAGATAGCATTCCTAATTTTATAATCAAGGGTTGCTCTAATATTTTCATACCCATTTTAACTTTTTTATTCAATCTTAGTTTAAAAACAGGAATTTACCCATCACTTTGGAAGGAAGCATCCATTATTCCAGTTTTCAAAAACAGTAATAAAACAGTGTTACTAATTATAGACCCATTTCTATCCTAAACAATTTTTCTGAAAAAAATTATTCACAAACACATTTCATTTTATGTCAAAAATAAGATCAATTCGGCCCAACATGGATTTACAAGAGGGAAATCTACTACTACTAATTTAGTTTCCTATCTGAATCTTATAATGCCTATAGTTGAAAATCAAGGTCAAATTGACTCAATTTATTTTGATTTTAGCAAAGCGTTTGATGTTGTTCCTCACAAAATTTTATTAAATAAATTAAGTAATTTTGGTCTCTCCACTAACTACGTTAATTGGTTTGAAAATTATTTAACAGATAGACAGTCTTGTGTTCGACTAGGTAATTTTCTCTCTGTTCCATTTAATAGTTTATGCGTAGTTCCTCAAGGGTCTACATTGTGACCTCTCCTATTTTTATTATTTATAAATGATATAAGTAAAAGAATAAGTTCTAGCTGCCTTTTATTTGCGGATGATCTCAAAATCTTTCGTAAAATTAATAGTTCGGTTGATTGTAAAATTCTTCAAAATGATATTAATTGAATTTCACATTGGTCTGTTGAAAATGGAATGAAAATGAATCAATCCAAAACTTTTGTTATTTCCTTCTCACGGAAAACTACTTCCCTAAAATTTAATTATTCTCTTAGTAATGTTGTAATTACTAAGAAAGGTTGTATTAGAGATCTTGGTGTCCTACTTGATTCAAAATTATATTTCCATGATCATGTGCAATATATTTATACCCATTCATTAAGGATGCTTGGTCTAATTAGATCTATAACTTATTCTTTTTCCACTCCTATGTGTTTATTAATTTTATACTATACGTTAGTTAGATCCATGCTTGAATATGCATCTGTTGTATGGAACTCCATTACTTCCACTGACTTGGCTAAATTTGAGAATATTCAAAGAAAATTTATTTCCTTGTGTTCTTATAGATTTTTACCAAATTCCGATCATAACTATGAGATTAATTGCAAATATTTCAATTGCGGTAGTTTGTTCACCAGACGTCAGGATCTTGATTATTTATTTTTTTGTAAAGCCATTAAGGGTGATATTGATTGTGAATCTTTCATAAGCAATATCAGTCTTCGTATTCCTGCTAAGGGTTTAAGATTTCATAAATTGTTTTATAATAGGAATTCTAAATCTCTCTCTCCGGTCTGCAGATATATTAAATATGCTAATTTGCATGGATTGAACTTGGATCCATTTAATGTGTAGTATATCTTTTGAGTCTTTATGTCAGTTTTATTAATTATGCCATTTGTTAAGATATGTATCATACTATTCTTGTCAATTGCATATCTTTACAATATTATTTAATTTTAATAATTATTTGTACTATTTATTTGTTGAATTTGGTCAATTGATTAATGTAGACTATTTTATTGATTGTATTTCATCTCACTGCCATTTTCTATCATTCATTCTCATCATCATTTGTTGTTTTGTTTTGTTTTGTTTTGTATCTTGTGCTAAACAGTAATTGGCCTTGTGCTGTTGTTTTGCACATTAATAATCTAAATAAATAAATAAAATAAATAAATAATTATTATTATTATCTCTGTACGTCGATTCTTTTTCAGCAGATGCACGAATAATGAGGTTAGATCTTCAGTTTAAACTCACAGATTTACAATGTGATGTTAAATCAAAGCTAGATGTAAATATTTCACAAATGTTGAACTTTTCAAATCTTGCCAAAAAATAAATATCCGAATTTTCGTTCTTTCGCTTGCTCTGTTGAAGCCATGTTCGCTACAACTTACATTTGTGAAAAATTATTTTCAACAATGAAAATAGTAAAAACCAAATTTAGATCACGACTGACAGACAAATACCTTCGTGATCAACTACGACTGGCAGTAAGTGACTTAATTCCTGATTCTGAAACTCTATCGCAGAGACATTCTGAAGACAGTTAATTTTAGGTTGTGATAATGTGTCCTATGTTTCCTTGTTCATTTCTTTCTTCGTTACACGTGCTAAACATTAGTTTGTAGCCTTATACTGTATAAAATTATATTTAAGCGCTTGACGTAAGGAAAATGAAAATCCGTTAATAAGTCAGACAGTTGCTTCACTTCCCCTTTGGGTGTCCGCCTCCCTCCATAGGTGCTATGCACGTTGCAGGTTACACAGTGGCTCGGCGCACGATCACATTTTCGCCACGGCTGCTATAGACAATTATGGAGTTCCAATGTGCTCACCACTCCTTATCCTAATTATCTAAGACAGCTATCCCACTCCTTGAGTCCAGAAAGCTCAAATTTCTATTCATTAAAATATCTTTCTGAAAAGGCTCAGACATTAGAAAATCACGAGAAAGTTGTTAACTTATTATTGGACGACATTTATGTTAAACCTGCAATTTCTTTTAAGGGTGGCAAAACACCGTACAGGATTTCGCAGATAAATTACAACCTGCTACCACAGTGCAAGAATTTATGATTACGTCACTCTGTCAAACAATAAAGATATACCATAAAGTCTTTTTCCTGTAAGGAATTTGACTTCAGGAAAGCTTTACGAGTTCGCAGTATCAATTCTAAACATACTGAATCAGCGAGGTTTTCGAGTTATCATTCTCATTTCAGACACTAGAATCAACTGGAACATGCTAGACAGCTAGAGAAATTATGTAATGAACAACTAACGTCTACTTCTAAAAATCCCTTCAAAATGGGAGTGGAGATGATTGTAACTACAGGGGAGATTTGGATGCTGTTGTGGAATGTGGTTGTGAAGATGTTATTTTTGATTGTGAGGACGTTGAGGTAGAAAAAATAATATGATGGCGCTGATATATGCCTACTACATTGCAGGTTATGTTGCCAAGTGTGTAAGTGTAGTAGTAAAGTGTGTTAGATGTAGACATGTTTTATACAGTGATCAGACATTGGAATATTCCAGTTATACAGTAGAATTGAATAATTATTTAAGAATAATAGACAGGGGCGGACTCTTGTGGCGCACACAATTCGTAACAAATGTGACTGTACTTGCATATAAAGTGTTCCAGTGTTTAATTTCGGACAAATATGAGAGCGACTTCATTAACCCTAGACTGCATGAGTTATTTTCTCAAATAACGTTCAGCTGTTTTATTCAGTGTTGCCAACACATAAATTATATCCCGTCAGTATAACACCTACAAATCCGTCAGAATCCGTCAAAATTAAAAAAAAAAATAATAATAAGACCCAACATATATAAAGAAAATTTTAACACAACTTACTTACCAATCCTGATTAATATAATATTTCGTCAATATCTAACTTGATTACGAGGAAATATGAAACAGGGGATTCTTAAACTTAGTACGGAACAGACAGGGCTGTTCAAATAAAAAGTAAAATCTTCTAAAAATTAAATAATTAAAAATGACAGCAGCTAAAAATGTCAAAAGTTGATGTAAATCGTAATTTCCGCCAGAAAATCCGTCACCCGTCAAAGCCATTTTTTTTGCCGTCCACTACGTTGAAATTCCGTCAGTTTTGACGGAATTTCCGTCCAGTTGGCAACACTCGTTTTATTGGCGCCATAGACTGAGAGATACCAACTTCTTCAATTTTCTTCGACTCTGTCTTCGTCGGTGCAACAAATCAAAGGCGTCTCTTAAAAACATTAATACGTGAACAATGTGAAATTGTTGATAGAAGTGGTGACTTACAGTGTGTGATTGCGGACATTCCACAAGTATGCTAGTTTCTAGAGCCATAACTATATTGGATAATATTCTAAAATGAAACAAGATAGTATTGCCGGTGCTTCAGGAACAAAAAGAAAAGTGCAGACTTTCATAAAAAACAGGTAGGCTACCGGTAACAGTATGTATTTAAATGACATCTGAAGAATAACTTTACTGCTTCTACTTCTTTAGAGAACTGCTCATTCCTGTCGTTTTTCTGTACTAACAGTAGTAAGAAACGAGCTCTGAATGACTTCCGCCGAATTTGGAATAGACTGACTTGAACTGCCAACATAGAAAACAAAAAACCACTACCTGTTCAAGAGCGCCATACTCAATCGCTTTCACCTTCATCTTGATGATAATAAAAGCCTAAACTAACCTAACATAACCTGTCACTAAAATCCTAATCTAACCTAACCTAACCTAACTTGTTACAGATTTGCCTATACAAGGCATAACAAAAGCCTAAACTATCCTAACCTAACCTGTTACAGTTTAGTATATGCAAAGCATAATAAAAGCCTAAACTAACCTAACCTAACCTAACACTAAAATCCTAAACTAACTTAACCTAACTTTTCACAGATTCGCCTATACAAAGCATAACAAAAGCCTAAACTATTCTAACTTAACCTGTCACAGTTTCGTATATGCGGAGCATAATAAAAGCCTAAACTAAACTAATCTAACCTAACCTGTTACTAAAATTCTAAACTAACCTAACCTAACACAGATTTACCTATACAAGGCATAACAAACTAACAAACTAAACTACCGTAACCTAACCTGTCACAGATAAGTACGTAAGACTTAATAAAAGTCTAAACTAACCTGTCTAAACTAGTCTGTCACAACACTCCATTTTGTTACCACTACACACTTCCCTGAGGTATGAAAATGGCCGAATTTCTATGCCGCTGGAACATTGCAAACTAGTGTGAAACGTTTGTAATGTCTCGTAAGTTATGTTGGTACATGTAAGACTGCTGAACATGCATATATTCACAATAGGAAAAGAAGTCAATCAACGCTCGTTTAACAACCGCAGTACCTAGTACTACCGTAGTAGTAGTAGTAGTAGTAGTAGTAGTAGTAGTAGTAGATAAAATAATAATTATGCTGATTACTGTCTTGTTAATATAATTTACTATTAACTAGAGTAAATAATGCCAAGCACCGCTATTAAATATACTCAAGAGAAATGGCATGCTCTGCATGCCCCGTTTGTATGACGTCACGATTTTGCTATCCAGTCCTGATAAAGAACTTGTAGCGAAGACCCCAGCAGACCCCTATGAATGAATGAGTGTATGCCCTATTGTTCTCTTTTTTTATCCATTGTCCACGTAGAACTACGTCTTTTTCCTCAGAAGGTACCTATGAATGATAACTCTGGAATTTTTTTTCTTGTTAGGAGGGAGGGAACATCCCACGCACTACGACCTGAGGTCTATTGTATACCCCCTATATGGGATGAGTTGCATGCCGACCAATCAATCCCCTATGCGCACCGACCTAAATCTTGACCCCCTTAACAACTGGTCCCTACAGCCAACAGAGTCCACATACCACTCCTGCTTCGGCAACCCCCCCAAGGCTCCCTTAACGGTCCGAGGCGGAAGTCCTCCACAGAGGAGGTTTGCCCCGGGTTCTGTTGCAGAAGCTATCCATCATCACTTGAATACAATCCATAGAGGCCGGTTGAGAGAGCCAGGAGCTTCGGAGGGCCGCCTGTAGAATGATCTGAAAACCAGAAGAAGTAACGGGATGATGAATGAAAGGATGATAGGGGAGGAAAGGAAGTGGCGAAGTTGAGTGGGGTTCCAATTGCCTTATAAAATTGCCTGATATTCATCCATAGGAGTGAGGGAAAAACCACGGAAAAACCTCACCCAGGCAACTCGTCCCGACCAGGAATCGAATCTGTGCCCACTGGGTTTAGAGTTAGACTCGCTAACCCCTCAGCCACAACAGTGAACTAACTCTGGAATTAACTGTCACTGTCCTGGTGGAGTGGAAGAGAAGGCCTGATGGCCTTAACCTTACCAGAATAAATAAATAAGTAGTATACTTCGCACGAAAACATGACGACCTTCCCTCATACCCTTCACCAGTTAACTCCAGGCACGCGCAAGGGATAAACCCTTAACCGAGTTGCCAATTCTTGAAGTCATTGTGATTTGCGAACGTTTTTCAAACTGTGTTCCGTGAAACCGCGATTTTCAGAAAGACTATATTATCTTTGTAAATATACCTTAATTTATAATACTAAAACAAAATTGGTATAAAAGTGAACAAACTTATTTTAAAAACACTTTATATTTATATTTTCACTAACATGTTTTGCCTAAATAAACAAAAAAATGTAGACTTCTATAATAAGTGTTAAATTCTCATGTTATTGAAGTTCCAGAATTTTGTACTTAATTAAGAATGTTGCGCTGGTAAAATTTTCTGAAACTGTGACCATTGAATAGTTATAGAATGTATAGTACAAAAGAGTAAAGTTAGATTTTATCTACTTCGCCTTGGGTGATAATTTCCACAAACGCATAAAATCTGTTTACTCTAGTGTGCTATACAATATTTTATTCATTACTGGTATGTAAATTTAATTTTAAATTGTAGGGCTTTTCTTTGTAATGTGTTGGCGAAGAAGTTCATATACATTCATTTTACTATTGCTAATATGTTGGTTGTCATGTAGAGAGTGATTTAAAACATTTAATTCACTGCTGTAAGTTAGAAAACTTTTAAGCACTGCTGTGAATAATGTTATTATTTAGGTTGCTAAGGACGGTGTTGCTGTTGGCGATATCTCTTTCGCGTACTGTTCACATACTGTTCGGCGAAGTAAATCACGTATAAAATCGTCTATCTTACCGAATTCTGTTTTAATTTGTTTATTTTCTCTTTAGTTGGTGAACCGTAATTCTTAATTTCTATGCCCATATATCCAACTCCACCGGTTGCGTCCGATGTTAAGTGATTAAGATTTATACTTATTAAACTGCCTGAACTTTCGATTACTTTATGGATAGAATTTCTAACGTTAGACACAATTTTAACACTTTGTTTTCTTAGCTACGCTCCTCTGCAAATAAGATACTCTGTTTTCTTCGACGGTGTTATTTGTTGTTCTTGTTGTGATGGTCCTGGATCTTCAGGTGTATCAGGAGGCCTGGCTGCGGATCATCTGCTACAGCACTCATTAATCATGGCCGGAATAAATTAGGCATATTGAAGCGCACAACGGTATAAAACAACGCGTCGACAAAGACACTGAGAACGGGTGAAACCCAACAGGTAGAGGCAATGACTACTAGATTTGGCAATGCTGAGATCTATTGTATTTCTGCCACGCGGCTAGGGGTTGAGTAGAGGATGGGGGTTTATGAGGGATTACCAATTCCAAGAAGAGAGGCCGTCATGTTTCCGAGCCAAGTATAATAATAACCCACACTTGTTCTCCTTGTCTCCTTAACAATTAGAATACTAGTTGGAGCAAAGGCTAGAGAATCGTGTAGACCATTCTTTTTAATGAGAGATTCTGACCTTAACAAATCAGTACATATACTCTTTAATAAATTTCTTCTTATGTAATAAAGAAAATTTTCTAACTAATTCAGCCATACATAGCACAAATACCCATAGAAAGAATGATTTTCATACACATTATCAAATTTATCTTGCTATCAAAGGGGAGTGCGTTACATGGCAATAAAAATTTTCAATGGTCTTCCTGAAGACATTAAGAATTATAACCAAAAGTCTCCATTATTTAAGATAAAACTAAAAAATTACTTAATATCTCACTTTTTATTCTGTAGATAAATTCTTGACATTTCACAGTATTGTATACAAATTTTTAGTACTATTAAATGGTAAGCATATTGCATTGTATAATATGAAGAGTCCACTGCAAGAATGATGGATGTCACTTTCTTGTCGAAAATGAACCAAGACTGTCAATGCATAGCCTAAGGGTATATGTACGTGAATGACCACAAGTATTATTAAAAAATGCAGGCTGTAAATTTCTAAAATTTTATAAGGAAATGAACTTACAATTGGAAAAAAATTACAAGGTACCACAACTAGACTTGTAAGAATTTAAATAACTGATAAAAGTATTTAAAAAACGCTACTAATAATAATTTTTAGAATTCACTTTTTAGTTTAAATTAAATTTTCGAAAATTTGAAAATTTTCACACATTATTTCATAACTCCACAACGATTAGAGATAGAATTCTGAAATGTTGTACACTGATTTAACATGCATTTATGGAAAATGTAGAGTACAATAATGCCCATTTCTTTGAAAATAGAAAAATTAGGTCACAAAACATTATGTAAATTTTTATATATTTTATATAGGACAAATAAAAAAATAATTGTATTAAAATAAACAACTCTACATGTCTGAGAGTAGTCTACTTTTCAGAAATAAGTGTTTATTACATGGAGGAAAAATATTAAAGATGTCACAGAGACCATAACAATGTTATGGTTACCAAATGATATAGTTAACTGCAGAATTTTTTTTTTCTTCCATACATTGATAAAATTGGTTTCCAAAATATTATTAGTAACCTTTTTTATACTTTTATACCATACTGTTCATTGTTAGAGAATTGATAAGTTTTTAATTAATTGAATAAGCATTCTTAAATCAATCCAGTTTGTAATAAGTTTACAGTTTGTAAGAAACACAGCACAGGATTGTTCTGATAATTTGATACTCTTTTATTAGAGCTAAGAAATACTCAGTTCGAATACTAGGGGCAGGTTATGGTGAAGTTGGCTTTAGCAACATCTAAAATTTCGCAAGGAATGTGTGATTAAGCTAATAAGAGCATAGCTGTTATTAGTCCATCTCCAATGCCAGATAACAGGAAAAGCCCGCAAGTCCTTAAATAGAGGAAAGAAATTGCTGGTAAAAAAGTTCTAGACAAAGATTGTACAGAATGTCTCCTTAAATGCAACCTCTCATGTAGTGCTGAAGACAGACATGAAATTCATAAACAATATTGCAATATTGAGACTAACGATTTGAAGCGGTAATTTTTTATGGGCCTTACAGAAGTGAAGGAAATCCAAATCCAAAAAGGATGAATCTAGAAGGCGAAACACCATTTTTCCTGATGAAAAATAAAGAAAAGGTGTGGGTATGCAGGAGTTTTTTCTCGCCATCTTTGATATATCCAACACAATAATAGAACATATTTTGAAAAAAAGTGACAATAACATAATAGATACTGATCGAAGAGGAAAGCTTGAGCCCGGAGTGAAGAAATCTGAAAGTACTCGTGAATATATAGTGAACCACACTGCTTAATTTTCAAGAGTACTGTCCAACAAGAGCATAAGAAACGACACTGCAAGAGATATTCTGTTTTGTGATTTAAATTTACAAAAAAAAAAAAAAAAAAATGTATGAATTGTACAAAGAAAAATTCAGGAATGCTAATGTTCGGGCAGAAAAGTTTTCATATTATCGTCACATTTTCAAAAATAATTTTAATATAGCTTTCCATAATCCCACAAAGGATCAATGTCATAAATGTTATAAATACGATCACATGCCTGAATGTAAGAAGATAGAGACGGAGGCAGTTCATCAGCCGACATTGAAAGAAAGGAAGCAGCTTGTCAAGTAAAAAACGATTACAAAATTATGGAATCAGTAAACAATCTTTATTTTTTAAAATTTGATTTCGAAGCTGTGCGTTACAGTCCAAATGTTAAAACGGAATTAGTGTTTTATAAACTTAGATTATTAGCTGTATATAATTTGACCGTGTATGATTTAGCCATCAGAACAGCTGAAAATTTTATATGGAACAAGGGAATTGCAGGAAAGGGAGCTGCAGAGGTACCATCATGTCTCTTTGCTCAAATGAAAAAACTGCAGAATGGTAAAAGTTTCTGTTTCATGTCCGATACCTGTGGAAGACAAAACCGGAATGTGCTTATATCAACCATGCTCCTCTACGCTGTGAATGTTTTGGACGTATCTCAAATTGAACATATTTTTTTTTAACCAGGACATTCACAAATGGACACAGTTCATGCAAACATTGAAAAAAAAACAGCAAAATATACAGAAATATTTGATCCATCAGGGTCATATGCTATAGTTAGAGCTGTATCAAAAATAAAAGTGGAACAGAGTAATGTAATGATGTAAGAGAAATTCAGAAGACATTAATAAAGAACAAGAAAGTTGACACTAATGGAAACATTGTAAGATGGCTGCATATAGTGTGGTTCCAGTATCGGAAATGTGACAGTGAACGCATATTTTTTAAATACAATTATGATGAAGAATTCCATAAATTCAAGGTACAGAGGAAGATTACACGTGGATTTAGGCTGGATAATCTTCAGCTTAAACCAAAGCATAATGGGGCACTGAAAATCTACAAGATTATCAAACGAAAAATATATTGCAACTGTGTAAACAGAACATTATACCAGGAAATTACCATTTCTTTTACACCAGCTTAAAAATGGAGAACAGGAAATCGTAGTAGAAGAATCTCAAAATGAAGAGCAATGAGTGATTATAAAATTAAGAGGAAATTTTAAATTTTTATATGAGAGGTATGGATATTGATACTCTTCAAAACATAAAATACTCAATCAAATAAAATATAATATATTCGGATTATAATTTTATTCAATGTCATTTAGGGCATAAATTCTGAGTTAAGTGTGCATTTTCTTTTCATTAGGTGCAGATAGACTTTTAAATCAACTGAAATTGTTGGCTTTGCTATTTTTTAACATAAATCGATCATTAGTTAAATAGCTTTTTCGTCCAAACCCCTCATCAGCTGTGGTAAATTAAAGTAACATTAGCAACTATTTAAAAACACTGTTGTTCTAAAATGCAATGTAAAAATGAAGATAACTTTGCTTTTTTTATAATTTTATAAGTGCACTGTTAAAATTATTATTTTAGATAATAGTATAAATTGAACTAATAATGCTAATATTATGCTTTTATGCTTTATAAATAAAATTAATTGGTACTTTTATAATAATGCTAATATGTTCTGAGTTTAGATATTGTTCCTTTATAAAGAAGAAGAAATATGATAATTGCTGCTCACCACAATAAGTTAAATTTATTAATTTGCATTGTCAAATAGATCTATAATTTTTTATTAAAGTGTTTGAATTCAAAATTTCGGCATTTATTTTTAACACTATCTACAAAATTGAACGCTTCATGTTAGTAACAAAGAACACTATCTCCAAAATGTGTTAATTTTTAAGACAATATTAAATATTTCTAGAAAATATGTATTGTATTGTCTTTAGGGTTATATTCTCTACATATGGTTTAAATTTTATCAACATATCTCTTAAATTAAGGCAGTAACATAAGAAAATGTACACAATTAAACTGTTTTTTGCCTCTCCTGTAAAGTTGTGATTTTGGAGTTAGTGTTCTTTGACATTAAGCCGTCGATATGTGCGCCTGCATATATGACTTACCGGTATATGTCTAAAATGCAGGTAGTAGTCCATTGATGATATAATGAGGAGAGTTCGGCTGGCACCATGGATCGTGTCCTGGCATAGCTCAGTTGGAAAGAGCATTCAGCACGCAGAGTTGAGAGGTCCTGGGTTCGATTCCCGGTGCTGGAACAAATTTTTCTCAAAATTAATAGGTATCTACATGTTGACTGCTAACAAAAAATAGTAGTCTCGATTATTCAATGAGGATGGCAAGACCTCATATATGAATGTATGTATATATATGTTCACTTACTGTTCATAAAAGAAAACACTCTTTGTATAAGCTTAGCTGCACATTTCAGTGCATCTCTGGAACAACAGAATCCACCATATAAATCACCTTCATATAAAAATTAAATGTTTCAAATAAATTTTTATATTATGCAAAAATAAGGGAGAAAAAGGATCGAAGAGAAGAAAAATACGAAAGTTGGGAGACTGTTAAAAATTGGGGATAATACGGGAGAGTTGGCAACACTAGTTGGTGCTGTGCTGCCCATTACGAACACAAGATAAACTAAACTTTCTTTTTATTTCGCTGATGAGACATTTCCCTTGTTGAAGCATATGATCCGGTCGTTGCCCAAGATCATATTGACAAAGGAGCGATGAATAATTGTTAACTATATGCTATCCTGGGCTAGAAAGAATGTAGAATGTGCATTTGGGATGTTATGTTCTAAATTTAAAGTCCTGGACACAGCATTTAACTGTCAATTGGTATCATTATCAAGTGTGCACTTATTCTGCACAACTTTGAGAAAACAAGAGAAAGAAAAATATGCCAACCTACAGTGGAAAATATTCCAGACTTTGATGCCACAGTAGTTCGAAATGATTTCCGCACACTGTATGATGACTGACCTACAGATAAAAGTGTCTATACGAGGGATAGGTCAGTTTCTTATTTTTTTAAGTCTAGCGTAGTTCTTCCTTGGCAATTAATTCCCAGTGACTTAATAAAACTTGTTATGAAGTGGGATATTTATATTTAAGTGGAGATTTATATTTTAAAACAAATAAATACGAGAACTAAATAGCTACTTTCCCGGACAAGCCTGTTTCAGTTTATGTTTTACTTCTGCAGCTATCTCTGCCCAAATTTTATCTATGAGATTCTTCTTTGAATAACCTGCTCCTGTATAGTCGTAAATAACTGGATGTCTCTCCATCACATTAAATTTCTGGTAGTCCATGATGATCAGAAAGTGTACACTGACAACTGAACTCTGGGCTGTAGTGGCCAGGTTGCATGAAGTACGACACAAAGAATCAGCATGTTTTATCTTGGTTATGATGCAGGGCACATGCATTATGTTGTTTGTGTCTTGCATTATCTGGCCTGACTAGTAGCACCTAAAGGCGTTCGTTTATTCTCATTTGATGCATGCTTAATGTTCCATGCATACTGCTTCATGTGTCTGTATCGACTGGTGTGTATCCTGTCTTACTTGAACTGCTGTGTTCCATAGTTAGTCGGTTTTTTGCCGTGACATCAAAAGGGGTTTAGCATGCTCGAACTGCATTAATTGTGGTTGTGCATATAACATTTATTTCAGTCTTCATCAACAGTGAACATAGAGTGCATTGAACAAAATACAACACACTTTAATGAATAATAAAAGAAATTCTGTAGAATGCAAAATATCTAAGGCATTCCAATAAAACTTTGAGGAATACCACAAGAAAATGACCGTCATTCTTCCATCTCTCTGAGGGAAGAAAGCAAAACTAAAGAAAACTACAGGAATAACGAAAGCAGATACTGTCCAAATTTCACGAGAGGATCCCTGCGAGGGGAGTATGGTCCTTCCAGAGTAAGAGGAGAGAGTAACCAGTAATTCAGCGTTCTTGAAGGAGCAGGTGGATAGGAGTGGTGTCATTGGCCAGCTGGTAGAAGCAAGGCTCAGTCAATGGACGGCCGGTTCCGCAACAGGGATAGGTTATAAAAGTGGGGGATAAACTCGCATTTTTTGCTCGGATCTTCTCGTGAAATGCGGACTGTATGTATAAATGCAGTGGTGATATTCTAATTTCCTAACATTTGGTTCTCTCTCCTAGTAACTACAAATTTCAAAATTTGATTATAAAAATAGTAAATAAGGTAATAATAAGCAGCTATAAATAAAGGAAAATCGCAATGTATCACGCTAGTAGCGGTACAGAATATATATGCAGAGTACTTTATATCATCTACTGTTACATCAGGTTAGTTTAACATTAAATGTTTAGCACATCACCGCCACTTTCTAGCATGCCATATTGTATTTTTGGTCCAGGGAAAATACACTTCTTTTACAATAATACTCGTAAAAAATAAGAACGTTTTTGTAAGAAAGTATTAATATTTTCTCTAGACTAGGGTGATCAGATGCCCCATTTTCAATGGGATTGTCCCTTTTTTCAGATTCTTGTCCCCTGTCCCGAGAAAAGTATGCTCAGTGCGCCAAATGTCTCGTTTTTTTATATGGCATCGCATTTCCCTAAATTATCATCAAGATAACGTATTTATTTTTCTTCTATTTTATTATGAAAGATAAATACATTAACTTAGTTTTACAAACATAATTCAGATTGTAAGTTTTGTGTTAGGAATACCTGGTACCAATGCATCATCAGAAAGAGTGTTTTCGTTGTTGAATTCAATTTGGTCTGACGAAAGGAATCAGTTTGCAGTTAAAACCATAATCACAAAATGTAATTTCAAAAATGTGTCTTGCATGGACTTTTATAGTTTCTTGAAGGAAAGGCCAACACTTCTACAGCAAATTCACTCATCAAAGAAATATGATGCAGATTGTACAGTTGATCTTCATGGAGAATGTTAAAATACTTATTATCTCTCAGTAATATTTGCAATTACCATGGACATATACCGTATATGTTAAACATACTGTCCATTACTCAGGAGAAGACGAGCGGAAAGAATGTGACCTTCTTGACTATCGCTGTTGGTTATTATAAAGATCGCTCAGATAAGCATCCCAGTAGCCAGGTTATTACTCGTGCAGGAAACATGAGTTACAATGCATATGGAAATTAAAGCTGAGTTGAACAGAAGGAGACCTAATGTTTCCGCTTACTGCAGTACAAATATTGACGTGTTGTCGTACATTATCTGTTCACATCCCTTTCTCCTCAGTCTGCTCTCGTCTTCTCCTGAGTCACTGACAGTAGGTACACATGAGTGAATTGGTGTTAAATTTCTTGAATATCACCAATGGTTAAAAGGTAATATGAGGCAAAAAATTTTGTTACGAAACAAGTTCAGAATACAGTGACATGAATATGATTGTAAGGTCCAATTAACCTGAAGTATTTTTAAACAGATAAGTTAACCTATTTAATTCAGACTAGCTGCAACATAAAAAATTGTCAACAATGACTTAAGACAAGTATCCATACTACTATATTATATACTTGCATAATTATTATAACCTAGTTATTGTAAACACTGTAGTATTTGTTACTTTAAAATAAATAAAACTGGACCTTATTGCTCACTGACATTATATAAACACAAGTAAGCTAGTAATGAATGTTTAGATCAAATGTTGATTCATGTCAACTTTAATAAATATCTCGTTTTTTTATTTTGGAAATCTGGTCACCCTACTCTAGACCAAAAATACACAATGGCATTCATAAGAAGTGGCAGTGATGTACTGAAACAACAATATAATAATAATAAAAATAATAATAATAATAATAATAATAATAATAATAATAATAATAATAATAATACTTTACTGCTACGAGGGCTATTCATAAAGTAACTTCCATTTTCATATAGCGTGCGTAACAACACAGACAATGGTGCCACTCTTGCGGTGGAGTGTACTTTGAAGCAGTACGCGTCGAGCAGCGGTAGAGTCAAGGTCTTGTCTTTGTTCCTCCCTGAGCCACGTGCTGTCAAAATGTGTGCTGCATCACAAGTCCCGCCAGGTGTGAGGTACTTTTTGTAATAAGATTTCTTGTGGCCAAAAACTGTAAAGCCAGTGAAATTCATCGTCAATTTTGTGAAGTTTATAGGCCAGACGTAATGAGTGAAGGTGGTGTAAGACAATGGTGTCGTATGTTCAAAAATGGGCGAATCAATGTCCATGATGAAGAAAGAAGTGGTCGACCGAGTATCGTGAATGCAGATCTGATTCGTTTGGTTGACGAAAAGGTTAGAGCAGGTTCACCATGTCAGAGTTTAGTGAGGATTTTCCACAGATTAGTCGTACTCTTCTGTACAAAGTGATTACCGAAGATTTGGGCTACTTGACAATTTCTGGCAGATGGGTGCCTAAACTCCTTTCTGAGGAACAAAAGGGTCAGCGGATGAGGGCAGCACTGTCCTTTCTTGAGCGTTACGAAAGAGAAGGTGATGCTTTTCTAGATCAGATTGTGACAGGAGATGAGACTTGGGTGCGGTATGTGAATGCAGAAACAAAGCTTCAATCAATGCAGTGGGGCCATACTCACTCCCCGAAAAAATCCGCAAAGTGTCGTCAAACACTTTCCACGAGGATACTCATGGCAACTGTCTTCTGGGACAGAAAAGGAATTTTGCTAGTGGAGTTCTTGGAGAGGAATGCCACAATTAACACTGAGCGTTACTGTAACACACTAACAAACTTGAAAAGGGCCATTCAAAACAAACGTCGTGGCATGTTGAGCTCTGGGGTGATTTTCCTGCATGACAACGCCCGGCCGCATACAGCGCGTTGTACTGCGACCAAACTGCAAGAGTTCAACTGGGAAGTATTGGATCATCCTCCCTATAGCCCAGATTTGGTGCCTAGCGATTACCATCTCTTCATGCACATGAAGATGTGGCTTGGCTCGAAGTGCTTTGACGATGACGAAGAGTTGAAAACCAGCATCGTAGGTTGGCTTCAGTCACAGGTGGCCAAATTCTACGACTGCGGAATTTCAAAGCTCGTCAAATGCTAAAAGTGTTTCAATGAGACTGGAAACTATGTGGAAAAATAAAATAAAGTGTAGATTTTCAAACATATTGTAACCCAATTCTGTAACGTCATTCACAGGTTTGAAAAAAATAAACAGAAGTAACTGTATGAATAGCCCTTGTAGAACAAAGATACATATTGCTTTTTTACATAAAAATATTCTAGCATCCCCAGAAAGAGTAAGTTACATACTCGTGCTCAGAGGGTATTCCACATAATGTTAAGACATTTTATTAAATAACAGAGTAAAAAGTAAAAAAAGAAAAAGAAGAAAGAAGAAGAAAAAACACATATCACAATAATTGAACTTTAAATTTTCTCTCTAAACAGGAATTTTTAATTGATTTTTTTAAATAAGGAGCATTAATAAATTGTATATTTGGGAATTAGCTATTAAGTTATCATGTTATAAAGCCTTGGACCGAAGTTGCTACTGTGATTATATGCTACAGCTATGATACATTTAGGTTCTGTTAAGCATAATATATGTTTTCTGATCTTTTGGTTTTATATTTATGTGAATATAAATTAAATGTATTTCGGTTTTTATGTACGAAATTCAATAATACATTATTATAAATTTGATGGAAGTCAAATACTTTCAATCCTGAATATAACAGTTCTGAAGGATAATCAAGGGTTTATTAAGGCATAATTGTATTATTCTTTTCTGTAGCAGAGTTAACGGCATGAGGGAGGTACTATTAGCACTGTATTAACTTCGCACTTCCTTAAACATCAACCATAGTACACCAACTATTTACTTTTCTTACACATACTGCTACCACCACCACTAAAAAGTTTTGATCAACACTTCAACCATTAATGCTTCATTATACCACTCTGATTGCTCTCTGCAATTTTTTTAGTTGGTTATTTAACGACCCTGTATTAACTACTAGGATATTTGGAATCGATTGTATTGGTAATAGCGTGATGGTATTTGGCAAGATGAGGCCGAGTGTTCGCCACAGATTACATGACATTCGCATTCACCTTATGGTTGGAGAAAACCTCGGAAAAAACTACCAGTAATGAGCACAAGCTGGTATCGAACCCATGCCCGAGTGCAACTTTGGATCAGCAGGATCCTTGTCCTTGTAAGCTTTTTATTTGTTATACACATTAATGGTAACATTTTCACAATTCACTTTTTTGCTTTAAAAAGCTAACAATTGTGTCTACTTACTGATGTCCACGTTTTTCTTCAGTGATATCGTACACCGCAGCATAGAATAATGAATCCACAGAGAACTTGATTCTTCTTTTCACTTTTCATTGAAAAATATTCTAGCATAAACTTTTCAGAATTATTCTCTACTTTTTGTTTTACACCACTCTTCAAACTTCTTATATTCCTCTTCATACCTCTGTCGCGATTTTGTTGGAATTAATAAATCAGTACAGCTGTTAATGCAATACCATTGACACTTATATTTATAAATAGTCATGGTGACAATACCGACAATAATAACATTCTTCAAATGTTTCTTGTACATGGCCCTCTATATGAATCGATCACCTACAAAGCAAATGTATATAGCTTCAAATGTTTCTCGTACAAGGCCCTCTATATGAATCGAAAGCAAATGGATATAGCTGGCCTTAAAGATTTTATATCTAGACAATATTCAATTTTACATTATTTTTTTTATCAAAGTGGATAAAACTTTGTATGATACACATGTCGTAACTTCATATTACAATAGTAGACTGGTTATCAAACTCGGCCTGCAGCCTTGTTTGACAAAATCTCGTATTGTAAAATAAAACGTTACGACATTAGTATCTAAATAACTATTAAATTATATTTTGTGCAATATTAAAATGCTTGATAATATCGTATTGTCAGTGCTCTTCCATCCTGTAAATGTTTTTTTTTTTAATTTAAAACATTTAACAACCAGTTCTACATTGTGGACAAATTAAACAAGCAGTGATCTGACTGAATGACATGACATGTAAAAATGTGATAACTTTCAATTGCATTATATTAATTTCTACTGAATCATTTCATTGCTATATAGCCTACTATATACCTATTGGAAATTTCCTAGTACCAGGTATTCGCTGCATAAGCTGTTAAGTCAGCCATTATTGTATAATCATAAGAGATGTATATTTGCCCTGGACCAAAAGTATATTACAAACTGACTAGAATCGCATCTAGTAACAAACTATTAAAATTCTTTCCAGAAAGAAGCCACTGTGTAAACAACGAAAGACATATATAACGAGTACCGGGTACTAGGAAACTACCACCATATCTAAATACTGGTAAACTTAGGCCTATATACATTTTTTTACATATTATTTATTTCAAAAGTTTCATTTATTGGAACTGACGATATAATATATCAGAATACACCATTTGTATTCAAGACTTTGCCGTTTCTATGGAAGGACAAGCCTCGAGGAGGATTAAACACTGTAAGTTCAATTTTATTTAAATACCTACTTGTATAATGCATGATGCTGTCACATTTTAAACATATTTTAGTGTGAGCACAGAATTTTCATTTCCTATGACAAATTCATAAAGATATTCACGCGAAATTATTTTGCTAAGCAATCCATCCTTCATTATGGAAAGAAAAACTGTGTTAACTCACTTTTAATTGAGTATCTACTTAACCTTACAAAAGGGCTAAAGAGCCAAATTAAAAATAAATAAGTGCAATTCATATTTTATTGCAGAATGAAGTTATTTCATATTCTGCATTTCCCTACAAGAGTGCTAAGTTAAATTCGTAACTTAGTAAGTAGTTCCTATGAGCATCAAATGGCTTCAATGACGCCACAACCCAGTCAGCCACGCCAGTTTGCTTACAAAAGTGTCAAGTAGCAATGATTTTCGTGTGCATTGCCCTCCTTCAACATATTGTAACAGCTGGTCTGCTGTATTTGGTGTTATAGCTTAGCGAGTGTAACTAGGTAGTTGCGTATATTATGTTTCAAATTCCTGAACCAGTCATTAAGAAGGGAAATTGAAAGAGTCTGGCAATGAACAGAATGAAAGCAAAAAGTTAAAGGCAGCAGGAAATGAATATATGATTCTAAATAACGTTCATTCATCTACCTGCAAAGAAACTATATTTATTAGAGGCAAATCTAAGCTGTGTAGGCTATATGTGTATGTTAACTTGAAAATGTATATGTTACCAGTACTGTTAACCCTTTGCAGCACAAATTAATTTTTTATGTTTTTCATTTAATGGATCATAACAAAGCTTCGATCAATTTTTTTAAACATTTTAACTCTGTACACAATTTCAAAACATAATTGGCACCTCTATGTATACTTAAGAGCTGGTTCCTTGACGGAATATCTGTGCCATAAAATTTAGAAGGAAAGAAAACGGTGGTTCTTCTGAGCAACCACTATGCAGCAAAGGGTTAAAACCCGAAATCCATTAAAATCAGTTTCAACTGGTAAAAACTATATATTATTTTAATGTACCGAAGTACATATGATATTTCCATGCAGATATTCTGCGTCATCATACGATGAAAGAGTAATGGAACGGAGAGAATTTTTCTGTTCCATTACTCTTTCATCGTATGGTAAAAACTAGCTTAAATGTGTGCGTGTATCTAATGCCTACCCACTTCACTTGCGTGATTCGGATTCCGCATATTTCGGATAGATGGCAGGACTATGATCCATTTTCAATTGTACACCACTTCGGCAGGCCATGCTGTACATGATGTGTATCATGTGAAGAGTTATGTTGTGTACTAGTGTGAGCGTATGTGTAAGTGTTCGTGTAAGTGTAGTGTAGGGAATGAGTAAGGATGATAGTGAAGGTGAGGAAGGGAGAAGGGGAAACCTGGTGCCAGCACATAGCCTACTCCTGTCGAATAGCAACAAGGGGGCCATCAGGCTTAACGTCCTCATCAAATGGTCTAATCACTATCAACAGTGACATATGCCGTCTCTTCATATGCACTGTAGAGAGATTTGGGATTTAACCCAGGCATATTGGTGCACAATTTAGTGATTAGAAGTTCTGCACTGCCACAAATTTTACATGAAAATCTCTGATCCCATCGGGAATCAAACCCGCTGGCTAGTCTGGAGGCAGACGTGCTGACACAGAGCTAACTTGGCAGACCTGCTTAAACAAATGAACATAGATAAAAAGCGAGTTTTCGTAAGTCTAGAATCAGTGACAGGCTCGGTTTGGTTTGTTTAGGCTAGACCAGGCCTGGGCACTAGTAACTCAATCGAGTCACTGCAGATTTCACCTTAACTCCCCACTCCACCTTCCCGGGTTGAGACGAGTAGACAGGAAGATAAGCATTGCTGAGTGATAGATTGTAGAAGGCAGGCATCATAGTTTTTACAAACTTTCAGCTCTCGCTGGTTACCTGCAATCCATCACAATGCATAGTGCCTAGTGTGTGTTTGTTTATAAGGCAGTGTAAGCGAAAAAGGCATGGGTGGGGGTTTCAGAGTTCCGTTTCAATTCCCTGTTGTGCCCAGAGCTGGGCTGGACCTTACAAAAACTCACTTTGCATATACGCTTTTTGTTTATGCCCTTGTTTGCTTAAACTAGTCTTTACTAGGCCTATTTGAAACTGGTTTTGATGGATTTCGGGTTTTGAGATAACATAATGTAAATTAAAGTAACATGCGTACATTCACTGGGATAATGACAAAAGTAAGAACATATAGGCTGGTTGCAAAATTATTCATCTGCTAATGTAAAATATAATGTGAAAAAGTTACAAAGTATTTTCTCAATGAGGATAAAATCAAAATCTTTTACAGCACCCGAAGAGCTTTGATATATGAATGTTTGTAGCTACAAAAAATATAGAATTTTGCCTTCCATTTTTGCAGTATAAAGGAAGATTTGAAATATATAATTATTAAATTATGACATAGGAACGTAATTTAACAAAACTATATTATACTTAAAACAAAATACACTGATTTTTTTTTGCTACTAATATTTTATTTGAGAAATCACACATGCACTGGACATTTCGGGCACCAATGCGCCTTCATATTACACAGTAAGTTTCTTAAGAATAGTCAAGAATATTGCAAATCAGCTTTTTACACTTTTCTCAAAACTGGCAGAAGGAAACATGTGTAGTTTCTCAAATAACTGATTGAATAATTTGAAACATCACAGAAAAAAATAAATCACTGAACTGGAGAATTAGGTACCACAGCTTTCAACGTGCCATTGCAATGATAATCAAGTACATAATGTTGCCAACATAAGGGCATGACTTTTACTGTGATGTCGTTACCAGGAGAAATTTATTTTTTTCTTGTTCGCTCCTCCGTTCTCAACATTATTGAGAGGTAGCTTCACTATTATAGTCCATTTTATTTCATGGAATGCAGTTTCATAGAAAGGACTTTGCCGACAGACCTTCTTCTGCCCCCTACTAATTGGTTGTCATAAATGTCTTCCTTACTGTGACAGAAATCTTGTCTTCACCTGTTAGTAACCAATCACAACTCTCGTTCAGAAGAATTGACAGGATCCTGTCAAATCCACGTGGAGGCAGAGTTGCCAAAGATTTTCTGAATTCAAAGAATTCCGTCAGTTAGCATGAAAGTATAATTGAGAGTGTATTCTGTAGTATTCATTAAGTGGCCGGCTCGTGATATTACATTGTCTTTTTCAAAACAAGTGGCGTCCAAATGGGGATGACGGGGACGAATCCTCTCATTTCGAGGATCGCCAAGATTGTGGCAACTGTGCAATGTTGGGACGATGGACTGGTCAGAGGTGTTTGTGTAGAAAGTCATAAATAGAGCGGTGCAGACGGAGCACATGACAGACAGAATGGCATCATAGCAAGGATTCCGACGTTACTCGGCGTGTTCCCTGTGTACAAGCGACAGTCATGTACACGATGTGTTGACGTTTCTGCAAATAATTTTATGCAGATAGTTTAATAAGATTTCAAAATTACAAAACTAATTAACCATTTCATCCCAAACAAATAATATATACTTTACATGTATGATTTCATATAGAACACAAACAAAATCACTGTTTATTTGTAACGGGTTCATGATATTCTATTCGCAAAAGCACTTGAACAATTGTTTTTTGTCATTCCTTTTCTTTGCAATGAGTGTGATTTATTAATGCACATGTGATACGTTATCAGATTTCTTCCAAATATTGTTACAATGCACAACAAATGACATTTGTAAGTTATGAAGAGAAACGAATGTCGTCTATCTGATAGCATGGCCTTATATGTGGAGAAGCTTCTTTCTACATCTGTTGAAACAACTGGGGCATACGTAAAATCCTGTACAACATTTTTTTCAACTTCTGTTAGTTCTTCAAGGGAATCCTTATCTCCAGAAATGCTGTCACTAATCTTGCAGAGTTTATAATATCCACCAATTTTTTTCAACATATTTGTTATTTTCACAGATATTACTTTACCAATTTTATCGTCTACTTGAGTCACTTTCTTCCAGATATTTCGCAATAGGGAAATCTGATCAACCAGTTTTGTACCAGATTTTTCTAAAGCTGTTATACAATCAGAAATAAACCCATAATTCGATTCAATGTATTCCAATTGTTGTTTTATGCTTGAATCAATCAACAGACGTTGGGCTATTGGTATTGCAGATGCATCTTTCACATCAAATGATTGAATAACATTCTGGACCTGGTCGAAATATTTACAGTAATAACTGCAGACCTTCAACCAGGAACCCCAACGAGTAAGTATAGGAGAAGGAGGAAGAGATACACCAGGACATATCTTCTTGAGTGCTTTTACGCGGGCAGGTGCTTTAACAAATATCTTTTTCACAACCCTAATAAGTTCATCAACACGAGGAAACTGACGTTTAATTATTTCTGCAGTACGATGATAGGCATGGGCGAGACACGTTACGTGAATCATATGGGGGAAATTGAGCTTCAAATATATACTAGCTTTTATCCTGTACGGCGCTGCATCTGTCACAAATAAGAAAACGTTCTCACTCTTAACACCTGAAGGCCACAGCAACTTCATAGCATTTTCAAATACAGTACATACTGAACTATAATTCACTATATATACTATTTCACACGTAAGAAGATATGGTCCATTAGGTCCTCTTGCATCCATTGCACCGACAACAACACTAACCACATGACGACCAACTGTATCTGTTGTCTCATCAACTGACACCCAAATCTTACTATCTTTCAATGTATTTCTTATGTCGTATATACACTTGTCGTAACTTTTCCGTATATATGTCCTGCGCAATGTTGATGGATGTGGAATTGATCTACCGGTATATTTCTCCAAAAAGTTGCACAAGGTTTTGTTAAGTTTGTGAAGAGGAATATCTGCTGCTAAAAACGCATCACACATTTCTTCATGGAACACGGATGAAGAACTATGACCCTCCTCACATTTTCCACCTTCTTCTTTGAACTTCATGAGAGCACGTTTGTGTACATCCCTATTTACATGTCTTCGAACATTATATACTCTATTTACTGAAACTGATATTTTACACAATTTGCAGAATAGTTTATCTTCGTTGCGACAAAAAATATCACCATATTCAGAAATAAGTCTCTTAAACTTCGCTGAACGAATTTGCTCCGCCTTAGGCATCGTAACACTAGAACCGAACTGTTCTTATGTTTCTTCAGTACTGACGTTAGCTTTACTACGCTGTACCTACTGCTTGCAGCTATCCTGTGTACCGCAGAGTCAGACCTCTGCAGGTACACAAGGTGAATTAACAACCCTTGCCCTGTTGCCCTTTGCAGTGCTCTAGTCATAAATCTGTAAGTGGGTGTTCAAAGGAGCCACCAAACTGCACTCCATGATATAAAATAGACTTTACCAACAAGGTTAGATAAGGAGATAAGTACATTAGTTTAATTACACACTTTGCCAGTGATAAGGTTGGTTGGGGTTTGACGAGGAGATAATGTATTAATGTCAATTACACACACTGTTGATTTGAACGATATTCCCTGGACCACATCATATTTCTCATTAATTTCGCCGTGTTAAAGTGTTATGATATCTTCTTTTAGTGCTATGAAAAAAGTCGTCATTATACTCCATAGATCTTGCATTTAAAAGTGCAGGGAATTAGTATTAAAGAATATCATCACCAATTTTACTAGCAACATTTCGATTCTATTTTGTTTCACATGGCTTAGTATGGCCTGGTCACTAATGACACATGCAGCTTACGACAGAAAGAACTTACTGTGACATCAAACTACGCATGCGCGGACTTGGTTAATAAAAACCTAAATTAACTAAACCTAACCTTCGTATATGCAAGATATATAACTGTAGTACAAAGATAACTTCATTTGATTTGGAATGTACACGCGAAAATAAATCCAGATAAGGATCACGCTGACACTACAAGAGAATCCGTGCATGCACAGTTTGATCTCACAGCCAAGTTCTTCCTGTCGTGAGCCCCAATGGCGAGCATAGTTGGCACTGCTGTATGGTATGCATTATCCAGTTGTTCCACATGAATAAAAGTTTTTTTCTAAGTTGACTCTTCAAATGCCACAGATAGAATAATACAGAGTGGACCCCTCAACTTTCCTGATTTCCATTGTTTCTAAAAAAGAAACCAAAAACACGAGGATGCCTACTTAGCACAGCGTAATACACAAACACACTATGGCGTTATCCCCACAAATGAAATAAACACAACAGAAGCAGGAAATATACCCTTTTTAGAACCACATGACAAGCAGACGTGTTCTTTACTCAGAGAGAAAAAGTTTTCTGGAAATGTAGCAGTGTAAGTTAGGTGGTGTTCTATGCATGCACAGAGTCTTTCTCTCTATCTTTTAACATCATTTTCCCCATTAACTTATGGTCAGAAAACGCACAGAAAAAGTATCAGAAGTGTAAATGTAAGTTTGAATATTCTATTAAAATTATTATACTTGTGTATTTTAAGTTCTTCATTAACCCTCCTGCTACCCAGAGGGGTAATAGAATTACCCCATTGTTGATTTGTCAATATTATTTTAATTTTTCTTCATGTTTCTTTTTTTTAAATTCCATGTATTTGTCCGTTATATGCTTACTAACAATTTGAATTAAGAATAACCTAAATAATTAACTCCTTCATTCACTGCGTCCTCTAGGAGGACAGCAACTCCAATTCCGCTTCATGGACAGCTGTTGACAGGTCCTTTTAACTACCTTGTCCTCTCAAGTGGGAAGTTCATATCTGGAAATCTAGGCATCATGCTGTAAAAATGGAACTGGGCAATTCACAAAAACTTAAAAAGAGTCAAGAACAAAATTAGACTTTTATAAACGAAAATCATAATTCGTGACTGAAAGGGTTAATCTACTTTAAGATATAATTCACATTATTCATGTGGGGTGATCTGGTTACCCCTCTTCGTAGTATATGTCATGAGAATTCCCGGATGTGAAATTCAATCTATAGCTTAATTCTCTTCATTTCTAAGTTAGTCTGCTTCTAAATTATTTTATTTATACACCAATTTTTATATTGTTATTTATATTACCATTAGCTTTTGTTCTCAATTTTTTACTTATTATTTCTGTGTGTTATGGTTTATCTAAATGTGATTTTGTTTGAAATAATTATTAGTGGAGCTTTTTTCGAGATGCACACTGTAGTATAGGTGGTGTTAGAATATTTGAATTTTAACAAAGAACTACAATTTGATTTATTAGTTTTATATTTTTATTTATTTATTTCTATAACTTCAAAACATTTTCTTTTTAGATTTTATTTTATTATAAACAAATGTTTTTGAGATCCTCATTGTCAGTGCTTCAGTTGGAAGCAATTTTAGAGGCTACTGTTGAAATCTCCTTGGTCAGACTAGATTTTGTATGGACTCGTACTGCACTTCTTTTCCAAGGTTGCTTCTTCGTCATGCAGTCGTCTCTGCAGACCTTCTTCCAGATCACAGCCACAATTGCATATAAGGCAAGAAATTAAGGGGAGAGTATGGTATTTTTTTTTAACTTTTTTCCTATTTGGTGTAAAATATTAATTTTTTGTATGTAGAGAGCTCATAGCTGTGGCAACTCAACAAAATAAATATATTTTGAAAAAAAGAAAATTATTTGGGGGCCCAAATTTGAAAAAAATATACCCAATGCAGGATTGTACTAAAACCGATATATCTAAACCGTTTTTAAAGATAGATTCAAACAGTTTTTTGCAATGTATTTGCAAAAGCATGTTCTACAAACTGTCTGTAACAGAATTTTGATATCAGTCCCTACGTTTGTAAAATAAACAATTAAAATTTAATAACAATTTTCTGATTTCCTTTCTTGCAAACAAATGGACGTATTTTTAAAATGAAATCAATTAACAAAATTCTGTTACAGAGAAGTTTCCTAATAGTCTAAAGAATGTGTGTTCTAAATTTCATTCATGTATCTTTAATAGTTCAGAAATTATATCCATTTTTGTCTGGCAATGTAGCAAAAAAATGAAGTCACTGGAAACTGTTAAAAGCGGGCGTGTGATTTAAAAATCCATAGCGCAGGAAGTTTAAAAATGACGTCTCAACATCCGATAAGGGCACAAATACACACAAAATGTTATGCAATGCATTCCACACATATCAAAGGGTATTTTAAAGAAAAAAAAATTTTTTTGAAAATTAAATTTACCGGAAACAACAATAAAAGTGGGCGAGTGATTTAAAAATCCATAATGCAGAAAGTTTAAAAATGGCGACTCAACACCCGATAAGGGCACAAATACTCACAAAATATTATGCTATGCATTCCACACATATCACAGAGTATTTTAAAGAATTTGTTTTATTTATTTATTCATTTTTCCCCAAAAAATACCATCCTCTCCCCATAAACGCTGACACTGGTGACCCAACACTTTTAGGAACAAAAACCTAGAAACTCTTTTACTGGAAGAGTATTACTTTTCTTAGTGCAGATATCGTTCATTACAGTAATGCTCATTCACATTCTTAAGTTTTAATTGGAATAGAATCTATAATATGCAACTGGAGTCAAGATTCATGAACACACAAAAGTAACAATATTTCCCTCCTCTAGCAAACTGCTAGCATTATGAGCGAGTTTTAAAATTAGTGAATCAGTGCAGCAGAATTATTGAGGCACCACATCATAAAATTAGTGTTATGCGAAGGCATCTACACAAGTTTTGAAATTAGCGAATCAGTGTAGCAGATTTCTTGAGGCGCCATGCCATGAAGTTAGTGTTAATTAGGATATAAATACATTGGTGGTATGCAAACTTGAAATTAGCAAATCACAACTACCCCTGGAGTATCAGACCATGTTGCTCAATAAAACAACGACTGGACAAGCGTTTAAGCAAAGGATATAAGATGCCAGCTGCTACTTTTATGCCAGATATCAAAATGTTTTTCAAATACAGTGGAGTCTGAATTATAGGCAGTGTTATTTTAGGCAGTTCGGTTCTAGGATGGAGGACACTGACTCAGAGTTCAGCCACATTACAGGTTCTCATTGTATAACTTATCGTAATTTTACCAACAGAGAATCGAGGAAATTTCGTAAATTAGATCGCAATAGTGTAACAAATAGGTATACTTTAAAAGAAATAAATTTATTGCGGTTGAATTTAAACACCTGATAAATAAATGGACGATTATTAAAACAAGAAAAAATTTTAAACTTTTGTGACATCTTTTTCATGGAAGAACTCTGCACTCTAGAGAATTAAAAGATACACATAAATAAAATAAAGTTAATTATTGCTTGTGCCACCACATAAAATATACTTCCTTAATCCATTTTGAATCTTGCATACACCACTTTTAACACTTGAATATAATTAATTGATGAACTAGTGGACTTACAACACGAGTAAGTCCACTAGTTCATCAATTAATTACTTCCTTAATATATCACAGTACATACTCAGCCTTTTGAGAGAGCAAAGAAAGAGCATAGACTGTCCATTGTTTATAGTTGGTTTCTTTACTGGTTTTTTTCAAGAATTGAACTGGAAGTAGTATCAAAATCACTGTTGCCAGTAATACTGCTCTTCCATTTCGCTAATGTACTCTCTGGTATAGACAGTTCTACAGCTAAACTTGCTACACTTTCACCTTTCTTTAGTCTGTCATAGCAAACTTAGTTTTCGAGTACGAATTTATTTTTTCTTTTAAACGTGGTTGAGCTCAATATGAAACACCCGACTACTACCAAGAGACAACTGTACACCAATACCTCATCTTCGTTCACTCACTCCCCCCCCCCCCCCCCAACTTACTGCCTTATAAGGAAAGGATAAACAAGACATTTTCCCTGCCTAAAATTGAGGCTTCAGTGCACCTTACATCCTGCATTTAAAAGTCTATTAAAGATTATTTAAACATAATTAATACATTTTTCGAGTCGATATTTTTTTTCAGGTACGATAATAGCAAATTTTTATTTTACACGGTATGGCGTACCGGCCCAACTACAGCACTGCTCATGGTTGCGTATATATATATTGTTCTAATACAGTGAGGTTAGTTGGGGACGCTTAGGTTTTCGTCCAAAGCCAGCCCAGCTATCAATGTGTTGGTTACCGCGGGAAACACATTTTAGGCCTGCAATCCTACTGTTACAATGCTTAGAAGTTACAATACTTACCAAGCTCACATTCGTTGTTCAAAAGTCCTCCATTTACTGTAACATACATTTCACATCTTTTTAAGAAATTTGCAGTCACTCTCGCAAGTTCTTCAGCACTGACCGAATTTATTGCATCTCTTACATTCTGTTTAAGTTCGTTTAAGTTCGTGTGACATTCTTGCATTCTGTAGGGCCTTAATTTCAGTAATTTTGTCTTTACACAAGCAGAACTTCTACTTATTTCAGTTTCCTGCACTAAACTCTGAGGGATTTTTGAGATTTGTGTTCCAATCCTTCATCAATCTCGTCTAATTTCTCTTTCGACAGAACAGGACATTCTTTTCGGTTTTTCATCGTTTACCGAACCAGTCCAAATGAATTTCTTATAAAGTCTTCTTATTTTACTGACAGCTAGAACAGGTCTATCTGGAAACTTTTCCCGAAATTTGCATCTTGTTGCCACACAAGATTTTCGTTTCCATATGCATGTATTGTATAGACTGCAGATAAGTACATTCGCCTAATGAATACGTTATACAACAGTAGCCTACATGGAGCACTTTAAACTTAACTTAAACTTTTAAGATTATAACTTTCACAGCCAACTTACTTCCCACAACACAACACAACACAGCTAAAGCGAAACTGCAGTGTCACTCATTGCTTGCGTGCCGAGAATGTGGATGCACTATTCTCGGTGATCATGCCTTCTCTTGGCGGGGAATGGCTCCTGCAAAACCCGAGCATCCCCAATTAACCCCACTGTATTTAAATTTAAAGAATTAACTGAAGTGATTTTCAATTTATATTATAGTAATGTGACTTTCATTGTTTGTAAATGTGTTTTCTACCATGTCAGAACTATATAGCATTGAGCAGTTTGTCTTGAAATGGAAGGGAGGTAAATTTAAATTTACTGTATATGTTGCCTCATAGTGTCACCGGTAACATATCTAAAGTTCATTAGTTTTGGTATGCTATGCTTTCAACAAAATGGAGCAGAACTTTTGAATCACTCTGTATTTTTAAAAATAGGATGATTATTTTATATTTTTATATTTTTTGTAAGTCTATAGTCAATAATACATCAACTGTTTATATTCCAAATGCTTAACAAAGATCGGTATATGATTTTGATGACGGTAATTTTATCACCCCTCCTTTGTAATAGTAAGTTGTGAAAAATTTTGATAGCAGGAGGGTTAAGAACTTGATACGCTTCAGGAACAGTAACACTTATAAACTGTTAGGAAATTGTGACGAGATATTGCAGATAGTGTATGAATCACCAAATCACAATAAAATGCACCGTCATTGTCAGATTTTCTTGCACATAAATAACTTTTCTATTCTATGTGGTATCCTTTCTTGCTACCTTAGTAGGGTCCCCAGATGTCCCAGTTTAGCCAGGATAAACTCGAATTTCTAATATCTGTACCCCTCTCACGAAAGAGTGTGTCCAGGATGTCAAATGTCCCAGTTTTCTCTAAAGCATAAGATTAGGCTAACCTGATTTTTTATGGTCCAGCAGGGGACATCGACAATTTTTAAAGAAAACACAAGCACTTACCTAGTCACTATCCATTGAAATGTTGCAGAAGATACATGTAACAGTAGATATAATGACAGAATTTTGCACACTAAATTTGTAGAGTATCTTAACTTTTTGAACTAAATGCATAAACACAAGTAACTCCTATAAATAATTATGGCCACTAAGAATTCAATTTCAGTACTGACGCATGCATGGAAGTCTTTCACAAAATATTGTAAACACTGAACTCTAATACACACAGTTTAGAAGTATTTGTCTGAAGAATGTATTTCTTTAAGGATCTGTTTATTCCCATACAGCTTCACACTAGGTTCTTCACATGAGAAATGAAAGTTTGTTTTCACTTGTAACAAAGATGTTTCAATTTTCTTTCTTGATTTTTCATCAGTCCAGATTGAGTTCAATGTGGAGAAAAGTCTTTCAACTGATGAATTATTGACTGAAAGACACATGATTAAGGACACTATTTTGAGAAGATTTTCAAATGTAAATGATTTTTTTTAATGTTGAAAAACATCATACCACTTTCACCTGTTGGTTTGTCACAAAACTCCTCGTTGTTTTACTTACTTAGAAATGGATGCTGCAGCAGTTCTAATGCTTCTGCACAAAGTGAATGAAGGCGAAGATGCTGTTCTTCTTAAAGAGTGCAGACTATCTCATATTGTGCTTGCTGGTTCTTCTGTCTCATACTGAGAACCGTTCAGAAATGTGCATGAAACGTAGGAGTTTCAACACGATACTTAAATATTCACGTGCAAAATGTTACTGAAACAAAATCAAAACTTCTAGGGACAAAATTAATTTCCAGGGACAAAAACTGGGACATTTGCACTCAGGGGAGAGCAACGCAAAACCGGGGACTGTCCCTGGAAATCGGGGACGTCTGGTCAGCCTACATAAGATAATATTATTTACGTGATAGGTAAAGTAAAGTAAATATAGGTACCTATTTAAAATTTCCCGATTTCATTAGCAAATATTCCACTGGTAGCAATTCTATTCCCTCTGACACTCAATGGTGCTCTTTAAATCAGAAAGGGAAAGGCGTCATCCTCTATAAGGAGTTCACTCCCGCTAATAAATGGATCCGACAACCTGATCGCCTCACTAGCAGTGAATGGAGACAAGCTCTTAAAATGACAGCTAATGTTTGTCCGCTGCGTGCTATACCAGGAAGGTCCCGAGACGGAAACCACTGTCGTCGTTGCGTCAGTGAGATTGAAACTCTTGGTCACGTTTTGGGTGCCTGTCCTTTCAGCGAGACACTGCGGAACTCTAGACATCACAGAATCAGGTCCATGATTGCCGAAGCCTTGAGGAAGAAAGGTCTCAGTGTACACGAAGAAGTCCACGGCATCTCTCAAGAGGAATCCTGTCGGCGAATTGACATGCTTGCCATTCCACGAGGCTCTACATCCGCCTACATTATCGACCCGAGTCAGGTTCGAGGCACAGGAACAACAGCCCGCTGACGTCCACGCAGAAAAATGCAGAATTTATGAGCCCACAGTTCCATTCTATTTGGAGAAATATCACCTCACCGCCATTGAAGTAGTTGGGCCAATGGTTGGCGCTAGGGGCACAATACCTCGCCTCTTTGTCAGTTTCTGCAAGAAGTTCCAGCTGAACAACGACTTCATTCGTGATGTTTCCCTTGCCACTATCAGAGGATCACTTGCCATTTTAAAATACCTTCTGTACTTTGTTTCTTAAAAAGGGAGAATTTTGCTCGAATATCTAATCTGTTTGTTTACTATGTTTAGGCCTGTTATGCATGTTATTATCTTTACTGTACTTACTTTTCCCTTTTGTTCATTCCCCTCCTTTCTCTTTTGTGGTCTTTTTTTTTGTTTTCACTCAATATGTTTATTATGCTTTGTCCAATGAGGCAGTCCCGTCATTGGGAAAGCTGTTTATAAAAAAAATATGAGCATGAGTCTACATTCTTACTATTTTTGGTATTGGTCATTCTGATTGCTTTTCTAACTGGCAGTTGCAGTTGCTGTTCGGATACAATTTGCACATGGGAGTCTTGCTTTAGCTTTATTGAATCTGAATGTTAATCATTATTGGATGAACATTAAAAGTGTAGACCACGTGTAGGACGTGTAGTCTCTTCTTTCAATATAGTTATAGGTCATTTGTTGTCTCGTGAAACCTATCTGAGTGTAAGGGAAAGAAGAGAGTGAACTGACAAGGAAAGCTCACTAAATGATAATGGATTTTCACAACGATTTTTCACCCATATGTTCCGTTTGAAATAAATCTCCCTATAAATTTCTACATCCAGAGAAGACCTAGTCTTTGAGATATGATATTTCAAAATAATCGCCTGACACTCATATAAGTCTATCTCCATTGCCATCGTGAAGAAGAAAAAGTTTAAGGCCCCAAATGTTTATGCACTGCCCTCAAAATCGGGGAAGCTTATGAAAACTGACCTCTTCAAGTTATTTGAAGAACTATGCTTTCCATCTGTCAGTGATCATAGCATTCTTTTGGTAGATTCGTGGACCAGTTGCTGAGGTAGACAGGCATGGAAAGAATAACTCCAGAAGGCAAAACGGTGGAAGTGTTAACAATTCCAAAACACACAACTCCGATTGTTCAGCCTCTTGACGTTTATGGTTTGAGATCTTGGAAATCACCATTGAGTTTTCTGAGCGAAATAACAAACCACTTCCTAACAAATACCAATGCTCTTCAAATTAAATTCAATAAGTGGAACCAGAATCATCAGAGTTTAAATTTATGGTATAAGTTATGTGGTGTTGTGTCCTAATGCCATTTTGTTTCCATTTCCCTCGTGTTTCTTTTTCATATATTTCTGTTTGTTTTCTTTCTTTTACATAGATGGCAATCCTAGTGGCTTATCATCTTTGCTTTTGATTATATCACTTGGCACTTCGAATGAGGGTAACGATTTGCGGGTGCTCGTGTAAAGGGGTTAAGTATGAACTTAAAGTGGGATAAGTAAAGATTTGAACCCTCCACAATTACTTCTGTTAAATCATGCTTCCATCCATGATGCAGTTACAGTGCTCTGTATTTTGTGACAAAGGGGTTTTGTTCAGTACCAAAGAAGAGAAGTTTACATATCTTATAATTTGACTTAACCCCCTTTACACGAGTACCCGCAAATTATGCATGTTGATTGGCCATTGTCTTGTTGTGTGATTTTTCTACTATGGGTGCTTTTTCAAATTTGTCAGTTAAAATCCCTACTCCTGTTTTCCGGACATCATCCATTGGAAGTGACTGTCGGGCAGCATTCGACTGGAGTGGTGGTGCATCATGATCTGCGATGTGCAGCCGAGTACACATCAGAATTTGATGTCTGACAACAGTGGTGGTTGTTTGTCCACCGAGTGAGGGGTCAATCGACGAGATATGTAGCAGTACAGCAGCAAGTGATTAGTAACCACACTATGTTTTCGACTGTTTATGATACACGGTTTTCAGTCTGCTGGAGCTGATTTGCTGATTCTTCCTTGGACTCGCGGACTATCAATTCAGTGGCTGGAGTGATCCGCAAGTAATGCTTGACAGTGCAAGTTATAAGTATGACTGTGTTTGATTGTATGTTGACTTAATTCGTACTAGTTGTCTTTACCGCTGTCCAGTAAGTGCGCTGTCGCTTGTTGACAACTGTATGTAGGCACTGTCCAGAGCAAGAGGGAGGGCATGTATATTCCACATCAAAGCATTATTAGCATGAATGTTGTATGAGCAGAAATAACCACATGCTATCCTGCACTTGGTACCAATATAATAATACCAGTACAATAATTATTATATTGATACCAGCGCCTCTTTTAATGTCAATTATTACTTATTGTATTTCAGTTTATTTCATTTTACAAAATTATATATTCTTACTGTGAAATCATTCATGTAATGTGTTCCAATAGCTAACTGTAATTAGCTCTTATTTATTGTTATAGTCCTGCGTTCATATTATCTATTGCTATATACTCCTGCATTCAAAGTGAAATAAATCATGTGTTTACAATATTCAAAATGCGTACTGTCGAGTGGACCCATTTATCCCCAATTTTTTTTTTTTTTTTTTTTTTTTTTGTAAAAATTTGACGAAAACCGATTATTTGTAGTCCAAGCTCTTATACCGAAATTAATGCCAAATGCTGTTTTAGACTTTTTCAATGTATTGACATCTAGATACAGGTTGGATCGAAAATGACCCAGTGAGCAAATCAGGTGCAGTAATGCCATATAATACTCAAACTATTTATTTTCTGAACCTCATAGCAGTCATTATAGTTCATGCAATATTTCATGTATGTTATGAAAGAAAAAGAGCGTGTAACTTATTTCTTAACCATGTGGAGTTGACAAAAACACTTTCATGTAGGGGTATTTCACATCATGGGCATGGCTTGGTTGTTTTATTGCGACATCCTGCACATTGGTGACAAAGTCGCCATGCCATTCATATATCCTCTACCATCATCTCTCACAGATGGAGAAAAATGTTATTTCATTTGGTCTGTGTACTGTTGGTCCTATTTGAAGGGAACTGTGTCATACTTCTGTTGTGATGTTGGAACACAGCTTCTCCAAAATATTTGCGTGTTGCCCTGGATTCCAATTCTGAAATTCATTTGAAATGTTGTTGTCCATTATGTCTATTCTACCAATATTTTGGTTGTAGTTGGAAATAATATTAGGCTGAAGGTATTTCTATCCTTTTTTCTCTTTCAAGGAAATATTTGCCTTCCGAACAGATACAACTGCACTTTGGATAACACTGTGACCATAGCATTGTCTTTCCATTTGACTGCAGCAATGTTATTCTCTTTGCATACGAGGCATTCATAAACTCTGCAAACCATATTCTTCATCTGTTGGATCTCGTCAATGGGAAATTGTTCTTGTTTAGTCAACTGTCTGAAGATAGATCTGAACCTCACAAGTGATACCAACAAGGCACCACTTATGAGCCAACTAGGCCATAAGATAATGGGATAGAGCAGCTAGTTCCTTTCCACCTCCATTGCATACATTGCCGATTAGAAATTACAGTCTTATTTTCTGTTACAGTACCGATAGCACTGAAGTTGTCACAGATGAGTCTATCAGACGTAAAAAATTGTCGAAGTACTGGTACAAAGAGAAGAGTTGATTGGGAAATTTCTGTTTGTTGTCTCACTAAGTAATAAATGGTAGATTCTCCGAGCTCAAGCTTATTACTTTTAGTATTATCAGTATGGCCTTGATGAATATCAAAAGATATACAATACCTTAGCTGTAGCCATAACCCAAATTTTATAGCCAAACCGAATAGGTTTCCCAACTTCATTACCCTGAATGCCAATCTCAGCACTTGTATTTAGTTGGTTAAGGCATAAATGATCGATGAAAGAGTGATGGAACGGAGAAAAATTCTCTCCGGCGCCGGGATTTGAACCCGGGTTTTCAGCTCTACGTGCTGATGCTTTATCCACTAAGCCATGCCGGATACAACCCCGACGCCGGTTAGAATCGTCTCAGATTAAGCTCCATCTCTTGGGTTCCCTCTAGTGGCCGCCCTCTACACTACGTCATAGATGTCTATGAACGCAGGACCGAAGTCCGAAGTCTCCGTTCCATCACTCTTTCATCATATGATGACGCAGAATATCTGCATGGAAATATCATATGTACTTCGGTACATAAAAAAAAATATATATATAAATGATCGAGTTGTTATTACCATCTTCAATGAGTCATGGCCAGTATCATCAACATTATCAGCTGGAGAAAGTAGGTATAATGAAAATATTTTCTCAAGTTACTGTAAACCCCTTCTCTTCTAGATTATACAAAATTTTGTACATATTTACACTGGCAGGCCAAACAGTAAGGACAATAAATTAGATTTTAGATATATGTGAAGAAAGTGAAACACTGCAATGAATGTGGCCACTGGGTCAAAAACGACTCACTTCTGTTATCAGTCTCCCTGCATTGCAGAAAACACCATGTGATTATTTCTAACCTAGGTACATATAGTCTTACATGACTTAGCTCAAAAGTCTGTACTAATTTGAACAAAATGTGTCATGGTTTGTTACCAACTTTGGATTATTTGGGTTCATCTGTAGCACTAATTGCAATGTGTAATTATGTCAGCCTGTATCTTTTGTATGAAAGCTGCTAATTGGAAATCGAATTGGCTGAAAGAACTGGAACGAGAAATAAACAGATTAGGTCTAAATTGGCTATGGAGAGAACTAGTGTCTATAAACACGAAAACCATTGGAAGAATAGTAAAAGAGAGGACAAACGAAATTTCGAGACAAGATATTTTTAATAATATTAAAGACCTAGGATCACTAAAATACTATAGGGAGGTGAAGCAGTTTTGGGAACAGGAAGAATATGTTAGACTAAATTCAAGGGAAGAGAGAATGGGAATGGCATGGTGGAGATTAGGTATCTGGAGACTCAAGAATAAGAGAGGGAACGTAGAGAAGGATAAAATGTCCTTTGTGTGGACTAGCTGAAGACGCAATGCGTATTGCGTTAAAGTGTCAGGCAACGAATGTGATTTGAGAAACAGTTGGATGGATAAAAAATTTCTACAAATAAACGCTATAGTAGCTTATAAAAAATGAATGGTCACCTAAATGCCAGCAATCTGCATAAATTAGGAAAATTTCTTTTTAGAGTTAAAATTAGATGGGAAGAGAAAGTCAAAGCTCTAACGGAGATGGAATTATAAATGTTGAGTAGTCACACGATAAGAAACTACGAAGAGTAGTCAATGAAGTTAACAGAATAATTCTTAAGAGATTGAGCATAAAAATGAATAAGCTAAAGTAGAAGTTTTAAATAAAAGAGGTATACTTATTAGCTGATTATTATTATTATTATTATTATTATTATTGCGTACGAGGATACTTATAGGTTCAACATGTAGTAGTTCTTGTAATGTTTGTATAGAGAGTGATGGCGGATTAAGAACTGGAATACATCTAATCTGCCATGACGTGAACAAAGATTGATGAAATAAATAAATAAATAAATAAATAAATAAATAAATAAATATCACAAATAAATAAATAAATTATGTCAGCCACAACAATGCTCATCTAAGGAGAAAATTGCGCAGGAAGAAAGAAATGATCTGCAGTAGTGTAAATAACAATTTCATCAAAAATAAAAGAAACAAAGACCTTTAATAATAGAAATGAAACTAACATTTATGGGTGGGTCGAAAATGACCCAGTGGGCATAAAAGGGCTGATTAAGGTGAATGTCGATGAATGCTGATAACGAGAAATTGCATCATAGCTTCTGCCTCCATTTGTTATTGTTTCAGAGGAGGAATTGATATTTTCGTATGAGTCACGAATTGCAGTGCCGCCAATACAATTCTAGTAAATAGTGCTATCTCGCCAACTATAATGATCGGTACTGAGAGGGTGCATATTTACTATACTTGAGCAATAGCTGAACTTAATATTGTCACAACGATACATTGCATTGATGTCGTGAAAATTAGACTGCATTGTATCTCTACGCCTGAGATAATAGATTGTCCCATGCTTCATTCCGAGCAGTTAGCTTCGCTGTCACTCTTGTTCTTTTATTGGTTTTACCTCATTGCCCAGGAGGAATTGTTCTATGTTTAGCTTTACTAGTAAGTTGTTGTTATCCCCTTGGTTGGTGGAGGATAGATGTACCTTGCCTAATTGTTACACAAATTAAGGACTGCTTTCTATATTGTTAAAATTGACTTTTATGTTATTAAAGCAGCCATTATTAGTACGAGTTCGTTCGCGGTTTATTTGCTATTGTTAAATCCCGAGACAGTTCAGAGCTTACTTATTATGTCATCATGTTCTGTATCCTGTCATGTCCTCGGCAGGGAGAAGGACACTATGCCACAGTTACAAAGACATATGTGTGCTTTAGAAGCATAAAAAGTCAAGTAATATGTTAAACTCTTCCGAAACGTTATTTTTACATGGAAGCTAAGATGTCTATTCTTCTCTCATATCTTTTACCCTTCTATAAAGAAATTCACGTAAAATCTGTGACCATGGAGCTCATTGAAAAGTATTCTAAATGCTACCAATACCATAAAATATATTTTTTATAACTATATATTTGATAACAATACAGGTAATGAGCATCATTATATTTCGAAAACAGTAGTGGAGCACCACAAGTGATTACAAATATTCACTTCAATTCTTAATTTTTTTTCAATGTTAATGTTTGAACTAATATAAAACATATATTACAGATATTCTAACTGTTACATAGGAAATTACATGTGAATTTTATGTTAAGCTGCAAGATACAAGGTGTAGTCAACATATTTCCAAACTGTGCTCATATTTATTATACCGTTAAACATATATGTGTGTCAGATTGTCTTTAAGGCTTCAGTACTCGTGTGGGGAACACCTGTCAACCAGCGTGTTTCTTTTCATTGTTGCATTTCCTAGAAAGGGTTTACAATGGTCAGACTTTAGGTACCTTCAAAACCAAGTTCACGTTCTTTAGTTTCAGTCTTGAAGTTCCTCGTATAACTTGCGTAGCTAAGGTTTTATTCTTCTGGATGGCAATTGTCAACCACGCGACTTTTTACATTATGGTTTCTGTAAAGTTTTGGTAAATATTCATTATCACTTTTGTGAGTTATATACTGTATCTTTAGGGATAATTTGTTCTACTGAACTTCGAAGGATTGTGGATCTACGTTTATCAGATTTCTTCAGAGATTAGAAGACATTCTCATGTATTACTGGGAATTCAAGAAACCGATATGCCAGTCCCAGAACAAAGGAATGGATCCAGGGGCCGTTGTTACTTGGCGATTATACTAAGAATGATGCACCACATGTTTTAAAATCTAGTGCCATGGAACTAATCTGTAATAAATATGAAAATTTTCTTCATATCTATACTGATGGACTTTGAGGCACAGAGTATTATATCCCAAAATACAGGGCATATCAAAAGTCCGGTAACACTTTCAACTACTAACGACAGCACTTCAAACACACGTCAGTTTAAAGTAAAACTCTCAAAGTTCTGTTTACACCTTACAGAGATTCAATATGTGAACCATGAGTGACTCGGCAGATATCCAAACGATAATCAAACTCTTCCCATACCCTTTTCAACATATTCTCTGTGACCGTGGCGGCAGCTTCTCGAATTCTGGTTTTTAGTTCCTCTAAATCACGTGGCAAAGGCGGTACAAACACACGGTCTTTGATACCCCCATAGAAAAAAGTCACGTACAGTCATATCGGGTGACCTTGGTGGCCATGTCATGAAACATCTGTCCCTTACTCCAGCACGTCCTATCCAACGATCAGACATCTCCGTATTCAGGTAAGCACGAACTGCATTGTGGAAATGTGGCGGAGCCCCAACTTTCTGAAAGATGAAATCGTCATCGAGATCTTGTCTTGTGTCCGCAAAAGAGGAGTTGCCATTCCAGGGTGAGTGAAGTGAACGTTCAGCGAGTCAGAGAAGCATTCGTAAGGAGCCCAGGGAAATCAGTCCATAGGGCGTCCCGTGAGCTTCGACTTCCTTCAATGACTGTGTGGAGGATTTTGCGTAGGAGGCTGGCTATGAAAGCATACACACTGCAGCTTCTGCATATGCTAAATGAGGATTACAAACTCAAGTGCTACGAGTTTTCTTGCCAGCTACAACAACAGGCAGCAGACGACAATGACTTATTCAGCCGCTTAATTTTCAGTGATGGAGATGTCTGTATAACGAGAAATATTATATATCATGTTCATCTCCCTCTAGTCTCGAAACAGAACTACTGGCCATAGAGACAGTTCTTTTACATCTCTCTTCCTTATCTGATATACTTATATGCACTTTTAGTGACTCGATGGGAGCTATTCTAAATATCATGAAATATACTCCAACTTCTTATGCAGAAATTACAATCTCTATACAGAAAATATTAAATAAACTAAATCTTCAAAAAGAAATAGTATTCCAATGGATATCTAGTCACTGCAGCATTACTGGAAATGAGATTGTAGATAATATTGCTAAACAGGCAACATCTTTGGGGCCCAAACCTATGAAAATAACTTCTTTAACCAGCGCATATTCTGCAGTTAATTCTCATTTAACAAATTTATGGGTCGAATTATGGCTTTCTTCTGATAAATGCAAAGTTCTTCAAAACATTTTGATACCTAATGATTTACAAATGTTCCACAATATTTCCAGACACATACAAACTTTCTTAGCAAGAGCCAGGACAGGCCATATTATCACTCAGAAGTATCTTCACTGCTTTAATCTTGTTGACTCTAGTAGTTGTTGCTGGTGCAACAATAACGAAGAAGATTTGGAACATATCCTCTTAAACTGCCCTGTCACAAACATCCATAGAACTAATCTAAAATCTGCAATCTCTCCAATATATACTGAATACACCCCATCTTTGGAATGTGGCTGCTGAAATATACAACCAGCATTGTGCTTTTTGCCCATCATTTGTAAGAAAAGGAAATTCATAGTGGAACATAGTGGAACACGTGTTGTCAGCAAATAGCTGGATACACTACAAAGATAGATAGAGACAAAAGACTAGAAATGGTGTGTGAAATGTTCAAAACAGACATGTGTCGACCATTTGAGGAATATCTGTGTAAATTGCTTGTAAATAACTAGGTACTGCAAAGACATGTCTGCAGAAAGCATTCAGGAATAAAGACTTTAGAAGGATAATCCAAGGAAAATAGGACAATAGGACACAAGCTATTAAGGTATTATTGTAAAGAAAGATTTTCATAACAAAGCAAGGATTATAAACGTGTTTCCATGTTAATTTTGAAGGTAATGTAGAAAGCATTTGAAATTTAGCACATAAGTAATTGAATGGGTGAGTGAAAAAAGGATAACATTCCAACTTCCTTAGTTTGTGGGAAGTTTACAGAAAAAACTAAGGGTTCTATTGGGAAAGTTACTATTAGACAACTGTAGAACTAGTCATTGTGTATTCACTCAAACAATCTCAAAGTAAAATACTTATTTTTTAAATAATTGAAGCATCAGCTGGAACAACGTTGTAAGTCACAAAATTTTCATTCGGCATGTTTCCGTGTAATAATGTTGTATGTCATGTTACCTTGCTATACTCTTTGGCTTGCAACTGTCCTTCAATGCAGTACGTGAAATCTGTCCACTCAAAAGTTTGCTACTTTATAAGAACAATGTTGTACGTGTACACATTTTTGCAGCTCTGTAAATTTAGCAAAATGTAACTTATAACGTTGTTCCAGCCGACGCTTCAATTATTAATAATTAAATGTGTTGGAATATTATCCTTTTTCCACTCAATGTTTCCACAACAGATAAAATTATTAACTATAATATTTTTTTGTGACATGAAATGTTTAATAGTACAAAAGACACTTTAAAATGGTTTTACTCTATACAGTGATGACCATAATATCAGTCTTTATTCATCCTTATCACTGTCTGCTGCATTTGAAGTTGAATATTTAAGTATGTCTTCATAGAGTGACTTGTACTCATCAGGTATGTAGTGCGTGACTTTTGAGATGTGCTCTAACTTTTTGATAATGATTCCAAGTTTCCCAATATATGCTGCAGTAGTGGGAGCTCCACATGATCTTGTTCCTTCAACCTCAACATTCCATGGTGCAAACCATCAATGTACTCTGGAGCCTCGACATAGCCTTTCATCTTCTGAGTGAATATAAGTTTCCTGTACTTACTGATGTTGAAGTCAGGTTTTTATTCTCAATATCTTTACATGTTTTCTTGAAATACTGTGCCACAGTGTTTGAAGTTGAGTACCTGGTTGTTTTGAAGTCCCTTTATTTGATATGGGGGGATTGAGTTCCCTGGCATTTCGAATAATGTAATCATACTGATTTGGAGAGTAAATCCGATCTAAACTTCGAACTTGTCGTTTAATAACTGAAGATGTTCTGTCACATGGCACAATGTTATCCTTATTTCACTCAACTAAAGCTTAAATGTTGGTTTTAATAATGATATGAGAGTGGAATATTCCCCTTTTTATGCTCATTGAATAGCTTAAGCAAAAATCTACAAAATGGCTATTTCAGTTTAATTTCTCAATTTTTTGGAATGTTATTCTTTTTTCACTCACCCATTCAATTACTGTATCTATTAATTATAAATAAACTAATTCTGTTTTGTAGTGTAGGCTTTCACGGCCGGAGTCTATAGATCTAGATTCATTTTCCGGGCTGAGAGGCCGTGGTCTATTGGTTGGTTTTATACCAGACGTTTCATCTGCAACTGCGGCAGACATCTTCAGTGGAGTGGTATCCGAGGTCGCAAGACTCTTCTCGGCGTACCTGAGGCAACTGATCATCATAATTATTGTTCAAATATATCAATCCGCAGAAGTCCCAATAGTCATTAAAGCAAAAATGAAAAGTGTTCTTGAAACGAACTATGGGTTTAATGTGATATGCCATATACGAAATATACTATTAGATTCACAAAGCTGTTGTTCACTTGGTGATATAGCAAGAAATACTGTGTCATATTTCAGATTTGCTCTAGTTATGTCTTGCGATGGAGAACGAACATTTTCAGGGTACAAAAATACTATTTTTCTGAACATATTTGATATATTTTTGATACTGTATTGTATTGTATTTATTAACATTCTATGGTATTCATACATTGCTTCACAGCTAGAATATGGAACAAGTCAAAAAGCTTAATATAGTCTTAATTTATAGTCAGAGTCTAGATCAAATATATACAGACGAGGTTTACAATATAGTCTACTAGTATAACACACAGTTTCAGTATCAATTTCATGAAGCGTTATTGAATGTCATGAATTCACCTACAGAATAGAAGGTGTGAGAAATTAGGTACTTATTTAATTTGGCCCTAAATAATCTTATGTTTTGAATTTCATTTTCTATATCGATAGGGAGGCTATTAAAACTTTTACTGCCAAATAACGCACTGAAAATGTACATTATTATTAATTGTAACAAGACTAGACACATATTATTATTATGTATTTTGTTTGTTATATGGGTAAATTATTTTATATTGAAAATTAGGAAGAATGTAAGTGCCAATTATTGTTTTTTACATAGGCTAATTGTTCATTCTGTTTATTCTGAGGCCATGAATCACTGGCACAAAGATAAGTTTGGTTACCCCTCGACTGTACATGTTTGTTTTGCTGGTGTGTTGACATTGAGAGCTGCAACACTACTGTTCATTCGGTAGATATAGGCTACAGTCCAAGCTCATACAACTTGACAGATTCGGTATGAACTTCTTACCTCTGATATAATATACTGCTCTCTTAAATTGACTGAGCATATTGAGAATTAAATGACTCTCCAAAAACATGCTATGAAATGTTTCATATAAATCAGTTTTTATCTTGAAAAGGAAGCAAAAACGAGAAAAATTGTATTAACTTTTTTGTTTGAAATATCTCAAAGAATAACCCCTTGAAATTAATGATATTCGTCGTAATTTATTCCTCACCCAAAGTAACAGGTCTACTTTTATATTTTCATGAAAATTTCCCAGATTCTTAAGAAACGAAGAAAAACTACCACTGCTTCTTTGGATTGTTTTTGTAAAATAAAGTATAAACACATTAAGGGGAGAGGATGGTATTTTTTGGTGAAAAATGAGTAAGTTAAAAAAAAAAAAATTCTTTAAAATACTCTGTGATATGTGTGGAATGCATAGGATAACATTTTGTGGATAGAAGAATGGCTACACATATATACTGATGGATCATCCACAGAAAGCCTTACTGGAGCTGGAGTTACATGTACACATTTTTCCTTTTATCATTCTGTTGGCAGAGACACAACAAATTATGATGGTGAAATAGAGGCTATACACATTGCTCTCCGACAATTATTAAATCTTCCCTTAAATAAATATAACAAGACAGTAATTCTTTCAGATTCTAAAGCTGCAATTCAGGGAATATGTTCAAATGCTACAAAGCAGTCAACAAAAATAAGGGAGTGCTACAAAATGTTGACACAACTCCAAAAAGTTAATATGATTGTTCGTCTCCAATGGATTCCAGCACACTGTGGAGTCATGGGGAATGAAACAACAGACACACTTGCCAAGAAAGGCACAACAATAAAACAAAAATCTAAATTTAATTTCTCATATTCCTCAATAAAATGCTTGATCACTACAAAATTTTCTCATTCATACCTACAAGAAACAGAATCAAATGCTAAAGACAAAAAATGGATTACACTACTTTTCAAACCAGATATAATCCCCCAGAGACCAAGGAAAACAGCAGTTGCAGCCTTCAGACTATTGACAAATCATGACTGTCTAGCAAGTCATCGCTACAGAATAGGTATCTCAGCTTCACCAATATGTGTCCTGTGTAACGATCCAGCAGAAATGAATGAAGATCACTTGAAGACCTGTGAAGCATTAAGATCAGAAGAAACTAAAGTTCAAAAGTATTGGAAAGCACGACTGCTAATGGCTTCATTGCCAAATGCAAGGCACTAGACAACAACAACATTTTGTGGGTATGTTTGGAGAAATAAATTATTACTAAAACTCCAGAAATTAGGTATTTCCAGCAATATGTTCAGATGGATATCAGAATTCCTTAGTCAAAGATTCGTTGCCACTAAATTCAATAACTCACTTTCTAGTTACAGACAAACATATCGAGGTCTACCTCAGGGCGCTGTCCTCAGCACAACTTTATTCAATATTTATATAAATGACTTACCCTCCCTATTAGAGGAATCAAACATGAAAACAGCACTATTTGCAGATGATATAGTTTTGTGGACTTCGGATCTTACAGACATAGAGACAAAATTCAAAATTCTGCTCTTAAAGCTCTAAATCAACTACATGAATGGAATACATCAAATTTGATGACACTCAATTTAAGCAAAAGTAACTACCAAATATTTTCACTTGGTAAAAAAGAAAGAGAATTCAATAACCAATACAATGGCCAACACCTTCCTAGGACTTATGAATCCAAATATCTTGGAGTTATTTTCGATAGTAAGTTAACATGGAGCAACCATTTGAAATACATTTCTGAAAAAGCTCGTAAAAGATTCTCCCTTCTAAAAAGACTAGCAGGAAAGAAATGTGGGGATGCTCTAGAAATACTTTGAACACTACATACAAAATGTTTATACAGCCAGTGCTGACATAATGCGGAGAAATTTTAATTACTTCACCTTTCATAAACGAAATAGAATATGTTCAAAACCAAGCTCTCAGATTCATTACTGGTGGAATCAAAACAACTCCAATAGATTCTATGAGATTCCTCACTAATATTAACAGTATCAAAATGACAATAGAAGAAAAAGCACTGATTCAATATGAAAAACTTATCAGATTACCAGGAAACAATTGGCATTCATACAGTCCTCTCTGTAGATTGAAAACTCAAAAAAGTTTCATATCCATTGTTCAAGGATTAAAACAGAAAATCAACATCCCGAATTTAAAAGAAAACCTACAAATTAAACCAAACACTTTAACTCTATTAAATATAGAATATAATCTAAATTTAACAGAAGAAATACTAAAATCAGAAGTAAATGCTGAAATAATGAAACAATTTCTTTAGAGACAATTAATATTAGGTACCCTTCACAAAACTGGCTTCATTTATACACTGACGGATCCTTGATCTCCAGAGAACAAGGTGCCGGTGCAGGTGTTATGTGCTGTCTCTTCTCACTTTATAGATCTCTTGGGTATGGAACAACAAGTTTTGATGGAGAAATCATTGCAATAAGTGAAAGTCTCAGGAATCTTCTATGCCACATCAATAAATTTAGGAATGCAGTTATATTGTCAGACTCCAAAGCAGCTATTCTATCAATCGTCTCTAAACACACACCTTCATCTCAAACAGCAGAAATAACTAAAATGCTCTCTCAATATCACTCAATAAAAGAATTGTATTCCAATGGATACCATCTCATTGTGGAATCCTGGGAAACGAGAATGCGGATGCTTTAGCAAAGAAGGGCGGCACTGCTACTTACAGACCTGTTACTAAATCTGCATACTTAGACTTCAACAAACACAATTTGATAACACAATCTCAAGGGAAAAAATGGAACTCCCAGCATCAAAATTCACAGTTAATTCCCAATTTACTACGAAAATCGTCTGTAGCTGCATTTAGATTGGCAACAGGCCATGATTGTTTGGCTAAACACCTGCATAGAATTAGAATATATCAGTCCCCTAACTGTCCATTGTGCAACTCAAACCAAGAAATGGATTTGGAACACCTCAAAATCTGTGCTTCAGTGGCTGGCCATGATAATATCTTTGAAAAATATTGGAGTGCAAGAGGTCAAATGACTTTATTGTCAAACGCCTGGCATTAGAAAACAACAACAACAACATTTTGTGAGTATTTGTGCCCTTATCGGATGTTGAGTCGCCATTTTTAAACTTCCTGCGTTATGGATTTTTAAATCACTCGCCCACTTTTATTGTTGTTTCTGGTAAATTAAATTTTCAAAAAAATTTTTCTTTTTCTTTAAAATATCCTTTGATATGTGTGGAATGCATTGCATAACATTTTATGGGTATTTGTGTCCTTATCGGATGTTAAGACGTCATTTTTAAACTTCCAGCACTATGGATTTTTAAATCACACGTCCACTTTTATCGGTTTCCAGTAACTTATTTTTTTGCTACATTGCCAGACAAAAATGGATATAATTTCTGAACTATTAAAGATACATGCATGAAATTTAGAACACACATTCTTTAGACTATTAGGAAACTTTTCTCTGTAACAGAATTTTGATAATTGATTTCATTTTATAAATATGTCCGTTTCTTTGCAAGAAAGGAAATCAGAAAATTGTTTATTTTACAAATGTAGGGACTAATATCAAAATTCTGTTACAGACAGTTTGTAGAACATGCTTTTGCAAATACATTGCAAAAAACTGTTTGAATTTATCTTTAAAAACGGTTTAGATATATCGGTTTTACTACAATCCTGCGTTGGGTATATTTTTTTCAAATTTGGGCCCCCAAATAATTTTTTTTTTTTTAAATATTTTTATTTGGTTGAGTTGCCACAGCTATGAGAGCTCTCCACATACAAAAAATTAATATTTTACACAAAAAAGGAAAAATGTTTTAAAAAATACCATACTCTCCCCTTAAAACATGACTGGATGGAAATGCTTAAAAAATTTCTTTAACTAAGAAATTTAAGAATTAACAATAACATTATTACTATGCTTAACTTTATCAGAGAAGAAACAATTTGTTTAAAAGGACTCAGAACAAATCAAATACATGACAAAAGAAAAATAACATACATGATCTCTCCTTTCTTGTCCCTTCTCTGTAACTCATTCACTCTGTCTATTCTCTCTCTTTTCCAATAGGGAGATTATTAAAGCAATATTATCAGAATCAAGTACATTTTAACCCATCATAAAATTAAAATATTTCTATGTCTTGCAGAAATGTCTGAAAGACAGACGTGATGAAAGTAAAACAGTGTCAAGTCTCCTGAGCTACATAAGAGGTATAGCTACTTACAAAGATGGTGAACAATGTCATAGGATATTCACAAATACAATTCAAAATCCATTCTTGAAGAGTTGTAGAAACTGCCATCTGTACCATATTTACGAACATATACAGGGTTTTTGAAGTAGCCTTGCTCTACCCACTCCTGCATCTGAGTTGTTGTATGAGGTCCATGGATGTCTGCACTCTTCTCGTCCCATTTAAATTCCCACATTACTTCTGTTAAGAGAAATGCATATATTTTATTTTATTGCTTCCTCAAATTTCGAGGTTGTGCGCAGAAAAAGCATACCAGAGACATGCAGATAATAAATTAAGACAGTGTTTCTCATCTATGGTCCGCGGACCATCTGTAGTCCTCGAGGTCTGCCATTGTGGTCCTTCAAAAAAGATAGAAGAAAAAATAAAATTCAAACGAATTGCATACCACACTATAGCTGAAAATCTCAGAGTTTGGAAATGACACATGGCAATCGCCTTTCACTTTTTCTCCCAGTACTGATGTTTTATGAATTTTATTACCCAAATCGTCTACCGAATTCCCACTCTACTCTCAGCAACAAAAGAGGGTCTGGTGCCGCATCTGTAACCCAGCCAGGGACCACCCGAATTCACAACAGAGGACCAAAGTACCGAACCTTTTCATGTATTTATGACTTTCTTAATAGTTTTGCCGACATCCAGTCTGCACATTGAAATGGTCACGTACTGTACGTCGTACACCAATAATAAAACATGCCAAATTGCATCTTTACTTGTTGAAAATCGGGCATGTTTCTGCATTAATTTCTTTTATTTCTGTTTTTTCAGATGATGATATAAGAAATTTTAGACTCCGTCTGTTTTAAAATTCGGGCGAATCAGATCCAGAAATTCAAATTACAATGCTTTTCTAATTATATTCTCTGCAGTCAATCACAAGTAACTTATAACACATTCTGTGCAATGTTGATTCATCGCTTACCTGTTAGTAGTTACTTGTTTGAAATCCTTCTTATGTGCTACATGCAAGTAGTTGTCTATGTCTCTGTTAAATAGTGTCCACTTTGTAAAGAAAGGAACACTTCATTTAGGCAGTCCTAATAGTTCAGAAGCTGTGTGTGAAGATATTCAGTGATTCTAGTGTCATTAAAGACATACCTAGTCCTAGTGGTAGCTGTTCAAAGAAAAAATATTTTCGTAAATAAGACAAGAGTTATTTTGAAGTTGGATTTACTTGGTGTGGCAGTGAGAGTGAACCAAAATCTCGGTGCGTTGTTTGTTACGAAGCACTTTCAAATGAGTGTATGAAACTCGTGAAATTGAAACGGCACTTAGAGATAAAACACTCGTGTAAAAAGTAAGCCATTCGAATTGCAGTATTAATGTGAGTACCAACATTTTTTTTTTTTTTTTCATTTATAAGTTAAAGATTATCCAAACTCTAATAGACTTCAATTATTAAAAAAAAATGAATATTCTTCTATTAACATTAACTTATTTAGTTAATACTAATATAAAATTAATTGAAATAAATTAATTTTAATTAATTAATTCTGTTTTAAAATATAAGTATACTGGTATTAAAATACGCTACAAAAATCATAAATTTACTTTCGAAGGGAACAAGAGTAAGGTGATCCGCGGAACTGTTCCGACTTAAAAAAGTGGTCCCCACTTCAAAAAAGTGTGAAAAACGCTGAATTAAGATAATGCATTAAATACAATGTTAAGTTCAAGTAACTGCGAATTTACAACACTGGGAAATTCTGATAACAGCCATTCCAGTTGTCAAGGATGTTACATTTTAAATTCTATATCTTGAAAATGAAGTAACTTTTGTCAATTTAGAAGATCAGTATCATTTTACAGAAAAAAAGTTGTTGAATAATATTTATTATTATTATTGCAGAAAATAAAGAAAAGGTTCCATCACAGATGTTACAAGATTTGTGAACTCACTTCACACCTTATTAACAAAAAGTGTAAAACTCAAGTCTCTGTCTCAAGCAAAAAGATATTCATTCTCATAGTGCCCATGTGACAGCTATGCAAATCTCATGGCATTCAATTAATTCACAAAAACATAATCACTAAATATTTTATAGTTATTTCTTTCACGTCATGGATGTTACAGATGAGTTAATGTCTTTCATTTTTCCCAGTTTCAAAACAACTGTAACATTTCGACGTCAAAATATTCACTTGCACTGTAAAATTAATTGTTATTAACCTAAACTACTCAAAATAAATGGCAGAAAGAATGTGTTGTTGTTTTCTAATGCCAGGCGTTTGACCTCTTCCACTCCAATATTTTTCAAAGATATTATCATGGTCAGCCACTGAAGCACAGATTTTGAGGTGTTTCGAATCCATTTCTTGGTTTGAGTTGCACAATGGGCAGTTAGGGGACTGATATATATTCCAAATCTATTGAGGTGTTTGGCCAAACAATCATGGCCTGTTGCCAATCTAAATGCAGCTACAGACGATTTTCGTGGTAAATCGGGAATTAACTGTGGATTATGATACACAGAGTTTCATTTTTTCCCTTGGGTTTGTGTTATCAAATTTTGTTTGTTGAAGTCTAAGTATGTAGATTTAATAAATCTTTTCACAGAGTAATACGTAGATTTAGTAACAGGTCTGTAAGTAGCAGTGCCGCCCTTCTTTACTAAAGCATCTGCATTCTCGTTTCCCAGAATCCCACAATGGGATGGTATCCATTGGAATAAAATTCTTTTATTTAGTGATATTAATTGAGAGAGCATTTTAGTTATTTCTGCTGTTTGAGATGAAGGTGTGTGTTTAGAGACTATTGATAGAATAGCTGCTTTGGAGTCTGACAATATAACTGCATTATTAAATTTATTGATGTGGCATAGAAGATTCCTGAGACTTTCACTTATTGCAATGATTTCTCCATCAAAACTTGTTGTTCCATACCCAAGAGATCTATAAAGTGAGAAGAGATAGTACGTAACACCTGCACCGGCACCTTGTTCTCTGGAGATCAAGGATCTGTCGGTGTTTAAATGAACCCAGTTTTGTGGAGGGTACCTAATATTAATTGTCTCTAAAGAAAATGTTTCATTATTTCAGTGTTTACTTCTGATTTCAGTATTTCTTCTGTTAAATTTAGATTATATTCTATATTTAATAGAGTTAAAGTGTTTGGTTTAATTTGTAAGTTTTCTTTTAAATTCGGGATATTGATTTTCTGTTTTAATTCTTGAACAATGGATATGAAACTTTTTTGAGTTTTCAATCTACAGAGAGGACTGTATGAATGCCAATTGTTTCCTGGTAATCTGATAAGTTTTTCATATTGAATCAGTGCTTTTTCTTCTATTGTCATTTTGATGCTGTTAATATTAGTGAGGAATCTCATAGAATCTCCACCAGCCCAAAAACTTGTAAAATATTTTCCTTTTGAAAATAAAACATTGGTTCATATTAATCTACTAATTATCAAAATAATGTGCTAGAGGTCCAGGAGAAAAATATACTCTTTCACAAATTATTAAACCTACCGAATCACGCAAGTGAAGTGGATAGGCATTAGATACACACAAATTATTGAACCATTTACAAAACACCTCGCAACATAAAGATGAGATGTGGTAAATAAGTACAGTAATGGCAAAAAAACCGGACCGACCCTTGTAGCTGATTTCAGAGTCTTGTTCACTCCAGAGCACGATAGACTGGTAACTAAGACTTTCGTGGTTCGAATCCTGCCTGGGAAGTAAACTTTTTTTTGTTCCTTATTCAAATTTATTCCCAATACTTTTTGATTGCAGCCGATATTTTACTACTTAATTAACTTATTATTCCCAGAACATGAATTTTACCAGCAATCGAAAAGTATTGGGAATAAATTTGAATAAGGAACAAACGAAAAGTTTCCTTCCCAGCCAGGATTCGAACCACGAAAGTCTTAGTTACCAGTCTATCGTTCTCTGGAGTGAACAAGGCTCTGAAATCAGCTACAAGGGTCGGTCCTGTTTTTTTTTTTTTTTGCCACTACTGTACATAAGCAAGACATCGTTATTGTTAATACTATATTATTAATATTATTATTACTGTTAAGCTGCGGATTTATGCCTATATGCCCTTTTAATCCTTCACCTGAAGGCGTCAGATTTTAGGTTACATATTCACTTTAAGACATTGCGAGAATTATATGCGAATTCTATAGTGCCTTTAATTGCCTATTTCACTAGTAAATGCCTATTTGCTTATAAATGCCTAAAAGTTTCCTAAATATCCGTATTATATATTATACTTGAATTTACTGACCATTCTATCGATATTTTTTGAATCTGTAATTTGTTTCTTTCTTATCTAGCAGAGGGAAGTGATATAGCACTATCAACCAGAGTGCGGAGAAATCGAATAATTTAAAGTCAAGCAATAAGAAAAAATGTATTTCGAAAGCCGCATGAATAACTGTGGTAGTTGACTAGGGTAATTGTTTCAAACTGTGTATCCGTTTTGTGAGTTTGTGAATTGAGTATGGAGTTGGGTTTTCTGCTGTAATACGTGAAGTATACCGTGGAGATATGTCAAAGCAAACGTCATCAGAAGCACTGATTGGAAAATATATTGACATTACTGCGTTCCCACTGGTATCGTCCCCAGCTGAGACTGGATCTCTGAAGTATTGCCCCATCACTTCATGTGAAGTGGAAGGGAGTTTCTCCCAATTTAAGAAACATTCTTACAGACAATAGACATCAGTTCTCATTACCAACATTTGGAGGAATATTTAGTTATTCACTGCCATAATGACATTCCTATAGAAAATAGTGTATAATGCTACGCTATGGTCATGTTAGCCATTGGGAATTAGAAATTTGTTAGTGCCTTTTTAAATGCCTATTTTAGAATTTTGAATGCCTATTTTGCCTGTCATTTCAACTGTTTTAGTGCCTAAAAATCCGCAGCTTGATTATTATTATTATTATTATTATTATTATTATTATTATTATTATTATTATTATTATTATTATTATTATGGTACAAGGCATTGTGATTTTACCCTCTTTGGTGATATCTGGTATTAGTTGTCAATACTGAAGAGACGGCCAAATTAGCCATTTAAGAACTGCTCTTAAATGATCCTCACTATGATATATGCTATTTTTTTTTAAATTAGTGCCTCTAAACGTTTCAGACAGATCTTAAGTACCGACAGATATAAAAATTCTGATGGCATACAGCAGTTACAGCAGTTGAACAAAAGAAAACACATGCACACTCACATGTGCATGTATGTACACAAGAACACACACCATCACTATCACTCTACTATTATTATAAATTTGAATGCCTGACTATGGCATTATAAATACCTTCGCTCTCTTTGTGTGCACTTCTGGATGTATCATCAACTCTATTTCCATTTTCTTCTCCTGTACCAGCACTAGATACTCCTTCCTTTTTCTTTTCAAGTCTTGCTTTTTCCTTTTCGTCAAAGCCTTCAGCATACATATCCAATGCATCATCATAATTTATTGCTGATCTACTCTCTTTCTTAACATTTTTACGTTCTGAATCCTCAATCTGAAATGGACATAAATGCAATAAATAATAATTACAAGTTACTAAAATTCTAAAAATAATTTAAAAGTTATGTTTTATTTAACGACACTCCCAACTGCTGAGGTTATATCAGGATCACTGGTGTGCCAGAATTTTGTTCCACAAGAGTTCTCTTACATGCCAGTAAATCTACTGACATGAGCCTGTCGCATTTAAGCAACCTCGGGCACAGAAAACCAGCACTCTACTGATTGTGCCACCAGGCCGACTCTTAAAATAATAAAAAAATGTATTTTGAACTAAAATTTTTCCAAATACTTATTCCTTTTATGTAATATAATGTTTTATTTTAATTGACAGAGTTAAGGACATTCATCCTTCTCTTCCACTCAATCAGTATGATATAAAATTAGTATATTGCTCAAAGTGTGTTTAAATGCGACAGGCTCATGTCAGTAGATTTACTGGCATGTAAAAGAACAGCTGCGGGACAAAATACCAGCACACCAGTGACGCTGATATAACCTCGGCAGTTGCGAGCATCGTTACATAAAACATAACATTTAACATATATAATATAATATAATATAATAGCTACATAATACATCATTAATGTAATACAATAAATACAGTTTCTTTTGTCATCCCAAAGTACCAATACAATAATTATGTAATAATAATAATAATAATAATAATAATCATTATTAAACCTACAATATAATGAAATGATTAAACTCAATCATGATTACAATTATAACTTCAATTTGACTATGTTCGTAAGAAATTGCTTAGCCTATTCTTGAAAGTAGTTATTGTCTGGTAGCTCCTAATATTCTGAGTAGAGAATTCCATTGACGAGGGACTGAGACAATAGAAGAGGATGAATAGTAATAATGAAAATAATAAGTTAATGGTTTTATTTAACCTGGCAGAGTTAAGGCCATAGAGCCTTCTCTAACATTGAACTCCACACTCTGTGACGAGGAATTGCTAGGATTTGGCTCTCCTGTGACCTGTGGTAGTGACTAGACCACCAAAAGGGCTCGGATTTCTATTACTAAAAACTCTGGAAATATGTATGCACTTAAGCCATAAAAGTACTAAAATATAGCAAAAAAACTGGAAATAAGACGCAAAACAAATTATTGGCTATTTTACAAAACAGTTTTCGTGAATATTAACTCCTTGTACTGGCCATAGCAGACTGTTCAGCCTATAAATATAGCAGGGGAAAAGACTGGTGAAAAATATCCAACATCTGTCCTCTGCATGACTAATTTTGTTACAGCTATGTTAACAGGGTCACTGACTGTTACGGCAACAGTAGAATTAGAACCTCTTAAGTGTCACATGTTTGGAAGGGGTGAAGAGAATGAAGGTGAGACCGATCAGCAACAATTTGACCATAATCCTAACATACTTTTGTCCTCTGTGTTTTGACAACTTACTGCTGGCGAATCCAGTTACCTTCAAACTTCATTTAACCACAAAATATTTCTAAGGAAAATAAATCCAATAAATAACCAAATCCAAACAAAATCTTCTGTCATTATTGACACAAAACATGTTTGGAGAACTGTTAAGACTGTTGTAATGTAACTAAAAATGTGCTTTTCTACCATTTTTGATCAAATATGACTTAATGCTAAAATATGCATTTTTATAAACAATAAACAATGATTTTTGGAGGAAGTATAAAAATTCTTAATGGAAACTCAAAACATAATCTCGCTTCTTCCAGGATATTTATAAATTACAAAGTAAATAGAATGTACAAACAAATGATAACATAGAAATGATTCTACTCCCAGTTCACCCAGTCTCTCAGCCTGAAATTAAATGTGAAAATGATCTGATACAATACATCATTGCAAAACGTGACATTGTCCAATCAGTATTAAAATCATTAGCTATTGTAACCATATGTACAAGATATCCAAAATCTGAATGGTTTCATATTTATACAAATGGATCTCTGCTTGATAAACATAGTAATGCTGGAGCAGGAATCTACAGTGACATTTTTAGTTCTTACATATCTCTTGGAACACTGTCCACTCATTATGATGGTGAATTAGAAGCCCTGAAACAGATTTTTCATCGCATACATAAATTTAACAAAGTGGTTATACTTAGTGATTGTAAATCTGGACTCCAAGGACTAACATCAAGTCCTCCAGAAAACAGACTCGCAAGAGAGATTCTTTCTGCTCTTAAAATGCTACAAGGGCTCGTAAAGAGGTAGTTTTTCAATGGATACCCTCACACTGTGGAATAGTAGGTAATGAGAAAGCTGACTTCCTGGCCAAAAAAGGAACAAACATCAGACAAACTCAAAATAATACAATCTCTTTTCATGCCTCAAAAGTCAGGATCAAACACATAGTTCAGTCCTTTTGTAAACAGGAATTCCTGAAGAAAAGCGAAGGCAAACCTTGGAACATTGTACTAGACAGTAATAACATCCCAGATTTACCATCAAAAAAGGCTGTTGCTATATTTCGCTTAACAACTGAACATGATTGTCTCGCCTCTCATCTACATCGAATTAATATCTACCAGCATCCACAGTGCACCCTCTGTAGAAATCAGAACTCCATCATGGATAAAGAACATTTGCTACAATGCCCAGCAATAAAGAAATTAGATGTGATTTACCATCGCAGCTCACCAAATACTATTGGGACACCCGCAGGAGAATGGAAGAAATCTAAGATCCTTAGTATTGGTCAACAACAACAACAACAACAACAACATAATCAATAAACACTGTCACATGTTTAGAAAAGCTAGAAATATGTTTATTTAACTTAAGCTTATAAAAAGAGACTGGGATAAAAATATGACGTCACAGAAATCCAATCCCTATTCATAAATACTAAGCACTGAGTTATGCATGTAGCTTGGAATTATTATGGCTGAAAGGTACAACATTTCAGAATCTTCTTTTCAGGAGATGTGAGATGAATCTGATGTTTCTTCCCAAACAACTAGAGCACAGACTTTCCAATCCAGGCATCTAAGAAAAGTTTGTAATGAGCAATGATGATGATGTATCAAGGTTTTCCAGAATATTCCCTTTTCCTGTGCTGTCATTCCACCACTGCTTCATAATTCACACAGTCATCCAGAAATCAATGGAAATCTATTACATTGTACCTGTCATTTTCCAGGAGACCACTGCCATGGGATTTTTGTGGTAAATGGTCTATGGCACAAGTAACTGAAGAAATCCCTGGCAGCTAGCACTAATTGAGTTGTCAGTTATGGTACATTGAGAAACACAAAGTGAACCTCCTTTACACAGCGACAGTTCTCTCATGTCAGTTGCTATAGTTCACTCTCATGATGAGAAGTGTTTACATGAGACTCGGAATAAGACCATACTATCATAAGAAAATGTTAGAAGTGGAAATGGTTGAAGCCATGGCCAGAATTGTTAAATTAAGGGAATCAAAAAAAAAAAAAAAAAAAAGACATTTATATTTTTTTATACTTTATGAAAGTATGGTTTATTCTGCTTAATTTGGTTTTTTGGTTTATTAAAATATTCGAATATTTAGTATTTTAAATACTGTATATTTTTAAAAATATTAGTGTATTTGTCTTTTAGAGAAAAAAAATTACCACTTTTCACAAAAAAATATTATCTCAGGAACTAAAATTGTCTTAGAAGGCTGTGGTCCAGCTTGTTTTATAGTAAAATTAATGCTTCATAAAGTCTGTGTTTTAAGATCTTGCCCATTCTGATTTGCTAAAAAAACGTTTGAGAGGAAGAACTCAGAATAGTAATGAATCATTCAATAATGTTGTTGGGTACCGAGTCCCAAAAATGGGTTTGTTGATATAATTGTCACCTGAATGCAAGAACTAGGTAACTTGATTCTTCCTATTTTGAGACATTGCCTATTTACTTACACATTGCACTAAGGAATATGTCTCGTTTTCTTTTACTTATTTGTTACAGTGGAAAATAGATGTTGCTGGTATCGTTCGATCAGTTACCTAGTTCTTGGATTACATTGTGTGCGATTTTTGCTATGCTATAACAGAGATAACTAAAAAACGCAAATTTCGAGTTACCTAGTTCTTACATTCAGGTGATGATATCATCGTTGGAACTTGGTGTACTAGATGCTATACTCACATTTAATGATGGATACACTACAAGAATACAGGCGTTCAAGGATCGGTATTGAAATAGGATACAATACCTCAAAAAACATGGCGGATGAGGTAGATGTAACAAACACAACCTAGGAGGCAAGATCCAAGAGAAGGAGGGCAGTATTAGGTGAGCAGGATAGGAAGAAGACAAGGACCACCAACCAGAAGGGTTTTAAAACATTTTTTTCTGTAATAGGTGAATTTTTATAGAAATTTTTACTTGAAACATGATTTACTTAAAACTACATTTTTCAACATAAATGGCCTGTTTTCTCAGAAACTACTAGGTCTATCCGCATGAAATTTTTACGAAACATTTCAGGTAACGGTGTGATGATATGGAATTCCTTTGATTGAGTTTGCTGTAATAGTTTATTAAAAAAAATAATAATAATAAAAATAAATAAAATATCAAATTCTTGTTTTTAATTTTAGAAGTTTATAAAAAAAATATTGTTTTTCTATTAGATATTTTATCATCGAAACGAATCAGTGCACTCAGAAGGAATGCATAAACATCCTGTAAAAATATCACATTTCTATACCTAGTATGTTCTGTGATAACGGGTCATTAATATAGCAGTTTTAACATTAGTGAGATAGGGCTTGATGACTCCCTTTAATAAAAGTGAAAAAATAAAAATAAGAAACAGAAAAGAAAAGTGTAGGTTAGGAAGTGGCTAGGGAGAAGTGAGAAGTGTGCATGTGGTGTATGGTTTAATACATTATTAATTATTAGTAAAAGTTCTTGTATAGTATTGTGGAATATAAAGTTACAACTCTACTGTTGTAAGTATGGAGTAATAAAGTACAAATGTACAAGAAATCTTTGTGACTAATAACTGTTACAGCTCAATACACTTGTAATGTATTAGACAATACTTTTGTAGAATAGGGTCCATGTTGGATGCTGGCCGAAAGCTGGCCTCTTCATTGCACTTTTGGTCGTCCAAGGTCTCGCTTCCCACAAGGATTGTAGTGAAATAGCCTCTGAGGCAGCCTGTTACTGGGCATCCGTGATACATGTTCATACCCGTTGTTTCTGTATATTGATACGGTACCAGTGATGCAGTTATGTTTAATTCATTCCTGATGTCGACATTCCATTTGTGATCATTAGGCCTGTGACATTGGAGCATGTTTACAGTGAAAGGAAGCCAATTCACTACAGGATATACACGGAGTATGCAAGTGTATGTGTATGGAGACGACACAACCGCCGCGGTACAGTTCATTCAAGTATAATACAAACTGTCGTGAAGTGTAGTGTGCTCCGCAGTATGGCTCAGAAGGAAAGAAACACGTCTTGGAAACTAGAATATTTAGTTTCACAGTATGGTGCAGATGTATTTTGCATTCTAAATAGCAATCTGTATTGTAAACTTTGCAATGTCAGCATTACGTCTGCTAAAAACAAGGAATATAACATTCAGAGGCACGTAAGTACAATGAAACACAAACGGCTGGAACAAGAAATGTGCAGAAGGACCGAATATTAAATTCAACATTTTATGAAGATATGTGTAAGGCATTTATACCTGCCGACAATTAATTTAACAAACTCGCAAATACGGTGTTCCGCGAGTTTTTACAGAAATACACTAGAAGAGAAATTCCACATTAGACTACGTTACTGAAGTAATATGTCGAGAAAATTTACAACACACGCATTACTGAGATCAGGTGTAAACTAACAAACCAACACATCTGGTGTCAATTGATGAGACGATGGATGCTGTTGGGCGGCATGTAGTTTATGTGGTTGTTGGGGGCCTGGATCCGGAAGGCCCTGCTGGATCATACCTACTGTCGTGTGATGTGATAAATGCTGTGGACAATTCTACAATATGTGGGGGTTTTTCAACATGCAAAGCAATTATTATGGCCATCAGGTGTAGAGCATGACAAGGTACTTCTGATTGTTACCGATGCAGCATCCTATAATATGTTAAAGGCAGTAAACATACAGAGAGATGGTACACAGCACTTGTCTCGCCCGAACAGCAGAGGAGGTTAGACGCCATTCAGAGAGATGTATGTATTATTCTCTTCTGCAGACTGTACTGTACAAGACGGAATGGTGCTGCGTACTCTGTGTACCTATATCCTGGAGTGAGTTGGCTTTCTTTCACTGTACACATGCTCCAATGTCACAGGCCTAGTGATCATATAAAGTATAGCCGACCAAAGGTCTTAGGAGTTTTCATTTCTGCACTTCTATTCTTTGAAGTTGTCAGAATGTTAAGGTTCATGTTTCTGAGCTATATTACAAAGTTGGAATTGCCATGACTTTATAACATTTCGAATTGTCTCTGGCAGACTTTATTATTAATGTCTTACTAATAAAAACTCTTATACAGACATTTAACTGTCTTATACTTACACAATGAATAACTCATTTATAAGTCGTATGTAAATTCCAATAATCACTACATACGTCATGTATAACAGTACAACTGTTACATAGCTATGTCATAGTTTCATCATTACTTCATTACAAAATGTGATAGAATAATAAAATTGTGGTTCTCTATTGCATCCGATAGTGAGCGCTAGTGTGCCACGCTAAGTATCGACAGTACAACTGGACCTGGTCGATTACCACACTATATTTTGGTCAAAGAGTACAGCTACAGCAATATTATTCTAATTCTTCTGTGCTCTTTGGTTTGTTCTTCTGTGGTTACAAGGCAACCATCTCATAAAATGACAATCTATACAAACAGCTATTAGAGGGGTGCCCATTTTTTTTATCTCTGTACAACACTCAAACAAGGGATTTCGTGTATATAACTACTGCAAAGCAATTCCCATGTATAATTACAGGCTGTTTATACATCCATAGCTTATGCATGGTTTATTAGTAATGTTTTCTATCCCAACTCTACATAAGTCTCGTATAAAAACTATATATGGTTTATTAGTAAGACTGTATATCTCTGAAATGTATGTAAGAAAGCCACTCCAGATATTTATCTAAATGAACTTACCAACTTCGATATATGTTCATAGCTTTCCTGGTAAATATCCATGTTACCAGTTTCAGTAAGGAGACGATTAGCCAGTTCTGTCAAATCCGTTACTTGCTGCTGGTTTCCCTGCTGACCATCATCTTGTCCAGCTTTCTTTCACCGCAATCGCTCTGATGCTGACATAGTTTTGTTGCCTCCTGAGGAAGTAACGGTTCTAATTTTTATTTTGCATTAAAAAATTTGAAAGACCATAAATTAGTGAAGAATAATAAACAGATCTACCTCTGATTGAAGTTCTGGCTGATATGTAGGCGGAGAGTAGGGAGGTTTGAGACAATTTGTGTACTTTATTTTTTTATACTAAAACGAGGAAAATACTGACATATGCAATCACAGCATGATAAAACTACATGTTTTGCCATGTTCACATTTTTTTTATTTTCCCATAGCATACATATTTTATGACTAATAATCAAAATTGGCCACAAACTTATTTCGTCTCATTCCTCCCCATATAAGAGTGGTTTGAGACAGTATGTGGGAGGAATGAGCCATTATGTAAATTCTATTTATTATTGATAGTGTTAGCGCACATTGTCAAAGCAATTTATTATGTGTACAGGAAATGATAAGTATGCTTTAACCCTTTCTGTCCCTTTTATTTTTTGTGGTTTGTGGAAGCTTTCCAACTATGTCATTCTTCATTACACAGGAAATGTCTCGTATGGTTGGAAAAATGAACAGGGATGTCTGTCTTATACGGCGCAGGTAGCTCACTTCATATTCATTGCCAGTGATCTCAGAAATTTTTGCAACATAGTGGATTGTTGTCGATTTTGTTCTGAAAGCAACCAGAACAAAATCTCCATTGCTGACATGTGTAGGTGTAGAGTCGAATGTTTCATCTTCACTGTCACTTTCAATATGGTAGGAATCATCAGAATTGCTCTCACATATGTTTAGGCTTGAGTCAGAGTCTTCGGTGTCGTCAGGTGTTTGGCTTCGTTTCTTCAGCCTCTTCTTTGATTGTTGACCTCAAAATGTCAATTTTCGAGCAGGATCAGATTTCCTTTCTGTACGCTCTTTCAGTTCCTTTATTAGCTGGTTCTTAACAGGAGAGTCTGTTAATATCCTGCTTGTAGCTCGCTTTCGCCCACCACGGGTTGTCTTTCGTGGAGGGGCCTTTGGGTATGGTCTGATATCTTGCGGAGTCACAGCTGACGGACCAGGCCTTGTATAATCTCCATCATGTTCATTCTTCTTGTCATCAAGAGTGTCAGTTCCATCACCACCAGCAGGAGTAGCACCACCAGGATCAGCACTACCACCAGAAAGAGCAACACCACTAGCACCATCAGGAGTAGCACCAACATCAGCAACATCACCAGCAGGAGCAACACCACTAGCACCATCAGGAGTAGCACCACCAGCATCAGCTGAAGTAATACCATCACCATCAACAGCAGCAGAAGCACAACTACCACCAGTACCACCACCAGGTTTTTCAACATTATTAGGCATATCCAATGGACGGTCAGTAACAGCAGAGCAAAGAAAATCACTCTCAGAAAAAATGTTTGGGTTAAAAGGATATATGCCTGTCTTTAGAAACCCATTTGTTATGTTTCTGGGTGTGAATGAAATCTGAAAAGCATCAGAAGATATGGAAGCAATATCATAAATAGAGATAGTCTTGCCAGGGTGAGATAGCATCCAGGAATTACAGGCGGTGTTGTAGGCATTCTTGAAAGGATAAAACACAGATACATCCAAAGGTTGCATCCGATGACTGCAGTGAGGCGGCAATGTCAACATCACAATTCCATTTTGAGTAGCCTTTTCCAAACTTCCAACAGAAATGTGGCTATCATGGTTATCCATGATCAGAAGAACCTTTTGAGAAGAGGAACATTTTGTATGCTTTATAAAATGGTCCAGAAACTTGAGAAAATTGTCACCTGTCATCCATCCACTGATGTGAGAAGAGCCATCACTTCCATTAGGAGCCCCAGTCAACATAAAATTCTTGAAATTAACACGGGGAAAAATATAAAAGGGTGAAATGGTATTTCCTGTTGCATTAATGGCACAACACATTGTGATTAAGGATCCTCTTTCAGCAGAAGTGACACTACCAATCTCCTTTGTTCCTTTTGAAGCTATAATTTTTGGGGGTTTGTGGACAGTTGTTAGGCCAGTCTCGTCGATGTTCCATATCTGATGTGCTTCTAAATTATGCTTTGCCAGAACATTACCGAGATTGTTAAAAAAATTCTGTGTTGGTGGTTTTGTTGAATGCAGTGGAACGTGACAAGCTCGTGGCTTCAGGTGTTCTTAATGACAATTGAGAATGTCGATCCATAAAACCACGATACCAGTCATCCTGCAATCTGCCCATGTTTCCAAGATTCTGGAAATTTCTTTTCCCTCGCTGATGCAAATTCAAAAGCCAGTTTTCGAGTCTGTATGATAGTGAGGCCATAATGCATTTTTGCAGCCTCCTGCACATAACTCGCCAACATATCTTCCTCCTCTGCAGTAAACACTTTTGCAGAACAAAAATTTGGTGCAAAAGTAGAAATTTCTTGTCCTTGACATGCAGCTTCTGCATGTCGAGCTATATATCGACGTAGGGTTTCCTTATCTAAACCGAACTTTTTGGCAGTTGACCGCAAAGAAGCACCATTAGAAACTTCTGATATGGCAGCCCTTACAAGATCATCTGGAAGAGACCGCCGGTCAGTTTTCCGTTTCCAGATTTTAGGCATGTCTCACCTGTGAAACAAATAAATCCTACTATATTCCAGTATTAAGCCCATCATGATTAGGATATCATGTACGTAGAAATAGCCAAATCATAATCTACAATTACTTTTGCTCTTGTGTTGGGGTTGGAATAATTTCATAGCAATTGTAACGAAACATATTATCAATACCTATCTAACTAAGATCGAGAATAATGTTGATCAGGGAGGTTTGAGACGTCTCAATCCTCCCTCAAACGATCGTCTCAAGCCTCCCAATAAGCACACGTGATATATTTATTCATAGCATCATAGCTGTAGAGTGTATGATAATTTCCGACCTATCTAAAAAATCAACTTACCTTTCGACTAATCCAAAATGATTATCACCTTCCGTAAATATTCTAAAATGCACACCGAAAATAACAAATTCGGTACACTTAAAATGCACAGAAAACACTCAAATAGTTTCAAATTGTGTTCACTAGAACTGGCGCCAACAGATATCCACCATTTTAGGTTCAGTGATACCAACATCTGCAGTAGTTATTATTGTGGCTCAATCATGGCGCTAGTTTCAAATTAAATATTTTTTCTCCAACTGTCTCAAACCTCCCGCGTCTCAAGCCTCCCTCCTCTCCCCTACATCTATTATCAGGCAGTACATCACTTGATGATATGTATCAGAGGAAGATCAATAATTGTTTGTATACATCTGAAGTCTGATTAGTTTCTAGTCAGCGATGTATTCAATGGCCTAGTTGCCTCATGAGTGATGCTTTATGGTGTCACTTACGAGGTTCAGACCTGTCTTCGGACAGTTGACTAAACAACAACAATAAGCAGATCAACATTAAGATGATATATAGATTGTTTGCAGAGACTAAGAAGTAGGAGGAAAAAAGAGAAGATTGGATTTGGACTGATAGATCTGCCCTTGGGCAGACAACTAGGAACGAATAAAATAAACAGATATACAGAAATTGAAAATAAGGACTGCATTAATAAAACAAGGTAAAAGAAAAATATAGTAATGAATTATCTGCATCATGCAAAATGAATTCAAACATGATTTGAGAATATCTTAGAGAGAGAAAAGTGTCGCTTTAAGCAGAGCACAAGTTGTATACGCAATAGTGTAAAAGAACGACTTTTATCACCATATATCATATTATGTTGGTTGTGAGAAAGCTTAAGGTGACATGAGTAATAAGTTATTAATACTTTAACAATTTTTACAAAATAATATTCCCAATAATTCTGAGAAACGACAATATAAACAAGTTAAAAACAGGAAAACAGAAGTCCGTAAAGAATTTAAGAATAGCATGATAATACCAAGATTTCAGAACCAATAAAAATGAAAAGAAAAATGTGACTGAATTGTGATCTACAACAGATATTAATGATTATTATATGAAAGAGAATACAGCACATAGAATTATATTCATAAACAATACAATTAATATAATATTGCGTGATGTTACTCTTACGAAATTATGGAAAAACTTAAGATCATAACACATTATCACTGTATTAAGTAAGATTCCGATACGAAATTGTTGTAAGTATGATGATATCTGTGACAATTTATGAAAAATACCATATTCTGGTGCTGGTGTTGTGTGCATGATCAGAATGAGCAAAGATGACGATATCAACACCTCAACAGAAATTGTTCTGCATTCTTTCACTGATGGAAATGAAATCTGTGAAGTGTAGACAACGTGCATTTCGGAATGAATTTAATTGTAGGCATCACAAAGATGTTCCTACCTAGATGTGAGCATAATTAAATGGGACAAGCAATTACGAGAAATGGGCTTTATTGTGATAGTGAAAGGACGGTGTTTGAGAAAAAAGTGGAAAGAATTTATCTTCGCAAGAAGCCCCTGAGGAAGTCGATTCGAGCCGAAGCATTCACTTGTCCCCATGCTCACTGGATCTTACTCATCTGAACTTTTTCCTGTGAAATTTTGTGAAGGACCAAGTGTATCAAGTACCTCAGGATAACTTCAACGAATTGTGACACAAAATTCGTGAAGCTATCGACAGCACAAATGTTTCTGAATATCTGGTGGAGTACAGGTTGGACATCTGCCATGCCACTGGGCGGGGGGGGGGGGGGGGGTTTGCACATATGAAGAGGAGGATTCCAAAGTGTCCTAAGTTCTTTTTTTTTAAGACTTTAACTTGCTTTATTCACATTTTAATTTATCCTTTTCCAGTTTATATAGGCTATAACTGTGTAAGTTTATTTAACACTCTTCTAAGTCTTGACTTAGTGTCAGCATATGCTTTTTTGAAACGGATCTAAGGGTGTTAAATTTATTTTACCATTTTTCGTTATTTCTCTCATAACTTGTCATTTGGACTTATGCCAGTTTGGAATCCACCTCTTCATATCGAAGTTCTTTGAGTGTGACACAAAATGCTTGAGTCTCTGTACCAGAATACACGAGGTTTGCCAATAAATTATGGTAACTTTTTAAATTCTGTTGAGTCTAAATCGACATTTTTGTCCATCCTAATCAACAGGCTTCGAGACTTCAGATCCAATAGAGCAGTTCAGTGGAAAATCCGCATAACGGCGTGCTGAGTATAGTGGTAAAGCGTATAGTGGGTGGGAGTACTGTAGAATGAATGCCAACAAATATGCAAAGAAAAACACTCTGGATTTGAAGGTTCTGACGAATAAGTTGGTTTTCATACAAACCCATTTTCAAACTGTGTCTGAAACTATTACACGGTTAGAAAAGTCAGAGCAAAAGATGCTGGAAGCTCTCAAATTAATTTAGAAAATGACGCAGAGAATTAATGAGACACCAAATGCATCGGTTACTGAACATGTAAAACAGAAGTGGAAATCAATGTTATGTAAAAATAACGGATATGGAACATTGTGTAAAATAAACAGTAAATTAGTGGGCATAGAGTCACCTGAGAATAATGGACTGTGCCTTAGAGACTGCAATGATGTTAGGTTTTTTCGTTTTGCTCCTATCACGTTATGCAACGTAGAGCGCAGCTTTCCACAGTACAAACTTTGGCAGATAACCGAAAAAGATTTACGTTTGAGACACTGAAAATGTATCTTGTAGTAGGTACATTGCAATTCGGTACTGTAACTGCACTTCCTAAAGACGACCAATAGGATAAATAAGAAATTAAAATTGCTACATGTTTATTTCCACCATTAACAATGTGTATAATTAAACACAAATGCTTATAAAACATAGGAGAATAAATGCTTTTCACATTCTTTTGAAATTGTTATTGTGTAATGTACATTTACTTTCAGAATGTACATATGTGTGTGTTTCCCCATACTACAGTACTCTACTCTAAAAAGCAACGTTGTTACCTCAACACATCTCTACCTACCTGCAGCGAGTCAACAACCCATAATGCATGCAAAGTCCAAAGTCTCGAAGCCTGCTAATCACACACACTATGCCAGTGTGACGATGTGGTATGTTTCATGAATTGCCATAGATATCGTCATATATACAATAATTTCGAGTCTGAATCTAAAATCTAATACAACTAAAGTTATAAATAGCTATGATGTTAAACCTAAGCTGGACTCACTATATTATAAGATAATGGTACAAATACATCATGCAAGAACTGTAAACGTTTCAAATGCTCCTAGTTGCTTCTCTTCACTTCATCGTAATGTCCATGTTTCTGTCCCATACAATGATACTTTCCACACAAAGCACTTCACTAGTCTGTTCCTTAGTTCTTTCTCCAGAGGTCCGCATAAGATGCTCCTTTTCCTAATAAAAACTTCCTTTGCCATTGCTATTCTTCTTGTTACTGCTTATAGTACATCCCAAGTATTTGAAGTTGTAAACTTGCTCTATTGCCTTATTTAGAATTCGCAAGTTTACCTTCTTTATTTTTCTTCCTATGACCATGGTCTCCGTCTTGTTGGCATTTATATTCATTTCATATTGCTCACAGCTGTCATTTAGCTTTAGTAGCATATCCCTTACTATCATCTCCTCATCTACTAACATTGCCATATCAGCAAATCTTATACACTTTATTCTTCTTCCTCTTACTATCACTCCGCCCATGTTCTGAAAACAGTTCTTCACTAAATCCTCCAAGTAGATGTTGAAAAGGGTAAGTTATAAAGGGCATCGTTGATGTACTCCTCTTCCTATTTTGCTTCCTTCTGACATTTCTCCTCCTATCCTGACTTGACTCATTTCATATAAAGGTTACTGAATAGCCTCCTCTCTTTCCAATTCACGCCAATTTTCTTTAGGATCCCTATCAATTTCGTCCTATCCACTCTGTCAAACGCTTTTTCTAGGTTCAAAAATACTATAAGAATTTCTTTATTCTTCTCTAGGCATTTTTCGTTGATTGTTCATAGGAGTCCAATTGCATCTCTCGTACCTTTTCCCTTCCTGAAGCCAAACTGGTCTTCTTTCAACTGTACTTCCATTTTCTGATTATATGTATACTTACATGAAGTACAAAATGTTATGATGTAGTACAATTATCACAAGGGACCATACTTTGTCCAATGAGGCTATAAGATTAAGTACTATTAATGGAGTTTTAAGTAGACGATGCGGGTGCATCTAGCAAGCGAAGTACTTGACTGGTTGCTCACGTGACTGTTCGGCAGAACAAAACATGGACCACTTTAACAATTACACTAATATTTACAATTTAAATTATTTATATTATGTATACTAAACTATGCTATTTATATATATAATTTGAACTGGTAATGGAAATTACGGGAAAATGGCTGAATGGATTTTAATAAATGACCCCTCATTTTGAAGCTTGGAACCCAAAGTTTTTCAGAAAAATAGTAGTTTTCAGTGAAATGTCAGTTTTCCTACATAATTTTCCTATTTTCCAAAATCCATCTTTCGTCAGTTTTGAGAACTAATTGCATTTCAAAATAAAACAAAGCACACACTACAATAAACTACAAGCTATTACACGAAGGCCATGATCTGCAGGATTGCTGACATATTTAGAGTTGAAATTCAATTGGTTATTAAAAGCTTCAAGACTTACTAAAAATAATTTACAGGTCTGATTCTCCGGTGTGTAATTTTCTGAGTACAGCTGTGTATTGGATATTAAAATCTACAAAACTTGAGGTGGTTTGATGACATCATTACCATTAGAAATTAATTATTAATATAGTTAATGCCATGCTGTTAATATACAAACTACAAAACTTGCGTAAGATAATAATATTATTATTAAAAATCAAATATTTTATAGTTATTAATAAAGTGGGTTGGGTCTTTTTCATATATTTAATTATTTATTTCTCAAACTATTTATTTATTATTTAATTATTTTTTCATATATTTAATTATTTATTTCTCAAACTATGGTCCGAGGACCACCTGTGGTCCTCGAGGTCTGCCCTTTTGGTTCTTCAAAAAAGACAGAAGAAAAAATAAAATTCAAACAAATTGCGTATCACACTATAGCTGAAAATCTCAGAGTTTGGAAATCAACCATGGCAATCGCCTTTCACTTTTTCTCCCAGTACTGACATTTTATGAAATTTATTACCCTACTCGTCTACCGAATTCCCACTCTACTCTCAGCAACAAAAGAGGGATGTAAAGCACTATGAACGTGGTGTTTCTCGCCATCTTTTCCCTGCACATCCCGCGTCTGTAACCCAGCCAGGGACCACCCGAATTCATAACAAAGGAACAAAGTACCGAATCTTTTTATGACTTTCTTAATAGTTTTGCCGACACCCAGTCTGCACACTGAAATGATCATGTACTGTACGTCGTACACCAATAATAGAATGTGCCAAATTGCATATTTACTTGTTGGAAATCGGGCATGTTTCTAGATTAATTCTTTTTATTTCTGTTTTTCCAGATGACGCATATAGGGCGAAATAAGGGGCAGAAATATTTTTCTCTGCCTAGAGGCACCAAGTAGCTAGATTCGACCCTGCATGTTAACACACCGGATGGTGCAAGAAACATGATGCATGGCACATGGAGTGTGACACATAATGCCATGTTATTTGATCTAACGAGTCATTCAGTGTGGAGTCATCAGATGGAGATCTTCTGCTATTGTCAATAATAAGAATGTGAAGATAAAGAAGTAGGTTTCGGATTCATTGGTTCAAAACGTTGAAAATCATGGTGCTTGTAGTGTTTTATTGGTAGAATTAGCACAGCATCCAGACAAATTCGCAGAATATTATAGAATGTCCAAAGAATCATTTGAAGATACGACAAACTGTGAATATTCCTAATAGATGGAAAATATGTGTGAGTATTACACAAGCACATGGACTTTTCACTCTGATTTCTGTTGAAGACTTGGGTAGAAATAGTGTTGGTGCTAGGGTTGCCAACTATTTTTTAAGAAAATACGGGAGACTAAGTGGTCCACAATATTTGACATAAAAAATTGAAAAATTATTAAATTCAGTTAGCGGCACTAAAAACAATTTTATTCTACATTTTGGCAGTTAGGCTTAAATTAAAGTATTTTGAGATATTTTACCTAGCGTAATAGTTTCAAACAAATTGTAAAAATTTCCTACATGAGTAATTGAAGTTGACTGTGATTTGCAGTTCTGATTTGATTAAAGTGTCGCTCTCCTTTTACGAACATCTGAGGATTGCGAGACTTCATATGTGAGTATAGGTATATATCAATTTTAACAGTATTAAAAAAAGCTTGTTAAAATTAGCCATAAAGTCATTTAAATATGTGCTCCTGCATATATGACTTACCGGTATATGTCTAAAATGCAGGTAGTAGGCCATTGATGATATAATGAGGAGAGTTCGGCTGGCACAGTGGATCATGTCCCGGCATAGTTAAGTTGGAAAGAGCACTCAGCATGCAGAGTTGAGAGGTCCTGGATTCGATTCCCAGTGCTGGAACGAATTTTTCTCAAAATTAATAGGTATCTACATGTTGACTACTAACAAAAAATAGTAGTCTCGATCATTCAATGAGGATGGCGAGACCTCATATATGAATTATGTACATATATGTTCACTTACTGTTCATAAAAGAAAACACTCTTTGTATAAGCTTAGCTGCACATTTCAGTGCATCTCTGGAACAAGAGAATCCATCATATAAATCACCTTCAACCATGTAAAAATTAAATGTTTCAATTAATTTTTACATTATGCAAAAATAAGGTAGAAAAAGGCTCTAAGAGAAGAGAAATGTGGAAGCCGGGAGACTTAAAAATTAGGATGGTGCCATATGTTCAAAAATGGGCGAACCAATGTCCATGATGAATAGACAAGTGGTCGACCGAGTCTCGTGAATGCAGATCTGATTTGTTTGGTTGACGAAAAGGTTAGAGCAAACCGCAGGTTTACCATGTCAGAGCTTAGTGAGGATTTTCCACAGATTAGTCGTACTCTTGTGTACAAAGTGATTACCGAAGATTTGGGCTACTGGAAACTTTCTGCCAGATGGGTGCCTAAACTCCTTTCTGAGGAACAAAAGGCTCAGTGAATGGGGGCAGCACTGTCCTTTCTTAAGCGTTACGAAAGAGAAGGTGATGCTTTTTCGATCAGATTGTGACAGGAGATGAGACTTGGGTGCGGTATGTGAAGGCTGAAACAAAGCTTCAATCAATACAGTGGGGCCATATTCACTCCCCGAAAAAATCCACAAAGTGTCGTCAAACATTTTCCACGAGGAAACTTATGCTTCTGGGACAGGAAAAGAATTTTGCTAGTGAAGTTCTTGGAGAGGAATGCCACAATTAATGCTGAGCGTAACTGTAACACACTAACAAACTTGAAAAGGGCCATTCAAAACAAACGTCGTGGCATGTTGAGCTCTGGGGTGATTTTCCTGCATGACAACGCCCGACCGCATACAGCGTGTCGTACTGCAACCAAACTGCAAGAGTTCAACTGGGAAGTATTGGATCATCCTCCCTATAGCCCAGATTTGGCGCCTAGAGATTACCATCTCTTCATGCACATGAAGACGTGGCTTGGTTCAAAGTGCTTTGACGATGACAAAGAGTTGAAAACCAGTGTCGTAGGTTGGCCGAATTCTACGATTGCGGAGATTCAAAACTCGTCAAACACTATGACAAGTGTCTCAATGACTGGAAACTGTGGAAAAATAAATTAGAGTGTACAATTTCAAACGTATTGTAACCCAATTCTGTAACGTCATTCACAGGTTTGTAAAAAATAAACGGAAGTTACTTTATGAATAGCCCTCGTAGAACAAAGATACATATTGCTTTTTATATAAAAACATTCTAGCATCCCCAGAAAGAGTAAGTTTCATACTCATGCTCAGAGGGCATTCCACATAATGTTAAGATATTTCATTAAATAACAGAGTAAAAAGTAAAAAAAGAAAAAGAAAAAAGAAGAAAAAAAATATCACAATAATTTAACTTTAAATTTTCTCTCTAAACAGGAATTTTTAATTGATTTTTTTAAATAAAGAGCATTAGTAAATTGTATATTTGGGAATTTAGCTATTAAGTTATCATGTTATAAAGCGTTGGACCGAAGTTGCTACTGTGATTATATGCTACAGCTATGATACATTTAGGTTCTGTTAAGCATAATATATGTTTTCTGATCTTTTGGTTTTATATTTATGTCAGTGACGTCAAAGCAAGCGCATTTTTCCGACCTTGACCTCGTGCGCGGGCAGCAAGCGCTAAGTTGGAAAGAGGAAGGGTTGTGTATATGAATAAGCAGCCTGTAGGATTAAGAAAACAGTGGTGCATAAACTTCAAACGGAACATGAAATTTTATGTCGTTATTTTTATATGGCTTCTTTCTGTTTGATATTATCTATATTGTCTGTAAAACAAAAGTACTAATACCAATTTCTTAATATTGCAGTTGTGTTTTAAATGTTAATAACATAATAAAGAGATAAGAAGGAATATTCACATAAATTCCATAGTAATAGAACTATACTGTACTAAATGAATGAAACACATCATTCATAAAGAAAGTGATATCCCAAAAAGAGAGATTGAGTATGACATGACAAGTTGTAATTGATATTGATGATACCTTTAGCCCTATAAATATAATCAATCAACTAATAAAAAAAAAAAAAAATACAGTACAAAGCAAAGTTACCTAGGTGCTGTATATGTTTTAAGTGTATAACTAATATTCCATAACAAAACTCTTATCACATTATGCTTTTAAGGTGAAATTGGTGAGCAACTTCCTATCATCAGAATATTAAATTGAAGGGGTTAGTGGAATAAGGGGCTATCCCACATTTTGGTAAAAAATGAACTAAACACATATAATGAAAGCTGAGTCCATCTACTGTTAGTTTAATGTGCTATTTAAGTAAGGGAAACCCCCTTTTTAAAATAAATATGAACATATGAAAGGGCTTTGTAAGTTGTATCAGAATTCTGAATGGAATAAGGAGGTATCCCACAGTTCTTTGAAACCTTGGTTCTGAGTGGCAAGCTGTTTACCTAACTGACCAATGGGAGAACTGCTTTGATACAATAAGTTTCCAAGCAGCATGGCGGATGTTGACCGTACTTATGTTTTTGTAAGTGACGAAATAGTGAAAATAAGACAAATAATAGCAAAAAGAGGAAAAGAAATCCATAAAATGGAAAGACAACAGCAAAAAGAAGGCGCGAAACAATGGACAAGAATATATTACACGCACAGACAAAGTAATGTCTGCTAAAGTGTTCACTAACATACAACAGGGAAAGAAAAGCCACCAAATACAGGGTGTTAAAAAGTGTCTAATATTTTAGAAGGTGATAATATGCATCATAATAAGAAAATAATGTCTAAACATGGGTCCTACAACACATACTTTCTGAGATCTGAACACTTGTTCATAATAGGTGCTCAATGTGACGTCCATTCATGGCAATGCATTTCTCTGCCCTACAATACAGCAGACTACCAGAAAATCATACCATAGTTGACACCTTTGGCACGGAATAATGATATGTCACAAGGAATACTGAAAACAAAAGTCTGGTTGCGAATATGAGCAGGGTTCAGCAGAGATGCTGTTGTGCATTTTTGTAATCAGCATGTGTGGGCTGATGAAAATCCCCATGCAGTTGAAGAAATGAGGCATCAGCACCGATTTACAATCAACGTATGGGCAGGCGCTCTTGGTGAAAGATTAATAGGGCCATACGTGCTACCACAGAGACTTTTAGGACTTTCTTATTAACTTATTGCCAGCCTTGCTGGAGAATGTGTCATGTCAGCAGGACTACAGATGTGGTTCATACACGATGGCGCACCAACACATTTTCTCTGCAATGTGCGTGAACACCTGACGTTGACATTTCAGGACCACTGCAATGGTCGGGGAAGCCCCACACCTTGGCCTGCTCGTTCCCCAAACCTATATCGCCTAGACTTTTGGTTATGGGGACACAGATGTGGTTCACACATGATGGCGCACCAGCACATTTCCTCCGCAGTGTGCGTGAACACCTGACGTTGACATTTCAGGGCCACTGCAATGGTCGGGGAAGCCCCACATCTTGGCCTACTCGTTTCCCAAACCTAAATCCCCTAGACTTTTGGTTATGGGTACACAGATGTGGTTCATATATGATGGCGCACCAGCACATTTTCTCCGCAATGTGCGTGAACACCTGACGTTGACATTTCAGGACCACTGCAATGATTGGGGAAGCCCCATACCTTGGCCTGCTCGTTCCCCAAACCTAAATCCCCTAGACTTTTGGTTATGGGTACACAGACGTGGTTCATACACGATGGTGCACCAGCACATTTTCTCCGCAATGTGTGTGAACACCTGACATTGACATTTCAGGACCACTGCAATGGTCGGGGAAGCCCCACACTTTGGCCTGCTCGTTCCCCAAACCTAAATCCCCTGGACTTTTGGTTATGGGGACACATGAAGGAACCAGGTCAATTTCAAGAGTGCGTGATTCCTTACGCCATAGGGCAGAGGAATGCATTGCCATGAATGGATGTCAGATTAAGCACCTCCTATGAAGAAGTGTTCAGATCTCTGAAAGTAGGCTATGTGTTGTAGGACCTATATTTATTAGACATTATTTACTTCTTTTGATGCATACTAGCACCTCCTAAAATATTGGATATTTTTAACATCCTGTATAGCAGACACAGTTATGGAACCAAAGAACCCCAATGGAACGCCCATCAAAGCTGCTTAGCGTCCTGACATATCTTCCATATTAAAGTTCATACCTCCAATTCATCACAACTTTTATTTACATTTGAAATCAGATAATGGATGTGAAGTAGAGAACAATGATCATAACCCATTACCCCTGATCTAGTTGCCTCATAAGTGGTACCTTGTTGGTATCACTAATGAGGTTCAGACCTGTCTTCAGACAGTTGACTCAACAAACAAACAAATGAATCTTATTTAAGTATCTTTTGATTAATGTCCTTCAAAGTTTGTTTCTTTCTTTGTTGTAAAAAATAGTACATCATAAGTTAAGTGAAATTTTCCTACAATAATAATAATAATCAAGATATTATGCTCTACATTTGCAGAAAGTTAGTGCAATACCTATCTAACACATTACCCAAAAGACTTTGTGATTCTTATTATTTTCCTTAAGTTACAGAGAATCTAACAAAATGCTAAATATCTCAAAAACATACTTTTGAGGGATAGCCCCTTCTTCCACTAAGCCCTTCAATTATTTTCTCGAAATGTGCTCAAGCTATAGAGCTGACATTTTTACAACACATGGGGACGTATCTTTTGCTTATGATGTAACAGTAGTTGCTTTGTTAATTCATTTCCATGCGAATATTTTCAAAACTTTCAATACACTATCTTCAGTAATATGCATTTACGGAATATTAAATTAACGAATACATTCTGTAAGGCTACTAAGTAAATAGGCTTATATCTGAAAATTTCACTTTTCTATAAAGAAAGTTGAGAAAATACAGTATTTCTTTTGAACAAAAAAATTATACTTGTGAAAAATGAACATTAAAATTAAAACTTACATTCTTATAATGCACTTATACTTCCAGACAAATCTAAAAATTAACATGGATACAGTTTTAATAAGTTCTCTTCCCTTTATCTATTGAATCAGTGCTGGCCATCCCCAAACATAGCTCGACCAAGCAGCATATACTACTTCTTTCGTCTGTCTCTTTCCTTTCCGCTGTAAACTGCTCAGGCTTTCCTGAGCTCTAAAGCACGCGCTTGCTCCTGTGGGCACCAATTGACATCACTGATTTATGTGAATATAAATTAAATATATTTCGGTTTTTATGTACGAAATTTAATAATACATTGTTATAAATTGGATGAAAGTCAAATATTTTAAATCTTGAATACAACAGTTCTGAAGGGTAATCAAGAGTTTATTAAGGCATAATTGTATTATTCTTTTCTGTAGCAGAGTTAATGGCATGAGGGAGGTACTATTAGCACTGTATTAACTTCGTACTTCCTTAAACATCAACCATAGTACACCAACTATTTACTTTTCTTACACATACTGCTACCACCACCACTAAAAAGTTTTGACAACACTTCAACCATTAATGCTTCATTATACTACACTGATTGCTCTCTGCAATTCTTTTAGTTGGTTATTTAACGACCCTGTATTAACTACTAGGATATTTGGCATCGATTGTATTGGCAATAGCATGATGGTATTTGGCAAGATGAGGCTGAGGGTTCGCTATAGATTACCTGACATTCGCATATGTCTTATGGTTGGAGAAAACCTCGGAAAAAATTACCAGCAATGAACACAAGCTGGAATCGAACCCATGCCCGAGTGCAACTTTGGATCAGCAGGATCCTTGTCCTTGTAAGCTTTTTATTTGTTATACACATTAATGGTAACATTTTCACAATTCACTTTTTTGCTTTAAAAAGCTAACAATTATTGTGTCTACTTACTGATTGATGTCCACGTTTTTCTTCAGTGATACCATACACCGCAGCATAGAATAATGAATCCACAGAGAACTTGATTTCTTCTTTTCACTTTTCATTGAAAAATATTCCAGCATAAACTTTTCAGAAATATTCTCTACTTTTTGTTTTACACCACTCTTCAAACTTCTTATATTCCTCTTCATACCTCTGTCGCGATTTTGTTGGAATTAATAAATCAGTACAGCTGTTAATGCAATACCATTGACACTTATATTTATAAATAGTCATGGTGACAATACCGACAATAATAACATTCTTCAAATGTTTCTTGTACATGGCCCTCTATATGAATCAATAACCTACAAAGCAAATGTATATAGCTTCAAATGTCTCTCGTACAAGGCCCTCTATATGAATCGATCACCTACAAAGCAAATGTATATAGCTGGCAATAAAAATTTTACATTTAGACAATATTCGATTTTACATTATTTTTTTTATCAAAGCGGATGAAACTTTGTACGATACACATGTCGTAACTTCATATTACAATACTAGACTGGTTATCAAACTCGGCCTGCAGCTTTGTTTGGTTTGTTTTGTGCATTTATAATCGTTAGTTGAGTGTTTAGTTTTGTGTTGTGGGTTTATATTCGTTTGCTGAGTGTTTCATTTACACAGAAACATTTACATAGACCTAAAAATAGTGAAATAAGTGTAGTTGTAGTGTTCAGTTTATTTATAGTTGTTATATTTAGTTGGATAAGTTGTTAATTAGATCTCTACTTAGTTCTGCTCTAATGAAAGAAGATGGGGTCCTAAAACAGTGAAAAAAAAAGAGAAAAAATTCTCGTTTTTCATGAAATTGTTCAAAGTGGACACTATCAGCATCCAAACACTATTGATGCCGCTGAACTGCTCCACGAACTAAGTTCCGTAATGTGTCCAGTGTCATAGCTGCACATGACGTTAAATTTTTATTTGTTCTCGTAGCACATCCAGTGTAGCTGGCGTTTCCCGATAAACAACATCCTTAGGGTCCCCCATATGTAGAAATTGGTGTTAGGTCTGGGGACTGTGCTGGGTACTCGACAGCACCTCTTCGACCTATCCATTAAGCTACAATTTCCCCGAAAATGAGAATTTTGTCTGAATTTGTTCTAAAGTTATTTATAAACAAACAGTGTATACTTTTTTTGGGCTAATCTGTATTTTAAGTCATGTTATGTTACATTAAAATTAAATTTCAAATGAAAATTCTGAAGAAATTTTAAGAAAACAGTAATAATAAATCTTGGTCAGTATTACTTACTGAAAAAGAATATATAAGGTATCTGGTTCTTCTCGACATGATTCAGTAGCAAAATTTTGGATGCTAACTGGTCATGACTATTTAGCAACACCCTGTTTAAAATTGAAATTTTTTGTTTACCAAAATGCATCCTGTGTAACCTAGAAGACTCTTTGTCATTTACGAAAATGTCCAGCTTTGGCATCAGATGTTTTGGATTCGGACTCTAAATTATACTGCAAAGCTAGAAGGTGAATGGAGAACTTCCAAGTGTCTGGGCAATAGATACTGCTGCTGCTACTATGTTACATTAAATCAAGTTTTATTTAATTTCCATTTCGACATGTACAAAACACAGTTCTGAATTCACTTATGCTTTAGATTGCATTAATGCAATTTCCCCAAACTATCATTTGTCTCTTCTTGGCAATGCATAAACAATGTCACATTACAAAAATTCTGCTAACAAGTTTGGAGTTAGACCTTCTATATAACCCTAAATTATATGTGTTTTTTAGGTTTTCATGGTGAATGACATTTGGATATTGCACTATGTCCTGGAGCTAACATTTCTAACGTTTCGAAACTACATACAGGTTCCATGATCAGGGCAGAGAGCCTAGGCAAGACCAGACAGTTCGCCTACTCTGCTGGGCATGTAGCGCCTGGCTGTTCCACGTGCTGAGCTCAAATGACAAATTCTGAGGGGAATATCTGTTGGTGACTGAGTTCTTAAGAGGCTTTTGAGGCTCATATACCGGTACATATATATTCTTATATGAGGTCTCGCCATCCTCATTGAATAATCAATGAATCGATTCCAGGTGCTGGAACGAATTTTTCTCAAATTAATAGATATTTACAGTATGGCTGCTTATAGTCATTGATTATTCAATGAGGATGGCGAGACCTCATATAAGAATATATATATATATATATATATATATATATATATATATATATATATGTATATATCAATGTTAACGTCGACACCTGTGGAGTAACGGTCAGCGCATCTGGCCGCGAAACCAGGTGGCCTGGGTTCGATTTCCGGTCGGGGCAACTTACCTGGTTGAGGTTTTTTCCGGAGTTTTCCCTCAACCCAAGATGAGCAAATGCTGGGTAACTTTCGGTGCTGGATCCCGGACTCATTTCAGCGGCATTATTACCTTCATCTCATTCAGATGCTAAATGACCTAAGCTGTTGATAAAGCGTCGTAAAATAACCTACTAAAATAAATCAATGTTAATAGTAACTCATGAACTGTTGTTGAAAATGACCATGAAGTCATTTAAATATGCGCTCCTGCATACATGGCATGAATGTTTTAATTGCAGGTAGTAGGCTATTGATAATGCAATGAGAAGAGTTCAGCCAGCACCATGGATCGTGTGATGGTGTGGCTCAGATGGAAAGAGAGCTCAGCGCGCACAGCTGAGGGGTTCCGGGTTCGATTCCAGGTGCCGGAACGAATTTTTCTCAAATTGATTCCTTGATTCCAACAACTTGTTTTCAAAGCAGCAATCTGGCTTTATATAATACAACTCACCCAGTGGTGATATTAAAAAAGTTTAACAGTTAGTTCTCTCATGTATATTAAACATTATACACTATATGTCCATGATAATTGCAATTATTACCTTGAAATATTTTAACAACCGGTTCGTCAATACTGGTGCGAGCCGGCCGAATATCACCACTGCACTCACCTAACGAACAAGTTGTTTATTTCAGTCAGAGTATTAAAGAAGCCATGAATAAAAAAAAAGAACATACCACATTTGTTTTCGTTGATCTTAAATCTGCTTATGACAGCATATGGAGGAGTAGCCTAAGCTTGTAGAAAAATTGCACAAAATAGGAATCTGAGGTAATATGCTCTGTTAGTTACAAGACTTTATCACACAGCGATTCAGCACAGTTAAATATCAGTCATAGTTTTCAAAATACAAACAAACTATGGGTGTACTTTAAGGAACAGTATTGAGTACAACATTATTTAATAATTTATCAATGATCTTCCCAAACCTTTGGCAAAGAAGTAAAGTTTGCATTATTTGCTGATGACCTCGTCATCTGGGTTTCAAAACCAAAGAATAAACTCAAGTCATTGGAAACCCAAATTAACACAGCTATGACTAAATTGGAATATTGGTGCTCTACTAACCTAATGCAAGTAAATGCAGACAAAACTAAGTATCAAATATTCACAAATGTCACTAAACCAGTTAATATAAACATCAAGCTTAACTGACTTCCCTTACAAAGAGCAATCAGTTCACAATATCTAGGAGTTACATAATAATAATAAATTTAGCTTCTCTTATGAAAAGGAGGCGGCCGGGTAGCTCAGTTGGTAGAGCAGCTGGCTACGGACTGGAAGGTTCGGGGGTCGATCCCAGGTGGTGACAGGATTTTTTCTCGTTGCCAACTTTCAGAACGGCCCCGAGGTTCACTCAGCCTCCTATAAAATTGAGTACCGGGTCTTTCCTGGGGGTAAAAGGCGGTCAGAGCGTGGTGCCAACCACACCACCTCATTCTAGTGCCGAGGTCATGGAAAGCATGGGGCTCTACCTTCATGCCCCCCAAGTGCCTTCATGGCATGTTACGGGGATACCTTTACCTTTACCTTTTACCTCTTATGAAAAGGTTGCCAGATTTGACAAAGTGTATTACATATAATACATATATACATTTGAAACGGTTAGGGAATCGAATATGCAAAATGTCAGAAAAATTTACACCTGAGTAGCGTTTGTGTTCATTTACAGTTAAGAAAGGGGGGAAAAAATATCATCAGATAGGTTAGAATGATTTGAATGCCATATACCGCGAGAAAAATAATAGTACTGATTGATTGGCATTGATATCTAAACCAATCAACAGCCATCGGTTAAGATAACTTGAAATTTCCATTATCACTCCCATACAAATGATTTCTCAATATCTGAACTGATCCTCTGAGGGCACTAATGGCTATTTCCTTCACAATGCTGTGTGTTAGCCCCAGGTAGTAGTAGTAGTAGTAGTAGTAGTAGTAGTAGGGTTTAAGAAGGGCGCGTCAGCTACTATGGCTATTTGTGCCCTTATCTAAAATTCTTAATATTACAAATACATAAATAATATAATAATCAGAGTGCTAAAAGAACTAAAAAGCGTTGTCACGATAAAACAAGGCACACAAATGCAGTATACATAAGGTGATTTCTACAGAATCATAAAAGTGAGCAATTTTACCACACTAGGTGGTATTCAAAACGAACAAATAAAACAATAAAACTAAGGCCACCAGAGATAACTTGTGAATTAAATTTTAAAACCATAAAATTTTATAAAATATTCGGATGTATAAAGTCCGAAATGTCAACAATGTAAAATCAAATATAAAACAACAAATGTAACCTCCGGATGTAAAGGGTGCGGAGGATAAGTAAAACGGATCAATAAAAAACTAAATCACCTTATCCAAACCTGTATTTGATAAAAATCTCAGAACTGCATTTGTACAATTAAAATCATTTCCAAGAGCGTCACGTAATGTCGGCCGAATTCCATATTGCCTACGTGCATGGTCATATTTCCTGCAACGCAATAAAAAGTGTTCCACCGTAGGTGGAACATGGCACATATCGCACTCCGGCTGAGGTTCGCCACGTAGGAGATGGCCGTGTGTCAGATGACAATGGCCAATCCTCAACCGGGTGAGTAAAACCTCCTCGTGTCGCGACGCTCTTGTAGACGAATCCCAAACTCTAACAGTATTCTTTATATTTCGTAATTTCTTTCCCTCTTGTGCAGACCATTCTCCTTCCCATTGCCACCAAATTTTATATTTCAAGTAGTTTCGAATGTCCTGCCACCTCTCGCGCCAATATACCAGAGAGCCATTCAGTGCGCCAGCCCTGGCTGCAGCATCCGCGGCCTCATTTCCTGGAATCCCTACATGACCAGGAATCCACATTACTCCAATCTCATAATCAGAGCAAAGGAGAGTATGGAACAGCTGCTGAGTTCTTAAGACAAGCGGATCATCACAATTAAAAGACTGCAAGGACTGGATGGCACTTAAAGAGTCGGAACAGATAAGGAATCTGCCCCGAGGTTGCCTAATTAAAAACAATAAAACTCTGTAAAAAGCATAGAGTTCAGCAGTAAAAACACTAGTATATTGGCTTAGTCTGTATTTAAATATCTCTCCATTTGTAACGAAGAAACAACCAACACAATCATTTATCCGGGATCCGTCAGTAAAAACTAATGAATAATTTGGATATCGGGATAAAAGTTCACTAAAACGTAGTCTATAAACAAAAGCTGGTGTAAAATTCTTAAAACAGCGGCTCAGACTTACATCAAACATGGGACGTCGCATAATTCACGGTGGAGTGGTGGTATACTCCATTGTGCGAACTGATAGTAGATGTACAGTTACCCTGAAAAAGAATGAGACGATTCTTGGTCGTCGGAAGTTAAAGTTCTACAGCGCGGTTCACTCGATATCGACGTAGGGATATATAACATGACAGATAGTACAAGAATTGTTACAAGGACCACAACAAGGACAAGGACCAGAATAAGGATCACGAAGAAGACTGCCATTTAAGGCCAGGATTTCACAACATAGCTCGAGTCACAAAATATCATTGCTTCACTGTACCGAATGGCAAATGCCTGCTAAGGGATCTACATTCTGGACTGCTGCTATCACTGTCTTGTCTCAGTAGCTCATATAGTAGCGTGCCGGTTCCATTGTATAACCGAAATGTCTCGTGTTCGATCCCAGGTAAAACTTTTTTTTTATTGAGGTGTAATTAATTTGTTCAGAGTTCCTCGACTGTCTAATTTGTCGAAAAATATGGAATAATTTATGCCCAATTTCTGGGTCTTACAAGTGGGCTGAACCTCGTCAAAAAAAATAAATCTTACTTGGAAGTTAAAAGTATTCTTCCTCAAACAAAAATCATAAGAAACAAAAAGAGACCTGTTAACTTAAAATCTTGTCCACATGCCATCAGCTTCTATTACAGCTCTAAGTCGATCCGGCATGGATGTCACAAGATTGTGGAATAAGTTCTGATCCCCGGCGAGATCTTCCCAGGTGTCAACAACTTGATCCCACAATTCGTCTCGATTTCGAGGGCGTCAGTGGGCATAGGTGGCTATCCTTCTCTTTTTCAATTCCGCCCATAAATTTTCGATGACATTCAAATCAGGTGACTTCGGAGACCAATTAATGATTTCGATCTCGGGTCTGCTTTGAAACCATCTTTGAATGCTTGCAGCATAGTGCACGGGATGGTTATCCTGCTGGAACAGCAATGTTCCTTCGGGAAAACGTTCTCGGGCGGAGGGAAGGAATATATTTTCCAGAATGTGCTCGTAAGTTTCCGCATTAAACCGGCCATCGATGCGTTCTATAACGCCAGGTCCATCGTAAGACATCCACCCCCAACACGATATGCTAAAGCGCCCCGATCTTTCACGCTGATCATGTCGGAGACCATCCTCATGATAGACACGGACAGGACCTTCGTAATCACTCGAGATGGTTGTTTCGTCGGAGAAAATTACATTTCTCCAATCGAAATCCACTCGATTGGTAGCGAAGGCAAGACGGTCGACAGCTTGTGCTTCCCCCAATATTTCCATTTGCGCAGCCCTCCGGCTCCTAATACCGCAGTTCCTCAACCTGGTGATCACAGTCCGTGAAGATCCGGGAAAGTTAGATGCTGCTCTTATTTCGTTAGCAGTCAGAAAGGGGTCCTGTCGAACTGTCTCGAATAAAAGAGCATCCTCTTCCAATGAAGAAATCCGCGGACGCCCAGGAATAGGGCGATTTTCGACCTCCCCAAAATTTTGGTAACGATGAACCCATCTCGCGGCTGTACTTCCAGGAACACCGACCAAACGGCCAGCAGATCTAGCCCCATATCCAGCCTCAACTAGAGCTATAACTCGCTGTCTCATGTCACGTCGGTTCGCCATTACGATGAGAAATGAGAGATGACGATAATACTTTAGTGTAGACAATGACTATTTAACATGATATAGAATTATTGAAATAAGAGGCATCTTGCATAGTAAGAGTTAATAAATCAACCCTAAATTAAATATCTAAATAACAGGATATAACAGGAAGTCCAATTGTTGCGAAACTAATAAAATTAAATCTAATTACATTAAATAAACAAACCCCAAGTTATGACACCACATTGCTACAGCTAAATTGTATGTTATTAACATAAGCATTGAATAGGTCCGTGGTTGTGCGTTGGACGACAAAACCAAACATCGAAAGTTCGAATCTTGCCGAGGAATGTAACTTCTTGCTTTTTATAATGTAAATCAGACTTATAACTACAATCATTCATATTTCTTACATTATTTATTAATATTTATAGCCAACATTGAATTTGTAAAGAAAAGACTTTAGAAATCTCATATGGAATTTGTGATCTGTAGTGACATAAACATAGATTATCTCTCGGAACTTTTCCGTAAAAGTAAATTAAATTCACTCCTTGAAACTGGAAACCTTATTCGTAGGGTCATTTTCCCATAGCATACAAGCTGAAGTAACACAGCCATTGATAAACGTTTTGTACACAGAATTAGACTGACTTCCTATTCGACAGAACCTATAATCAATGGCTTGTCTGACCATGATAAATAAATCCTATGTGTTTCCAATGTCACTGAACAATTTCAAAATATTAATTTAAAAACTAAGAAAGGATCGTAATTGCTGTATCTAGTGATTATTTACATTTATGTCTACAAAATGAATCTTGGAAAAACATATATGATACTGGTACTACTGATATTAAGAGTAAATATATTGAATTTTTCACTTAATTTCATAATCACTTCAGTGGATGTTCTCCACTCAATGTTGTGAAAAAATTCAAAAGTTAAAACATGTAGATAACGCAGGGACTTCAAAATCTCATGTATTAAAAAGAAGAATCTATATGTAATGAGTTGCAATGTAATGATCTTCATGTTCTTAAATACTGCAAGAAGTACAGTGTAATTTATCAAAAATTATGAAAGAGGGAAATAGAATATATTTGAGTAGAAAAGTACAAAATTCAGATAATGCAATTAAACCTATTCGTAATATTATTAAATTTAAACTTGTAGATATCCTAAGAAAGAAAATATTTTTTCATTAAAACCAATGATTATAAAGTAGAGGATCCCAAATCTATTGCAAATTCTTTTAACGTATTATAGTATATAGTACAGAAATATTATTGACAACTTAAACATTCAAGATTTTGCAAAAGATACTGCAATTGGTTACTTAACAGATGTATTTAATAATTATTATTAATATATGTAATTAGTCAATAACTGCAACAGTGCTTATACATTCAATCATAACATGAATAAAATTGAATGCAAACACGTAGATAAAATAGTTAAAATTAACTGCAGGGGTGAGAATGAAATAATCCAAAGCCATACTTTTAACAAAAATTGTTTTTTGCGAGTGCATTTCTTACACATATGGGAAAGCTATTAATAAATTATTGTAATAATTACTCAACAAATGACATAGCCTAAGGACTCTAAGCCTTTGTAAAAGTTTGTCTATTATTATATATTTTTTTAATTTCATTTTAATTGTTAGTTTTTAATATATATGCATTTACATTGTATATATGTGTGTGTATAAATGCATTCATTAGATTAACGTTTATAATATTATAACTTGTAATTTTGTATTGTTTGCGATCATTAACACTTAATCTCAGGACTTTGTAAAACTATATTTCAACGTGACTTAGCTATTTCAACGTTATTTAGACAAAAAAAAATTGTTGTGTAGACTAAGAATCGAACTCGCACTCTTCTACACAACACGCAGAAGTCTTACCGTCTGAGCTATGGAAACGACATGAAAGCTTTCCTTTCTGTGCGGAGTGTCGATCTAGTCATGAAGGTCCATTGTCGATTTAACTACACGATTTATGTATATATTTATCTTTTATTTACGTAATATTATCATATTCTTTGCAGTTTTTTAATTGAATTTCGGAACGATGCTAGTAACAAACCAAATAGCCTGAATTTAAGTAACTCAATATTCGTTATCTTGTGTATCGGTGCTCTGGTCTCTGATCATGCGCAGTGTCTTACATCTGAGACTTAGGAATATTCAATCGTCTCATCCTTTTCCAGGGAAACTGTATATCCAGCTCAGAGAGCAGTTCACGAAAGCGCACACCTGCTGGACGAAGTCTCCGTGGATTTTCACTGTATCGGCCGTAAAGAGACGAATGATGGAAAGAGTCGTAAGAATTGTGCTCAGGCTGTGAGCGGAGCTTAACAGCATATGAGCACAACAACACATTACGTCGCCGATACAGTGATGGTTCTCCTGCTTCACAATAAAGACTCGCTATCCGACTAGTTCGGAAGGCCCCTGTAGTGAGTCGTATCCCATGGTGATGGATAGTATCTAAAAGACGTAATTTAGATTTATTTGCTGAGCCATAAATAAAACAGCCATAATCCAGCTTTGATCGTATAAGAGCTCGGTAAAGACGTAAAAGCACTGTACGGTCTGCACCCCAGCGAACCCCTGACAAAAGGCGTAAAATGTTTAAGGATTTCTGGCAACGCCTTCTTAAATCACGTATATGCGCCTCCCACGTTAATTTATAATCAAAGATAAGGCCCAAAAATTTCGCAGTGTCTGTATACTGCAACTCCACTCCATTAAGACGCAGTTCAGGATGTGGATGTAGTCCACGTTGGTTGTAAAAGTGGACACACTGCGTCTTCTGAGTGGAGAATTTAAAACCATTGCGAACAGCCCACTCTGATAGTACGTTGATGACCAGTTGCAACTGTCGACCGATGGATGGAAGATATCGAGAGCTGTAAAATAGACTGAAGTCATCAACGTACAAGAGGGAAGATACTCGGCCACCCACACAGTGGGCAATTCCATTGATCGCAATGCAGAAAAGAAGAACACTTAATACAGACCCCTGCGGAACGCCATTTTCTTGGAGATGTTCGTTAGAAAGTGTGGTGCCTACTCGAACTCGGAAATACCGCTCTGCCATGAACTTCGCAATAAATGTTGGTAGACTGCCACGAAGTCCCCAATCATGCAGAGTTTGTAGAATGCCATACCGCCATGTGGTATCGTAAGCCTTTTCTAGATCAAAGAAGACCGCCACAAGATGATCCTTCTTGAGGAAAGCATCTCTAATGGCGGTCTCTAGCCGAACAAGATGGTCTGCGGCTGATCTGTGCTTACGAAAACCACATTGGATATTAGACAATCGGTTTTCCGATTCGAGTACCCACATCAGGCGTTTGCTTATCATCTTTTCCATAACCTTGCATACGCAGCTGGTAAGACAAATTGGCCTATAACTGCCAGGTAAAGAAGGATCCTTTCCTGGTTTCTGAACTGGGATTACAATGGCGGAATGCCAAGCAGATGGAAATACATCCTCAGTCCAGATCTTGTTGTACATTGCCAGAAGAAAGGATTTTCCAGCTGGCAGAAGATGGCGAAGCATACGGTTATGGATGTTATCAGGACCAGGGGAGGTGTCAGGGGATGCGTCCAGTGCCGCCTCCAGCTTCTCGGATGTGAACGGTGCATTGTATTGTTCAATGTTATTAGATGTAAAGTTCAGAGTTAGTTTCTCCACAGTATCCTTAATTTTTTTAAATTCCGGGTCATAATTGTTTGAGCTGCTTATCTGTGCAAATGAGTGAGCAGAATATCTCTGCAATTTCTATGTGACTGGTGGTCAGTACGCCGTTGTTCAGAAGACCCGGAATTACAGAACTACGTTTCCCCATTATCCGACGGACTTTGTCCCACACGATGTTAGCTGGGACGTTCTTTTTCAATGAATTGACGTAATTTGTCCAGGACGTCTTCTTAGCATCGCACACAGTGCGACGAGCTATGGCTCGAAGACGTTTAAACTGGACAAAGTTTTCTTGGGTCGGATGGCGCTCAAATTGGCGTAAAGCACGTTTGCGGTCTCGGATTGCATCTCTACAGGCGTCCGTCCACCAAGGGACAGGGAAGCGTTTTGGCCTGGAGGACGACTGGGGGATAGATAATTCCGCAGACGTAATTACCACATTTGAAAAGTTTTCTACGACGGAGTCCACACTTTCATATCCAATATCATCGAATGATATGGACTCCGAAAATCCGACCCAGTCCGCCTTTTTAATAACCCAGTTTTAAGAGCGAGTTTCCGCAGGACGTAAAGCGGACATACGCATTCGGATGGGTAGTGGTCACTACCATGAAGGTCATGAATAACTGACCATTCGAAATGCGTGGACAAAACTGGGCTACAAATGGAGATGTCTATCATGGAGAAAGTACCGTAAGCCAAGGATAGATGTGTTGCTTCCCCGGAATTTAGGGTAATCAGATTAAGGCGGGTACATACCTCTGCTATTTTATTTCCTCTGTCATCATCAGAATTAGAGCCCCAAGAGTGGTGAGATGCATTAAAATCTCCGACTAACAAATATGGAGCAGGTATCTGCGATAGAATGTGTTCCACGTCATTAACTGTGTAAGGTATATCAGGGGGCATATAGACACAAACTATAGAGAACTGGATGCTAGATAAAGATATTCTAGCTGCTATACATTGATGAGGAGTGTTAATATTGATGATGGAGGAAAAGATACTTTGACGGAGTAGGATGGCACAACCTCCATTGGCCCAAATACCGGCAAGATGATCGTACCGGTAAATAATGTATCCTGAAATATTCAGGGAATGTTCGGGTCGGAGGTGTGTCTCCTGAAGACATAAAATAGCAGGGTTCTCATGATAGATCAATTGTTGTAGTTCTGTATATCTGCTGCGTACACCGTTCACATTCCACTGTACAATATCTGTCATTGCGAGGAGCTAAATCATGATGGTGGCTTCACAGGCGATCTTCTCTTTTTTTCTTTTCTATGGATTGATGCCTTTGTCTGCGACTGCTTAATCTTGGACTGTGGCGACTCACTTGCAGATCGTCGCACTACTGATCGTGATCTTGATCGAGGACGTGATCGAGAGCGTGATCTCGATCCGCCACCCTAACTAGGAGCGCGACGTTCCGGTGTTCTACCAGGCCTAGAATCTTTCTCTGCTGTCACGGCAGCGATCTTTCTAGGTACGTAAGGCCTGATATCCAACCCACACGAGTCGTCTGACTCAGCAGTCTGTATCGCAGAGTCAACGTATGTCTGGGTCGCGGTCTCAATTCGCTTCCCAGGCATACTTGCGAGAGGTGGCGTCTGCATGGATGCATCAATTCTCTCTGTTGCCTTCAGCAATGCTGAGGAATAAGATTTTTCTGTCGCCTTTCTTTGTTGGTCTAGAATACGCTTACGCGCCTCGAAAAAAGTAATATTTTCTCGGACTCGGAGCTCTTGGATATTCTTCTCTACCAAATGCGTCGGGCAATTTTTGGAATTAGAAGCGTGGTCCCCAGAACAATTCACACAGTGCTCGGTGCCGGCACATGGGAATTCCCCATGGTCAGCACCGCCGCACTTTGCACATATGATGTTGTTTGTGCAACGTTTTTGCGTATGTCCGAACAGTTGGCACCTAAAGCACCGCATTGGATTCGGCACATACGCACGCACAGGGACACGCTCGTACCCAACAAAGATATATTCTGGCAAGAGAGACGTTTCAAAGGTCAGAAAGACTGTGCTCAGGGGTTCAGTCCGTCCGTCACGCTTACGCAGTAAATGGTAAGCCATGGACACGGACTGTTCCGCCAGCTCTAATTGGATCTCTTTGTCGGACATACCATCTAGAGAATCCGTATGCACAACTCCTCGCGTGGTGTTCAGCGAGGAGTGTCGCTCTACTCTGATTGGGTATGATCCCAGCAACTTCGCTCTCAACAGTGTTTCACTCTGTTTTGCAGATGCAGTCTCAACAAGGAGACTGCCATTCCGGAGTCGAGTTGCATTTCTGACCTTGCCTACGAGTCCGTCGATCGCGCGTCTCACGTAAAATGGACTAATGTTTTTCATTGTTTTTTCCGTCCATCCAACGTGATACTAATAAACTTTGGAGGCGGCACTTTAATTATTACCTTCTCAGGGTCAAATTCCATTGCAGTGTTCGTCTTAATAACTTCAGTTGTGCTGTCCTTTACTATTTTCATTTTCTTTTGTTGCTGTTTTTCTGGAGGGGAAGAGGAGCGCGAAGAGGCCATTTTGAACTGCCCCCCCCCCTACGGAACTGTCGGCGTCAGCCTGCCACCGGGGGGGGGGGGCGAAAGAAAAAGACACCTAAGAATTCTTCGCGGTCTGTGCCGGCAGTGGGGACCCCCCCACAGCCCGATCCCAAGCAACCCACTTCACGCAAGTTACCCTTCAAACTGGTCATTACATACCTAATGGCAAGTCTTACACCAGAGGCGTGTCGCAGTTTTATGCCCCTACCACGGGAATAACCGCCCGTGGCTCCCCACTCTACACTGATTACAAGTGCCAGACTACTGCGGCTAACTCCGACCGACCCTCCCAAAGCCGGAGCAATCCGAGACCGCACGCAGCTTCAGGGGACTTGTGGTTGATTACACTGCGACACCCATATGTCAGCGGTAACACGTCAGAGCGATATATCCGCCCCGGCGAGCAGAGTCGGTCACCGGGACGTTTAAGTCGCTCCGGGCCCCCATTGGGGTTCTACGTGAGTGTACATGACTACTGGTCCAGGCTCCACACCTAGACTTGCATATAGGGGCAGTATGAAGGGTCCACTATTGCTTCGTTGCTGGGCGCCCTGTCGGGCCACACAAGTTGGAAGTCGCGCTCGAAACTGTGGGACAGGACCACGGAGATAGGAAAGATCCCCGCTGGTGAGACGGGAGTTATAAACCTAAGAAACTTAACCTAATAATAGATATAAGAACTAGAAGGGGAAGAAGAATAAAGCCTCATCAGGCATTGTTAACAAATCCCGTCATGGTGGCGGACGTGATGGAGAGGTGAAAATGGCTGTGATGATGTGGTGGGCGTTCCGCATGCAATGGCGGCCGGCAGAGAGAAATAGTGATGAAAAAGAAGAGAGAACGAAGAGGAGTGGTTGGTGATAGGACGAAAAATGGCCGAAAAGAAGAGCACGAGAGCCACCATTGCACCCCCCGGTCACCACTTGGAGGAACCCACCTCGACCGGTAGCCCCAGGTTTTTACATTCGTTGGCAAAGAAGGAGGGTGTGGTACCTCGTGCTCCCACCATCAGACCAACACATCAATGTGGGACAGGCTATATTTATCTTTATAGAATGGGATTGTTGGTTCATAGATGTTTCTTTTCACTGTCCACCTCATGCGGTTGATCTGCATGTGTCTCAAATCTGATGGTGGGATCGAGAATGTATGCCGAGTTCTTAATGGCAATGATATCAATTCGCCGAACACTTCCTTGTGTGGCTAGTCCCTGCACCTCTTGATGGACTGTGAACCCTACTTCCTTCAGTGCCTCGGCCAGTATAGAACGGACAGCATGGTGACAGATGTTGCGAAGGGCCTCACTATAGGGGCAGAAGCCAAGATATGGGGAAGAGTTTCAATCTTGCTGAGACAGCGCCTACAGTAGGTACCATCCCGACTTCTACCCGGTAAAGCTCGGACCGGAGCGACATAGCCTACCATTTTAAGGCTGTCTATCCATTCCGAGAGGATTAGACCTTTGTGATTTCTTATCCAGCTGTTTGCTGGGGGGAAATCTTTGTTAAGAATCACCCCTTTACCCTTTTGTTGCAATGTACACCAATTTTCAAATTCTTTGTCTCTTAAAGCATCTCTAACTTTTCGAGAGTCCACAAAATTTTCACGATTATTTAAAAAAGAATTAGCAGGAGTTAATTTAAGGCTCTTTAAACATGTTTTACTCTCCTCAATAAAGTCCCTGGTGGAAGTAATGTAAGGATCATTAGTTCTGTGTAATACCCTTAAGCCGTTAATGTGTTGTAGCGTGGATTCCGAGTGTACCCTAAAAAGACCAAGTCCTTTATATTTACGATGTGTATATGTCATAGAATCGGGTGTGTCAGCTGGTAGTTGCAAAATTTCTTTAAGAGTGCTTTTAATTATTTTATCAGCGTTATCTAAAAAAGTATTGGGTATTGTTATCAAAGGCCTTGTCTGAAATGTGTAGATTAATGATGGGCAAATTGAGGAATTTAATATACAAAACTTTTGATCAGGATGTAATAAAGGCGACGAAATTAGCAAATCTAATCTAGTTTTCAGGTCGTTTAAAACGGTTTGAGAATCGAATATACAAACATCAGAAAAATAAACACCTAAGTAGCGTATATGCTCATTTGCAGTTAAGCATGTAATAGTCGTGTCATCAGAAATGTTTAATTGATTTGGATGCAGTTTACCGCGAGAAATATTAATAGCTACAGATTTATTTACATTTATATCTAAACCAATAGCTTTGAAACGATCAATAACCATCCTTTTGAGTTCTAAAGCAGAGTTTTTGTTTTTAGCTATGATAACAGTATCATCTGCAAAACCAAGTACAGTAATAGGTTTTAAACCTGAAACAAGATTGAAACCTTATTCGGCAGTGATCGAGTTTTCTGACAATTCATTAAGGATGTGATCAGTACATAGATTGTATAATGCTGGTGAAAGGGGCGATCCTTGCGTAACTCCTTTTCGTAAATCTATGGGATTAGTTTTTTATGATTGATTTCCACTCTAGTGGAATTATTTAGTTGAAGATTCAAAATTAACGTTTTCAACAAGCTTGGAATAAGCAAGCTATCTAATGTGTGTGATAGGTGCAAGTGCCCGATATTATCGAATGCCTTACTAATGTCATGGAAAACGAGAGTAGCATCACATTTTTTAGATTTTGCGGATATTAAAATGGACCTGAGGAGGGATGTATTAACTATTGTTCCTGGAGAATGTGTAAATCCCCTCTGATGAGGATTGAATTTTATGTATTCTCGAAGGCATTTATCGAGGACACGTTCAATTACCCTACGTAACATGGAACAAATAGTAGGCCTAATTGGTCTCCAGTTTTTAAAGTCATTTTCGTCACCAGATTTATAAATGAGAACACTTATTGCGGTCTGGAAGCATGGAGGTACGTGACCAGTCTGGAGCATTGTTGTAGCTATGGAGGAGATGATTTCTGCAGCAGTATCATCCTTCAGAACTCTCATCAGGACGTGGTCTGGGCCAGGAACAGTGTCCATCATGATTCGAGATATTGAAAGCGCAACTTCTGACTTGGTGATAGATTTCTGGAATGTTTCATCTAATTCGAGTATTTCTGCTTCGGTGTAATGGGATGGATATTCTGATCGAAAATTGTTATTTTGTTGAGAAAAATTTTAACTGTCATGTTGTTGCACCTCGCTGACATCTAATTTGTACGTTGCTTTATTTTGACTCAGTACTGTTCTTATTGCTTTCCGCCGTTGATTGAAGTAGTCGAATTGTGTTTTCTCATAGAGAAATATGTTTTTTTTTTTTTTTTTTTGTCGGTCTCATTTTGTGGCTCTTTCTGGGTTAGTGTATCTGCTGTAAGTCCTCTGGTTATTTAAATTTTTCTTTAGTTTTCTGGCTTCGTAATATTTCCTTGTTGGATGTTTGGGTCCGGGCAGATAATCAATTGCTTCAGATAAGAAAATCAGGAATTGCTGTGTCACATCATCAAACACATTGTCGGATAACTCTGCGCTAAATTTATCCTTCCAAGTAGAAAGATTTTGTTTGTAGAATGATAAAGGACTTGTATTAGCAGTAGAGCAGTTTTCAGAATTATTAGTGAAATTATTGGAATTGTTCTTCCACACGATGGTTGAATATTGGAGTTGTTTACAAATGAGACGTTCTTGATGAATATCTGCGTGAGATTTACTAATATGTATGGCTATTCCTCTTGAATTTAAGAAGCATTTTTCACAATAATCACACTGAATTTGATTAGGACTCTGCGTTGTATTACAAGTATCTAAAGAAATATTATTTATGTCTGTTGAATCTTCTCCTGTTGCAGCCTCCATGTAGTAGGAAATATCAAAGATTTGCTTATACTTGACCAGGTAAGGGTCTATAAATTAATAATAATATGTAGTATTTGTAAAGTTTCATATAGCGGTATCGCAATAGTCTCACCTACAGTATATTCCAAAACTTATATCAGACACAGCACAGAACTATAAAACTTTCATATCACAATATGGAAAACCAATAAAAACTGGACGTTGTTGATAAAATGTCTATAGCAACACATAACAGTTCAGGAAACAAGACGAAAAAGTCACTATTTTCCAAAAGTAATTCAATAAATCATTATGCGAATACCACTTTGTTTGGAAAAGAATAATTACTATGTATATCTCGCATAAAATAAGTCGAAACACCTTAAATGACACTAATAAGTTCACATAAATAACGTCAAACTGTTCTGTTTCTCCAATCTCATCTGGTAACAAATTATCTTGGAAAGATCATATTAATACCTTTACTGTAGTAGAAAAAGCCCAAAAGAGATTAAATCTGTTAAAAAGATTAGCTGGCTGCAAATGGGGAACCCAAAGACGTACACTAATTTCCACATATATGTACATGAAAAACAAATGTAGAGTCAAAGTAAATGCAGAATTGTCGGAAGCATTTCAAATAAGTAAGGGATTAAGGCAAGGAGATCCTTTAGCTTGCCTGTTGTTTAACGTTGCCCTAGAGAAGGTAATAAGGGCAGCTGGAGTACAAACAACTAATACTATTTTCTATAGAACATCCCAGACCTTGGCATTTGCTGATGACGTAGTTATCATTAGTAGAAACATCAAAAGTCTGAGTAATGAGTTTGAGAGACTGAATGAAAAGGCTGGTCACATGGGATTAGCTATCAATCAAGAGGAAACGAAATATATGTATAGTGAGAAATACTAGAATATCAATACCAAATGAACTTAAGATACAGGAATTTACGTTTGAGAGGGCCAAGTCTTTTAAATATTTGGGATCAGTAATAACAGAAAACAATACCATGGATAGTGAAATAGGAGCTAGATTAATAGCAGCCAATAAGAGCTATTTTGGATTAGCAAATATATTAAAAGCAAAGAATGTTCCTTGTATGATTAAAACTAAAATTTATAAAACAATGATAAGACCGGTGTTGATTTATGGAGCGGAGACTTGGACCCTGACAAAAAGAGAGGAAAATTCTCTGGGAACTTTCGAAAAAAAGATCTTAAGAAGAATATACGGAGTGATGAGGGAGGAATATGGAGAAGAAGGTTTAACCGGGAATTATATCAGTTATATGAAGAACCGGATATAGTGGCGATTATAAAAGCAGAAAGGATAAGATGACTTGGTCATCTCATGAGAATGAACGAAGACGAAATAGTCAAAAAGCTGCTTTTAATGAAACTGGAGGGATGAGGAAAAAGGGAAGACCTAAGCTCAGATGGTTTGATGGCGTGACAGATGACTTGGTGGCATTGGGAGTGAGAAATTGGAGGAGGAAGGCACAGGAAAGACAAACATGGAAAAGAATTGTTGAGGATGCCAAGGCCCATGTGTGGCTGTAGTGCAGAGATGATGATGATGTACATGAAACCTGTTCTCAAATATTGGAATGAAATACTCATCACATGCACCCCACAACAATGAAATAAAATAGAAAAATTTCAAAGCCAAGCACTACGTTTAATTATAGGTGCAGTGAAATCCACACCAATAGATTCAATGAGACGACTTACTCAACAAAACCACTGATACACAAGTTTGAAGAATAAGCAGAAATCCGGTATGAGAAATTATCAGATTGTCTAATGCAGACTATAGGAGAATACAAAATCTTGCCTACTAAATTAAAAACACAAGAAGGATTTATGCAGAAAGTTAAAAGATTATAAATGTATCTCATTCCTCAAACTAACATTGAAATGTCACAAATCCGACAAAATCCCTTGGAATACATAACTATTCAAACTGGAAACAACTTATTGGAACCAAACCGAGACCAAAGGCTCTTTTCTTAAACACATCCAAAACAACTGTTGTTTCATTTTCACTAAGGTCTAGTGGTCTTAAATCTCCTCAATCTTCTTTTAGGCTCAAAATTCATCATTCTGATTGTTCTTCTCAAAATTGTGAATGTCCCATATTAACCGAATCCTCAGAAGTTAAGTATTTAGGCATTACAATCGACGAACATTTACGATAGAATAAACATATTGCATTACATATTTATGCAATAGATTACGTAAAACAATTTATATCTTTGTTATACTTCGGTCATATTTACCAGTTAATATTTTACGTCTCATTTACTTAGCTTTATTTCAATCCATTCTCCAATACGGAATTTTAGGATGGGGAAATGCTTGTAATTCTAATCTCATTCCAATAATACTTATTCAGAAAAGAATAATTAAGATAATGCCTTAATAAACCAATTGATTACTCATCCGAGCTTTTGTTCACTGATTTTAATGTTTTGAAAATTAAACAGATTTATTATATTGCCTTATTAAACTTCATACCTGTACATAAAAACTGTAATAAATTCAAATTGCATCATCATAAATATGGAACTAAAAGATCCGATTTTATACGACTAGAGGAACCAAAGTGTTTTACAAGCACAGCTCTTAGCCATGGCACCTACTTTGGTCCAAGGTTATATAATAAAATAATTGAAAAATACCCAAATTTGGAAAATTTTAGTATCAAAAATTTCAAAAGTAGCGTTAGGAATTTAATTTTTAAAGAATATATGAGGCGTTCAGAGCTGAAGTGGATTAAGTCACAAATTTTCATAAACTGAGTTTAATTCATTTTCTGATTAAGTGAAGTTGGAGCTTTTCCGACTAGTAATGGATCAAGTTTTAATTCCAAGCATTTGCTGGTAGATGACACTAGTCACTATTGGCTCAGATTATTTGTTCACGATGTTCTGAGCCATAGTGGATCAAGTCACCAAAGCGTTGCATCAATTTACATCACAATTGTTTATATTTTATAAATCTAGAATTTGAGAATGAAGCGATAAAATTATTGCTTGGGAAATTAGATAATCCACTAGAGTAAGTTAACTTTAAGTCCTATTATCTCAAAACTACGACTTGTGGGCTTGATCGCCTCATATATTGATTTAATATGTGTATGTATTTGTATGATTTCAATTGTTAAAATTGAAATTGTATTTTATTCCTATAATTGTTTTTTTCTTGACCCACTTTGTGTCAAATAATTATCTTTGTTTGTGTTAAGTATGTGTTTAGATAACTCCCTGAGCACGAGTTTTTTACTCCTTCAGGGAAGAATTAAGAGTGTAATTTTGTACATGTTATTTTACTAACAATAAACAACAATAAGCAATTGTTAAAAACGATACAAATCCAAATGTAGCAAAACAATTAACATTAGAAACAATTAATAGCAAATATCGTTGTGAAACCTGGCTACACATTTACAGTGATGGATCTTTACTAACCGATTTTGATGCTGCAGGAGCTGGAGGAACTTGTAAATTTTTCTCGTTCTATAAAGAAGTCAGGAAGGACTCCACAAACTTTGATGGAGAAGTTGAAGCTGTATTCACTATTCTAACCAGTCTACTTCAAATAAAAAATAAATTTTCCAAAGCTGTAATCTTCATTGGGTCAAAACAGCTATACAAACTACAGCTAATAATAGTTCACAGAAAGCTGACGCAACTTCTCAGTGCTGCACCCTGATCAAGCAGCTCCAAAAACTGGCAATAAAATAGTTCTGCAATAGATTCCAGCGCACTGCGGCATTACAGGTAATGAATTGGTGGGTCAACTGGCTGCGAAAGGCTGCACCCTAATACAAAAACTTATTACTCAAAAATCATTTATTCTGTCACATTAAATAAAAAATTTCAATACAAACAAACATTTTTGAACAGAATAAAGGAATCAGGTAAAGATAAATCATGAGAACCCCTCTCCCAAAATATAAACATCATCCCTGAAGAACCAAGAAATTCAGCAGTGACAGCCTTCCGCCTTCTGACTGGGCATGACTGTTTGGCAGCTCATTTATATAGAATCGGCATCTCCCTCTCACCCAATTGTGTGTTATGTGGAAAGAACGTAATCCTGGATAAGTCATCATCATCATTGGCTCAACAACCCATTGAGAGTCCTAGCCTTCCTCAGTATTTTATTCCAGCCGTCTCTACTTCTGGCCTTGACTGTCCACATTCGTGCACCAATAAAGTTGGCATCCTCGTATACATTATCCTCCCATCTGCTCTTCGGTCTTCCTTTGGATCTGCTTCTTCTAGGATTGGATGTAAAGGCTCTTTTAGCGGGTCTAGTATCGTCCATTCTTACCAGGTGTCCGGCCCACTGCAATCGACCAATTGTAATAAATGTTATGTCTGGCTCCTTAAACAGATCGTATATTTCTTTATTATATCTCATTCTCCATTCATTATTTATTTTGATGGGTCCATAAATTGCTCTCAGAATTTTCCTCTCGAAGATACTAAGTCTTCTGATGTCCTGTTTGTTCATAGTCCAAGTTTCCGAGGCATACGTCAACACCTGCCTAGTAAGCGTCTTATATATTCTTATTTTAGTTGAGATGGTTAAGAATTTCGATTTAATATATTTCTGTAATCCAAAGTAACATTTATTCAGCGGCGGATTTTCAGGGGAGGCAAGGGAGGCCTGGCCTTCCTAAATATTTTGTCAGAGACAACACAAAATGTGTTATCCCAGCACTCATGAGCTGAGATGGCAATATTCAAACTGACAGCATTTCTAGTCTTAGAGAGGAACATGTAATTCGTGCTGCTAGCAACAGGAAGCGCTGCAGGTAGCACTATGGGGTGGAATACACAGAGCACAAGCACGGAAGTTACTGTACTATAGTGACATCTAGCGACCTTGCGTTCTAATAGTTGGGAGTAGGTAGGCAAAGCAGAACTCAGCTCCTGGTAACCATGACAACAGCTGTTTAGCCAATAGGGAAGCTATCTTGTTCACGCGCTTCATACCAAAAAAACGCCATGAAAGGAGTTGGTTTTGGCTTAGGCTCCTCACTTCAGTCTGATGCAGTGAGCTTGTAGCAATGGATGTGAGTGATGATATTGTGGTTTCACTGTTGGAGATTCCCTTTTCACGGCGAAATGATTTCGACAGAAGAATTATACTACAGCAAGGTAGACCTACTCCGAAATTTTCATTTCTTCAAAATGATAAAGGTAAGACCAGAACATTTAAATCCTCGTGGTACGATCAACACAAGTGGCTGTGTGATAGCAGTACGAAGGAGAATCTGTTTTGTTGGCCATGTATACTTTTAAGTAATAACAAAGGCGTCTGGTCATATGAAGGCTACAGTGACATGAAAAACTTGTCTAGGGCTTTAGTTAGGCATAGCTCAAGTAGAGACCACTTGAATTGTTACGTGGCATTTAAAGGACTCTGTAAACAAACCCTTAATATATCGGAAATGTTGAGCAAACAGAATAGACTGTTAAAAATTAAATACAATGAAGAAGTAAAACTCAACAGGGAAATTTACAAAATTTTAATTGATGTCACGTGTGCTCTGGCTGTGCAAGAAATCGCGTTCAGAGGCCATGATGAAAAGGAATGCTCTCGAAACCCTGGAAATTTTAAAACTATATTTCTTCTAGTTCTAAGTAGAGATGTGGCATTAAAAAAACATTGGGAGAATATGGGATACTTTAGAGGGGTATTGAAAACAATTCAGAATGAACTCATTGAGTGCATTGAAGAAGAAATACTGTACAAGATTTCATTGGAAAAAGAATTAATGAGGCCCCTTTCTTTGCCTGTATTGTTGACGAGACGACTGACATCACTGAAACATCTCAGTGTTCTATCGCTGTTAGGCTAGTTGACACAGAAGGTGATATTCAAGAGTTTTTCCTTGGTTTTCATGATGTTAATGAAAGCAGAAATGCTGAAGGCTTGTGTAATGTTCTTCAGAAATACGATGTTCAAAGTAAGTTGGTGGCTCATACCTATGATGGCGCAAGTGTTATGGCGGGTGAGTTGAATGGCTTGAAAGCTAACGTTAATGAGCTTGCTCCACAAGCTTTATTTACTCACTGTTTTGCACACAGATTGAATTTAGTTTTACAACAGAGTTGTTCTAAAATTAAGTCTGTAAAAATTTTTTTCTCGACACTTCATGGAATACCTGCCTTTTTAAATCGGTCCTCAAAGCATACTGCTATTCTCGACAGAATTGTGGAACAACATATGCCTACAAGCAGTGATGTCAGATGGAATTCTAATACCAAACTCATTTCTGTAGTGCACACAAAAAGGGTAAAATTAATCAAAGCTTTCAATGAAATAATAGATTTGCCAGATTCAAACGGTAATTCAGCAAGGGAAGCACAAGGATATATAAACAACCTACGTGATTTCAATTTTGTTTTTCTTCTCTTGACTTTCCAAGAAATATTTAATAAAACTGAATTATTATTTAATATTCTTCAGAAGAAAACAAATGATATTCGGATGTGTATCAATGCAATTTCAGATTGTCTCTTGTACATAAGAAATTTAAGGAGTGATCAGCAATACAGTGTATTCATGGAGGCTGCTGGAACTGCTACCAGGTCAGAGTCATTGACTTCTTTAAGAAGAAATGAATTAATGGAAGAATGTGCTCCTTACAAGTATAAGCAATTGTACTTCGAAATTTTGGACAACATTTTAACACAGTTGGAATCAATATTTCAAAATTATGAGAAATTGAAGTTTCTTGAATTAGGTGACACTACTCGATTTTCAATTTATAGTCAGCATTTCCCTACTGAAGCACTAGATTCATTATTTCAGAATTATGAAACTTATTTTGACAGTGTGAAATTGCGTGTTGAGCTTCAAACTGTGTTTTCTCCACTGCACAAGGAGACATTCCATGGCAAGAGTTTGAGCGAACTGATAAAGAAGATGATTGAAAGTGAAACAAATGAAATTCTTCCCAATGCCTTTAAACTTTTCTGTCTTATAGCCACAATTCCTTCCACAAGTGCTTCCGTGGAAAGGGGTTTTTCGTGTTTGAATCACGTAAAAATTTTTTTGAGAAACTCCATGGCACAAGAAAGGCTCTCAGCATTGGCATGTATATCTATTGAAAAGGGGATCCTCCACAAACTTCAGAGTCGACCCACATGAAATGATGACCTGATCGATCGCTTTACAAAGAAGAAGGATCGTCGAGTGAATTTGGTGTTCAAGTAATGTGAGTACCGGTATATGTATTTTTAAATAGTTTTTATTTGTAACCCTTCATCACGTGCTGGCCTCCCCAAGCTTTGAACCCACCGTCCACCACTGCATTTATTTGTTATAGATATTCTTCTCTTATTTTAAAGACTGATGTCGTTGTCATTGATCATGGAGCCAAGATATATAACATTTTTTACATATTCAAATTTGTAATTTTCAATTGTAAGATAAGTTGGTGCTTTATTAATAATGTTTCCTTTGCGACTGGAGATACCATGGATAAGCACCACCTGGAAGATTGAGAAGCCTTGTCTGTTAACCTCAACATCACGGAAAAATACTGAACTGCAAGACGGCTGATGGCTTCATTGCCATGATACCAGAACTTTGGCTACCTACTAACCAACCAACCAACCATATTGGTGTTCTCTGAATGAGCTGCGTTTTGAGTAGTAGTTTAATCAAAAGTGAATATGTGTTGTGTATTAATTTTGTGTAAAATGACACATTGAAGTCATTATTTGTAGAATTAGAAGAGAAACTGTTTTCAAGTTGGACGTATGAAACAAAATGTGCTTACAAAGACAGAAGATCGACACCGAATTTACATAGTAAAAAGCACATGGAGGAAAACAAAGTATAAATTTTCAATTTTCATGGTATAAGAAATATCCTTCGCTAACAGAGTGTTATGAGACATATCGTCGTTGTTCCTGCAATAACTCCTATGTGACATATTTATAGATTTTCAGATTTTTGCTCTATTGAATAACTTAAACAGTGATATAGCAAATAATAAAATCTCCTATATGTAATTATATTTCTTTGTTTCGAAAATGTAAGAATTCACAGTTTCCTATGTACTGCTGCCTTAGGATGAATAAATGTGTTTTTTCTTCCTACTGTAAACTTTTATATTTTGCACATAGGAGTTATTGCAGGAACAACAACGATATATGTATTCTGTTCGGAGGTGAAAATGAGTGGTCCTCATCTTCTTGAGGGGTCTGTCACAAAAAATGATAGAAAAGCCGAGAATCTTCTGCTTTATAAAAATATATAAAGTAAGCAAATTTTTTCAGCTTAGGTATTTATACCTTAGCTTCATCACTGATATGTAGAGCCCGGATTTTATGTAATTACATATCTTGTTCCTATATATGTAGCTATAAGGAAAGCTAAAATGTCGGCGAATCATATCAAAGAGATAATTATTCCAAAGTTTTAAGTTACATATTTTTACACATTTTGGTGCATAATAAATATTTTGGCATATTTTACATATTTTGAAAGAATACACATTTTTTTCACCAATTTTCCCTCTACTTAATTCTTAAGTTATACGTTTTAAAATTGTTTATAAAGCTTATTTCTTCGTCTCTAGTGCGTAAATATAATTCAATAATTGAAAATAATAACGTATTCTGTGAAAAAATGGACATTTGTTTGCAATGCTAATAGTGTGTATATCCCTTAAGAAGTAACGGTAAAGTAGGAACAAATACCACTGCGAAGGGTGGGTCATTGTACTGCTAAAGAAGTGAAGGAAAAAGTGAAAGTTACCCTGTGGGTATGACTGTTTCGCACAAACATCTGCAATCAGTTGCTCTAAAAGAAAACAATAGTTTTTTTTCTGTTTTCTTAAGAAGCTTATTTTGACATCAGGTGATATAAATAGCTAGTCTACTGCTATTCACATCCAAGCTTAAAGATTGGATTTCAATTGACGATTCCTTTACTACGATGGTAAAATCTTGCTGTGCAAAGTGTGTGACAAACGCATTGAGTGCTCCATGAAGTGAAAATTAGAACAGCATTTAAAAATTGAACTTCACGTGAGAAATAAAAAAATGTGCTCCGTCGAAAAGAAACAATTTCTTCTTACACAAGTGGTGCTGAAACATTCTTCGTCTTGTACCAGTAAATTCAATAAAAATTTGTGGATGGCAATGGTTGCTGCAAATATACCATGGTATAAACTTGGAGTTCCAAAGTTTCAAGCTTTCCTATGCAAATACTGCAACTTCAATATTTCGCATGGATCAACACTCCATAAAAATTATTTGAACTCCTGCTATTCTGACACAGTGGAAACGATTAGAGCTGAACTTGATGATTCCTACTTATGGGTTGCCACTGACGAGACGATCAATGACAGCAAAAAATATGGAAAAATATTTAATTATTAATTGCGCCACCAAACAATAATTAATTGAGGTTGAATCACGTGTGCACCTCTAATTTTTCATTAGTGTGCAAAAAAAATACATCTAATAAAGTGTAATTATTAAATTACATATTCTTTTTATTTATTACATATTTATCTACATATTTTGCCATTTTTAGCTACATATTTATGTACATATTTCTCATTTCCATATTACATAAAATCCGGGCTCTACTGATACGTGTGTCAATTCATTATTATGTACTAAAAGGAAGGTGGGTATAAAGCAGATAATAATAACACATACTTATTTCCTTGTGGAAGTGGAATAAAATAAAGCTCTTAATGGAAAGCTTACAGTCCCAAAGCTGATATGAATATATCTTGTCTACAAAGTAAAGAAGTATGTGTTTAAAAATTGATTTCAATAAATGTTTGTCAGATGAAGAGCCAGTGTTATAACAATTGAATCGGTCATTCTAGAAAGGGGTTAAGTAATGAAAAACGCGAAAATGAGTTAAGAGTGCCATTGCTTTCTCCAGGCCTAGACACACATTTCCATACAGAAATGGTGCAAATTTGCTCATTCTCAACGCGAAGCAGAGTACCATAAGCAGCGCAGTCATTGCAGGAAGGGGACAAGTCAGCGACTTACCTTCTTCCTGCACTGACTGACGACGTGACGCAACTGAGTGCCGCGGATCTAATAAATTACGCTTCCATCAGCTGATAAGGAAAATGACAGACAAGCTAGAAGTAGTAAGTGACCCAGGGGAAGAAAACTGTGTTATTAGTGGTAAACATAAGGTAAAGGTATCCCCGTAACATGCCATGAAGGCACTTGGGGGGCATGGAGGTAGAGCACCATGCTTTCCATGACCTCGGCACTAGAATGAGGTGGTAAACGCAATGAAATTAACTACTGCAGAAATGTAAATAAGAAAAATAAACTGAAGGCATTGGAACGTCAATTCCATTGGGAACTCTATAGCAGCCCATACGATTGGAGAACAATGTGGGTAAGAAACTACTCATTGTTTGTTTAGACGCTACTTTGGGTCATCAATTTCCAACATTCACAATTTCAAAGACCATATGGCGCACTTCTATTCCTATCATGAAGGTAAATATAGGCCACAAATCTTCAAATGAAGTGTGTTCCTTCTGAACTACATTGAAAGTAATGTCCCTTCTTCTGTCAAGGAATTGTATCTTATCTCTGATAACTGTGGAGGGCAAAATAAAAATCATACCTTAATTCGATTGTTGCTTGTACTGACCCAAATGGGGAGATTTAACAAAATCATTATTTTCCACAACGAGGCCATTCATTTCTTCCCTGTGTGTCCACACCTGTGGAGTAACGGTCAGCGCATCTGGCTGCGAAACCAGGTGGCCTGGGTTTGATTCCCGGTCGGGGCAAGTTACCTGATTGAGGTTTTGTCCAGGGTTTTCCCTCAACCCAATATTAGCAAATGCTGGGTAACTTTCGGTGCTTGACCCCGGACTCATTTCACCGACATTATCACCTTCATCTCATTCAGACGCTAAATAACCTGAGATGTTGATAAAGCGTCGTAAAATAACCTACAAAAAAAAATTCTTCCCTGTCACCGCAATTTTGGTGTAGTGAAGCGCAAACTAAGGAAGACAGACAGGGTATATGTGCCAGACCAATACAATACCTTCATCCACCAGGCAAACACAACAGATTTTCTGTAGAATCAGTTACTACTGATGACATTTTGAATTTTAAATACTGGTGGCCAGAGTATTAGGCCTACAAGAAAACCACCTGATCATTAGACACACTGAGGAAGAAAGGGAAAGATAACAATATGTTTACTTCAGTACAATTCAGTGAATTTGTTTACTCTAAAGATGATCCAGGATGTGTGACTGCCAGTTTGTTCATTGGTAGTGAAATGAGGAAACACAGATTCTGGACGTATAGTAATGTCTACACAAAAGCATACAATGGGAAAATTCCCATTAATACGAAAAAAAATTTGGAGACGTATCGAAAGTGAGGCAATACATTCCATTGGAACACACTTTCTTTTACGAAGAGATCCTGAACTGGCCACCTTGTGACAAGGAATCTACAAATGACGTGGTTTCCAACGTCTAACAATACACTCTATAACAAGTGAAACAAATGATTTTGTATAGTACTTTAGTGTATTTTTATTGTGCTCTCGTATATGCAGTTTTTAAGTATTAGTTTAAAAGTAGAGCTTTGATTTAAAACTGTGATATAAAGTCACATATTGGTACATTTCTGTAATACGAATAATGACTAAAATGTAAAAATAATTATGTAAATGGTGACAGTAATGTAGTAATTACACACAAAACATCGTTTTCATTGTAATTATTACCATTTAGTTCGATTTCAAATATTTCATTAGCCCAAAATTGTAAATTATATTTTTTTCTTTTATATTTAACAATTCCTTGCAGAAAGGGGATAAGTCATGGTTCGATTAAACAACTTTAAACAAAAGTGTTTGAGATGTCAGATGTCTAACATGATATATTATACTTCACATTTCATAAACAAAGTAAGAAAAAATATTTATGATTACTCCAGTATTGGAAGAAGAAAACAGTTTTTATTGATTATCTCAAAAGTAAGATTTTATGACTTATCCCCTTTCTGCAATGACCGATTCAATTATAAAAAGTCTCTCTGCAACATACATTTTGATTTATGTAACTTATGTATACTAAAGTATTAACCGGTACTTACTTCCAATACCGATACTTTTCTCAGTCTTAGAATCTCCTTGTTTTCCTTAGCAAGACTGCTAGCCAGAATATCTTGTAGGAGATCCTCCTTTGAATCAGATAACTGCAATGCACCACTCGGCAGCTATGAAGAAAAAAAGAAATCAGTAATAATTATGCTGGAAAGAGTATGAGGCGTTGTGGATACTTTGTATTAGGAGCAACCTTGAAATCGTGATTCTTTGTTGAGTTCACCCCTGCTATACGCAGTGCCTCATATATTCCATTGCTTTTTAATCAATTTTCTGTATTTTTCCTTATACAGATTGAACCATAAGTAATATCGTTAATTTCTCGTTCTCGTTCAGCAAAAGAATTTTACAATCTAGCAGGAAAGAATTGGGGATGCTCCAGGAATACTTTATAAACTACATTCAAAATGTTTATACAGTTAGTGTTGACATACTGCGAAGAAATTTTAATTACTTCACCTTTCATAAACGAAATAGAATATGTTCAAAACCAATCTCTCAGGCTCATTACTGGTGGAATCAAAACAACTCCACTAGATTCTATGAGATTCCTCACTAATATTAACAGCATCAAGAACAATAGAAGAAAAAGCACTAATTCAATATGAAAAACTTATCAGATTACCAGGAAACAATTGGCAGTCATACAGTCCTCTCTGTAGACTGAAAACTCAAAAAAGTTTCATATACATGGTTCAAGAATTAAAACTGAAAATATAATCTAAATTTAACAGAAAAAATACTGAAATCAGAAGTAAACACTGAAATAATAAAACAATTGTCTTTAGAGACAATTAATATTAGGTACCCTCCACAAAACTGGCTTCATTTATACACCGACGGATCCTTGATCTCCAGAGAACAAGGTGCCGGTGCAGGTGTTACGTGCTGTCTCTTCTCACTTTATAGATCTCTTGGATATGGAACAACAAGTTTTGATGGAGAAATCATTGCAATAAGTGAAAGTCTCAGGAATCTTCTATGCCACATCAATAAATTTAAGACTGTAGTTATATTGTCAGACTCCAAAGCAGCTATTCAATCAATAATCTCTAAACACACACCTTCATCTCAAACAGAAGAAATAACTAAAATACTCTCTCAATTAATATCACTCAATAAAAGAATTATATTCCAATGGATACCATTCCATTGTGGAATCCTGGGAAACGAGAATCTGGATGCTTTAGCAAAGAAGGGCAGCACTGCTACTTACAGACCTGTTACTAAATCTACGTATTACTCTGTGAAAAGATTTATTAAATCTACATACTTAGACTTCAACAAACAAAATTTGATAACACAATCCCAAGGGAAAAAAATGGAACTATGTGCATCATAATCCACAGTTAATTCCCGATTTACCACGCAAATCGTCTGTAGCTGTATTTGGATTGGCAACAGGCCATGATTGTTTGCCCAAACACCTACATAGAATTGGAATATATCAGTCCCCTAACTGCCCATTGTGCAACTCAAACCAAGAAATGGATTCGAAACACCTCAAAATCTGTGCTTCAGTGGTTGGACATGATAATATCTTTGAAAAATATTGGAGTGCAAGAGGTCAAATGACTTTATTGTCAAACGCCTGGCATTTGAAAACAACAACAATCTTACATTTATCCGGATTAAATTTCTGCACATTTAAAGAACAAAATTAAAATTCTTTCAATCATTCATTATCATAATTTATTGCTCTCTTAAATTGACTGAGTATATTGGGAATTAAATCAGTGGCTTTCCCAAAATTTGCTATGAAATGTTTCATATAAAAAAATTTTTATCTCCAAAAGGAAGCAAAAAAGAGCAAAACTGTATTAAACTGTTTTGTTTGAAATATGTCAAACAACTCCCTGAAATTATGGATATTACTTAAGGTTCACTCTGAGAATATTAAACTCTAGTAGACTCACTGTATCATTTAACCCTAGATGGACCAAGCTTTTTTTAGTACCACGCTGGACCAAGGGAGGGCTAATTAATGTCCACCATTATATTTTAGCTTTATGGTTGTATTTACAATTTTTGCGTAAGTATTATTTCTGTATTGAGTGAATTAAGTAAGAAATAAAGTATATTGAGAAACAAATATTTTTTATATCTTGAAAATTGTCAAATTAAATTAATTATTGAAAGTTAATGCTTGAACAAATTCTTATGCATTATTCACATCTTCATTCAGATTTATCCACCTCATTCACAAACTCACAGCGTGTGTTTGTCTTTTGACTGTGTTTTCCACACACATATAAGTTGCATTTTCCACAAACAATGGTTGTTTTTCCTAATTTATTTAGTTTTTCACTCTTGGTGCAAAACCATTTGCTACATGTATGTCATCTCCGTTTCCCTAATGGCTGCTGCTAATTCTGCGTTGTTTTTGTGATTTTCTTCTTGAGGATGGCTTCCATTGACATGATGATATTGTTCTGCAGTCCAATTATGTTTCCAGCACCATGTTCCACATTTGGTTTGATTAGTTGTAACCCCAGTTCCTGTAGATAAAAGCGCCGCCTGTTTGTTTTCTTGTCATTAGATCTCCAACCTGCCTTGTGTTCTTATCATCAAATTTGATGATAGAAGATCATGAAATCTGTTCCGACTCATGCTGGCTATGTATACTGACCTTCCAAGCTCTTGGGACCATAAGTCATGGTAATCTAGGTTGTTGTAGTTATTTGCGCCCATCAAAATGAGAGTAACTCTGAATGCGAGGGTTTCAGTTGGACTTGCTTCTGAGACACTCCTTCTCTCTGCTTCCTCGTTTGTGTGTTGCACAATTTTAGACGCAACTTCATCAGTAAACCCATCAGTATCACCATTATCATAATCACAGTCCAGGTCTTCAATTTGTTGAACTTCATCTTCAGTTTCACTAAGACACTCATCAACAATATCATAACTTTCTTCCTCGTAATGTTCTAAAACTGCTTCCGATTCACTTTCCATATTATATAATTATCTGCTCAAACTTCTGAATCAGACCACGGTCAGAGACAGAATAACACTGATTATAAAATGAGTTTTCAATCCATACAGCAATTCCAACAATGTACGAGGCGCGTCCATAAAGTAACTTTCCCACTCGTCCCACAGCTAGCAAACATTATGTTTTGCGAAGCGACTGCGTGTACGTGATGGAATACTGTCCTGGCACGGCGCATGCTCTAGCGGAACTTCCCGAGTGCTCTCAGTAGCTTCGTTTCATTGGTTGAAGATGGACGCTCCTATTCCAGCTCCCGCCGCGTGTGAAGTGCGATCAGTGATAAAGATTTGAATGCACAGGGCATAGCGCCGATTGAAATTGATCGTCAGCTGTGCCAGGTCTATGGGCCCAAGATCATGAGCAAGCAGATGGTGCGTTGCTCCACAAGGTCGTCTGTGATGATGGTTGGCCTCCCACTGCACTCCTCGTCCTGCACATTTTGGCGTCCTGCTGAAAATTGTCTACAGCAGCGACGCACCATCTGCTTGGTCATGAACTGGCACAGATGACGATAAATTTCAATCGGCGCTATGCCCTGTGCATTCAAAACCTCATCATTGATCACACTTCACACGCAGCGGGAGCTGGAATAGGAGCTTCCATCTTCAACCAATGCAACGAAGCTACTGAGAGCACTCGGGAAGTTCCTCTAGCGCATGCGCCATGCCAGGACATTACTCTATCACGTACACGCAGTCGCTTCGCACAACATAATGTTTGCTAGCTGTGGGACGAGTGGGAAAGTTACTTTATGAACGCGCCTCGTAATATAATGTTGGTTTCCAAATAAGTCCATTGTTACAACATATGTTTGGAGTTGCGAATAATAAGTTCATTGTCGTAACATAGTCCCGAGCCGTGGCGCCGTGGTCTAAGGCATCCTGCCTATGACTCGCATTACAGAATGCGCGCTACTTTGAGTTCTCATGGAGGAAGAAATTTTTTCATCAAATTTCGGCCAGTGTATGGACCGGTGCCCACCCAGCATCGTGCTGCACTTGGGGAGCTACGATAAGTAGCGAAAAACCGGTTCCTCAAACCAGCTATAACGGCTGAGGGGATCATCGTGCTAACCACAAGATACCTCCGTTCTGGTTGGATGATCGTCCACCTCTGCTTCGGCATGTGGACGTGAGGCTAGCAACCAGCTGGTCGGTCTTTTCTCTTCATGGGCTGTAGTGGCATGGATTTACTTTTTTTTGTTGTAACATATATTTATAATTTCGAATAAAAAAATTGTTACGAGTTGGACCAAGGGATGGTTATTTTGTGACCACTTCGAAATTTGGTCCATATAATTAGGTTTTCAACCAAAAAAACTTGATTTTCTTTATTGAATCATTAACTTTATACTATTTCTGACACAAAATGAGAACACCATAGTCTGAACATGTTCTATACTATAATAGCAATAGTTCTAAAAAAGTGTGGACATAAATTGACCCTCCCTTGGTCCATCTAGGGTTAATGATATTGAGTTGAATATCTGTTCTAGAGCTGAAATTGGCAACCCCTATTCCCTGTGTAATAGTTTCTTCTGTCAGTAACAGGCTGGAAGGATATTAATAGAGCCTACTTTCAAATCTCCAATGTGTTTCAGCCAGAAAATTTATAGTAAAGCCATTCTTATTTTTTTAACTTGAGAGAAGTTTTATATGATATTCTTATTGAATTTGGTATCCCAAAGAAACTAGTTCGATTAATTAAAATGTGTCTCAGTGAAACGTACAGCAGAGTTCGTATAGGTCAGTTTCTGTTAGATGTGTTTCCAATTCACTGCGGGCTAAAGCAAGGAGATGCACTATCACCTTTACTTTTTAACTTTGCTCTAGAGTATGCCGCTAGGAAAGTCCAGGATAACAGAGAGGGTTTGGAATTGAACGGGTTACATCAGCTGCTTGTCTATGCAGATGACGTGATTATGTTAGGAGAAAATCCACAGACAATTAGGGAAAACACGGGAATTTTACTGGAAGCAAGTAAAGAGATAGGTTTGAAAGTAAATCCCGAAAAGACAAAGTATATGATTATGTCTCGTGACGAGAATATTGTACGAAATGAAAATATAAAAATTGGAAATTTATCTTTTGAAGAGGTGGAGAAGTTCAAATATCTTGGAGCAACAGTAACAAATATAAATGATACTCGGGAGGAAATTAAACACAGAATAAATATGGGAAATGCCTGTTATTATTCGGTTAAGAAGCTTTTATCATCCAGTCTTCTGTCAAAAAATCTGAAAGTTAGAATTTATAAAACTGTTATATTACCGGTTTTCTTTATGGTTGTGAAACTTGGACTTTCATTTTGAGAGAGGAACATAGGTTAAGGGTGTTTGAGAATAAGGTTCTCAGGAAAATATTTGGGGCTAAGAAGGATGAAGTTACAGGACAATGGAGAAAGTTACACAACACAGAACTGGATGCATTGTATTCTTCACCTGACATAATTAGGAACATTAAATTCAGATGTTTGAGATGGGCAGGGCATGTAACACGTGTGGGCAAATCGAGAAATGCATATAGAGTGTTAGTTGGGAGGGCGGAAGGAAAAAGACCTTTAGGGAGGCCGAGACGTAGATGGGAAAATAATATTAAAATGGATTTGAGGGAGGAGGGATTTGATGATAGAGAATGGATTAATCTTGCTCAGGATAGGGACCAATGGCGGGCTTATGTGAGGGCGGCAATGAACCTCCGGGTTCCTTAAAAGCCAGTAAGTAAGTAAGTATAAGTTCTGTTCAGCACTAGGTAATATCCCAGAAATTCGGTCCATACATTTTCAGGCCAGTTTTGTCGTGCATATAATTTCTAAACTACATGACACATTCCAATAAAGTAAATGGAGACCGACAGAAGGATAAATGTATCCAACGTATCATTGAATTGGAGTGAGTGACATCATCTATCTTCACTGCGGTAGAGGGGAAGTTTAGGCACGAATTGGCAGGTCCCATAGTAGCCTTGGCAGTGTAACTCGAGAATGCGAAGCGATAGAACGTTCTTCTTCTTCTTCTTCTTATTTGGTATTACAGCTCAGGTGGGCCTTAACCTCCTCTATGGCTCTCTTCCATCCGATAGAACGTTCACAATTGTGTAAATGATTCGTACCAGTAACGAACCAGACTACAATCCCAATTGAGAAACAATCAATAGTCGACATGTTAAATTGAAAAAATTCCAAAGTGCAATTGAATGAAGAGAGAAAATTCACAATGTCGAGACATATACAGCGCAAAGGGGAGTGGGAGTATAAGCAATGGGTAGCAAACAATACAGTACAATGGTTAATGTAGCTACCGACATATTTACTTTCAATGCATACAAGGTTGGGACAGAATTTCATGTAACTTCGAAAACGTTGAATTACATGACAAACAAAAATCTTTATCCCTCGCCAACTGTTGTACATGATTAGCTAAGAACTTCAGACCTGCCGTTAAAAAAAAAAAACAATCCAAGCATCCCCTGCTTTGTAAATATTGATATTGTAACGGTATATGTATGAATGATTTGTCTTTGTAATCTGACAGGATGTAATGACATGTATGATAGGGTGGAGTGAAAAGTATAGGGAAAAATTTTTTTGTTGAATTTCAAATCGGCAGAGTGTGCAAATGTTGTGTATTGATATAGCTATTATTCATTGAAAATCTCAAGTTTCTATCTCAATTCTTTGATGCGCCCCAAGCGCTGTGAAGAATAGAACAAATATCGGAACATCAAACGGTTAAACATTTTTTATAGTAATCTACAAATTACTATTTCAAAGCATATTTCAAGTCATTTTAAACATCTAGTACATACACTTCACTTACAAATACTAATTTCGGTAATTACTGCTAAAATGCCCACTTAAAAAAATAATAATTCAATTTTAATGAAATAATTATTTACTTATAACAGCCCTTGGACAAACGGGTATATTACAAATGAATAAGTGAATACATTATACCATATTTAGTTAGTGATACAATTTGTGTAATATTTTGCAACTTATTTTCCAAATTTCAAGGAGTATATTCAGACTTTGTATTGAATGATTTCATTAGAGACCTTGATTGTAATTCTGCAAGAACAAAACCATGTCGACTGTCTTCCCCACAAACACTTTTGGATGTTTCTGTTATAAGGTGAACATAAATCTCAGTCGCTCGAGTGTGATGTGGAAATTTGAGTATGTCAATGTTCATCTCCTGTCGTGAATGAATTACATCTAATATTTCTTCTTCTTATCTACATTTGATGGTTCGTGTCTGTGTTTCTTGCCAGTGAATGAGTTCAGTGTAATCCTTAGCTTAAAAATTCACTTCTGGAACACGGAACATTCTTACCCTTGTAAAAGATTTCGAAGAATATCTTGCTGCTATAATTCTTCTGAGTGCTAGCTGCTGAATGTCTCTTCTCTCATCAGTTATCATCGATAAAATAATGTTTTAAGAATGAGCAAAGAAGCTCTTTCTCTGAATAACTGGATCAATAATGGCCTTTATTTCTTTGGGTAAATATCGAGACAGATTTATCAGTTTCCAGAGGTGAAGTGAACCTTCTGTTGATTTTGGTTTCATTTTAATAGAAAACCAGACTGGTTAATAACGTATGTTGCAAGTATTATGAGTTCCTCAGAAGGTTTTTCTTACCGATATAGAGTCTCAATATCCTGCTTGCTGTAGTCAACCATCTGGAATGAAGGACTGGTCCTGGCTTCCTTGGCGATAATTCTGTGGAACAGACATCAGTTGATATAACTTGACATACATCATTCAGGTATTTCTGATGTGTACTTAGATCAGATATTACTTCTTAAATTATGTGTGGGAAATTCTCTACCTTTATACGATTATATTTTATAAGGGGAATGTCTTCACATTTCTTTATTGCTTTCCCAAGTGGTCCAGGCAGAGACGTTGGGTTTACTGTGTTACCATCCATTCTGTGAAATAAATGTCTTAAGGACAGGTGATTATTATGAAGAAGACAAAAAAACCATTGCAAAGGCCGATTTAGTTCCACTTCCAATAGATGTATGACTCCACCTTTGACTCCAGTATTTACATTTGTTCCATCACATCCTATTACTTTGAGATTTTCTAAGCAAATATTCTGTTTATGGAAAAATTATAAAATCTCTTGTAAGATAACTTTTTATTCACCACTTGGAACTGTAATGTGACCTATGTATCTTGAATCTGGTTCTTGAACAAGTATGTAATGATCTTCCAATTGAGTAGATGCATGGAATTTGTAACCCTTCTTAATTTGAACTGTTTTAAGAACTTTTCTTCCATCGAAGTACAACCCATTAAGAGGGCGGGAATTTTCAGCAAATCTTTCCATAGCTTTCTGTCTAAACTTCTTCCTTTCTCTGCGTACTTTACAACGATCGATGACATTACTTGTCTCGCCATCATATCCAACATCAATGTCTTGCAAAAGAGCACTAGCAATAGAGGCAGCTGCTCGATGTGAAAGGCCACGCCTTGCCATGTTTGGAAGATGCGATCTCATTTGATTTTTCTTTATTCTGGTTATTGGTTTAATTCTACTTTTATTTCCTTCCCCATCTTCTAATCCTGAAATGCTTTCAGATGCAATACTTATCGGATATTCTGTTGACACTCACCTCCAGTCTCCTTTGTTCCTTCACTTTTGTTCATCTTTCTTCTTAATATACCAGGTCAATACCACCAATTACCATTTTCTTCATAGTTCTCTGGTCAACAATGAACTCTCATTACTTGGAATCTTCTTGTCTTTTGGACACTTGCATTTTGAAAAGTCTGTACATTTGCAAAAGGCAATATGGAACAATTGTGAATTAGTAGTTTTGCAGTAGTTTTCAATTTTAGTTTTGTAATTCGTACCAATTTCTCTATCTTAGAATGGTTTCAATATGTTTCTGTATTCATTGTGTAATTGAATGATGTTTCAACTACACGCTTATGAGTAATGTGAGGAATAGATGCTTTCCTCCACACCTTTTCAACATCTACGGAAACTATTTCTGCAATATCTCCGATGTCTGGTTCTTTTGAATGACTATCAAGTTTCATGTTCCATCTCACAGTTAACAGTTCCTCAGTACATCAGCACTGGTGGGAAGAACATTTTCTGATATTTTTGGTAGAGTGTCAGATATTGGGCATTCTGTTGTGCTCCTTGTATTTGGGTACCCTTACCCCTTTCCAATATCTCGCTACGACTGTGATCCATATCCTCTCTCAAACTGAAAATGAGGTAATATAATCAATTAAGTAATAAGAATAAAACAAAAGCTAATTTTTCTTATTTTTAGCTATAAGGACATTTTTGAAGCCTCTGGGGCGCATTTAAATATTAAAATAAATCCAAAAAATTTCGTACACGATCATTTGACATTAAATGACAACTTTTTAAAGTCCTGCCGAATTTAAATTGTGAAATTAATTTTTTGACTCCACCCTAATGTATGAGTGCTGTTTATTTATAATTTTAGAGCATGTGCGTTCAGAAAAGGTTTTTCGATGTGGCAAATTCTGATATGTTTTCTCGTTTCTACGCGCATGCGTCGATGGCCCTTTGGCCGCCAGTTCGATGGTGCAGACTGAGTCAGTCTATACAGTAGCTGACTAGAGCTGGAGCCATCAGCTCAGACCGGAAAGGCTTGGTGTCCATGTCTGGGAACCATAGGCCTATATCTCAACCCATGATGTGAAGGTAAACTGGCCACTGTACTCGGGGTTTTCTCTAAAACTAATTGAATTATAGCCCACTGAGTTTTTCTTTTGCGCATATTGTGGGATTTTGGTGAAATTATTGAAATTCTAAAAGAGGTTTTCCTTTTCCTGTGAAGATCGGCCGTGGCACTTAAAGATTTTGCTAGGCTGAAACGAATCCACATCGTCAGTCTGTATGCTGTAATGATTAGTTAAGATTGTGATTTATTCTGATAGAATAACAAAGATCATGAGCTGATTATATATAGATATGAGATGAATAATGTTGAATGACTGAATTTTAATTTTATCGTATTGTTAAAATAAATTCTCAGTGTCAGTTTAATGTTGCTCAAAAACAAACACAATTTTGTACATTTAGCTTGTCTAATTTTTCAACATTATGAAACTGGTTTAATCAAAGGTTTTGAGGCATAAAGAGAATTGTTGGTTTAAGGTTGAGTTTATTTAGTGAAAAATAAAGTTCTGATACAAACTGCATATTTCGTAGTGTAAGAATTTATTATAATCTTTGGTAGAAAAGGATAACTTCAGTACCGGTATCATGTTACCATAATATCACTCATCACCTGGCAACCCTGTGTGTAGCTACATGTCGTCGTTGTTTCTGCAATAACTCCTATGTGACATATTTATCGATTTTCAGATTTATTTTTCTATTAAATTAACTTAAATAGTGATACAACAAATAATAAAATCTCCTATATGTAATTATATTTCTTCCTTTCGAAAATGTATGAATTCACAATACGTATGAAGATGAATAAATGTGTTTTTTCCTCCTACTGAAAATTTGTGTATTTTGCACATAGGAGTTATTGCAGAAACAACGACGATATGAGTCACTCAGCTAAGTGTGCTCCTAGTATAATGGCAGTTGACATTGGACATATACGTCAACGTATATGCCTAACTTGGAGTCAGGTCATAAAGGGAAACATTGAAGGAGGAGAATTCGATCCGGTGCTGTGGATTGAATTCGGTGTACCTCAGTGGTCAGAGCACTTTGTATGTAGAACCAAGGACCCGGGTTTGATCCCCGGTGCCGAAGCGAATTTTTCTCCTCAAATATTAATTGTCAATATTACAGAGAATATTCTGTATGACAAATTAATAAATCTATAATATTCTCATAGCTAGCAGTGCATATGTCTGCACAGATTACTGTGCACTTAACTGCTGAATCTCGGCCAAATAAGTCACTCAGCTGAGTACGCTCCTAGTATAATGGCAGTTGACATTGAACATATTAGTCAACATATATGCCTAACTTGCAGTCAGGCCACAAAGGGAAACATTGAAGGAGGAGAATTCGATCCGGTGCTGTGGATTGAATTCGGCGTAGCTCAGTGGTCAGAGTGCTTGGTACGTAGAACCAAGGACCCGGGTTCGATCCCCGGCACCAGAGCAAACTTTTCTCCTCAAATATTAATCATGAATTTACTTTGATTGATATATTTTGAATGATATATTTTGAATTTTAAGGTCATTTCAAAGGTCAGTTTAATAATATATGAGGTGTCACTGCATAAGGATCATGTGCAGAGACTAAGTGGAATGCAGAGAATAGGAAAGATTTGAGAATGCTGGGTTTGCAGTGAAAGGCCTGCCTTTGGGCAGAACACGTGTGTGTGTGTGCGTGTGTGCGTGTGCGCGTGCGTGCATGTGTCTTGAGAAGCCTCTTACAAATCCTGAGGAATTGAAATGAGAGAAATTTTAACAGTCTATATATATATTTTTGGGGAGGCTAAAAACAAACCATCATCTTTCTTATCATTCATCTCGGGGAAGGATTACAGCAAAGAGAAAAAATACTGCAATGGAAGAAAACTGGATTTGCAAGAATTTTACAATGGACAAATATTTAACATACCTTGCTGTATAATGGCAAAGAACATCATTTTCATGACATTTTTATTTCATATTTGGAATTACGTTGGTAATTTTAATATTCTTATTTCACAACTTAATACAACATTAGCCAATATTTTAAGAACTTTCATTGAGTCACATTGTAAAATGTTGGTCATACCTGACTATATTCATCAGAAGTCAATATCCGGTCACTATTATCTGGTATTTCATGAGAAGTCCCGGTACGTGAAGTATGATGTTCAAGATTAGGTTTCTGAAAATATACAGAATTTGATATTACAAATTTAATAAGAGTAATTATAATACTCATTGGCCACTCCACAAAAAGTATTTCACATCTAGGTCTACAATATTTTAATAGATATTATTGATCGTCCAGCACTGTAGCACTATATCTATGAGGAAATAAATAAGATAACAGTAAGTAAATAACAAGAAGGAGGTGAGCCAATTTTATAGGTCCATCTGTGCCAGAAAAAGAATGTTTGAAAACAGTTATTCGATAAATTTCTAAAATTATGTGTTCTTCATCAGATGAAGTGGATGAATCTGAAGGGTCTAGTACAGGGATGCGAAACTCATAAGTAGGGGTGAGATATACTTTGACTCACCGCTGGCTATGTCGTCGCCAGTGGCGTATTTGAAGGCGGTTTGTAAGTAACACAATGCAATACAGAACACTGAAATGAAATGAAATGATTAATCTAAAAATGTCCTGTTAAGGGCAAAGGCCTCCTCCTATAGAGGGAGAGCTCTATTTGTCTCACGCTGTGAGCTACTCCCCATAAGAGGTGTTTACATGCTTGAAATTGTTCACTTGGTTCACATTCTGCAGTGTTTTGATATTGTTCACTTGTTTCTGTCGCACTGGTTTTAGTCACTGTTCACTTGTTTTCTTAGGTTTTTCCAGTCTTCCCTATTTCTTGCTCTGCTTGACCAATGGCTTCCTACTCGTTCACTGAAGAGGTAGGTCCATCTTCTTCTTGGTCTTCTGCTGATCTCTTGCCAATGCGGGGGTCCCATAGTGTGACTTTCTGCGTCCATCTTCCATCTCTAAGTCTTGCAACATGGTCTCCCCACTTCCATTTGGTATTGGTGGCTTGCAGTGCTGGATCTTTAATTGCTGACATATTTTGTAGCACTTCGTTTGGAACTCTGTCCCTCAGTGATAAGCCTAGTATCCTTCTCAGCATCTTCCTTTGGCATATTTGGAGACTGTTACGAAGTTTGGCAGTGAGAGACCATGTCTGGCACCCATATAACAGTACAGGAGTTACGCGGGTCTCCAATATTTCTATTCTGAGTTTTTTGCTGAGTGTTCTCTCCAGTATGATAAACTTGAGAGTCCAGAATGCCTTCCGTATAATAATATAATAGAGACAGTCGCATAATATTATTATTCGTGGTGCACATGTTCTGAAGAGGAATGCTAGTACCTTTTAGCTTTCCCCAGTTTGTCAATATCGGGGTGAATAGCTGAACATAGTTTCAATTGGCATACTAAATGAAAATCAGCTAATCTACTGCATATTTATTTACTTGGTTATTTAACGACGCTGTATCAACTACGAGGTTATTTAATGTCGATGGAATTGGTGATAGTGAGAAGATACAGTATTTGGCGAGATGAGACTGAGGATTCGACATAGATTACCTGACATTTTCCTTACGATTGGGGAAAACCTCGGAAAAAACCCAACCAGAAATCAGCCCAAGCGGGAATCGAACCCGCGCCCGAGCACAACTCAGGATCGGCAGGCAAGTGCCTTAACCGATTTAATCTGCTGCGTATGTCGCTTTTAATGATATCATATTGAAAAATAACTTGATGACTCAGAACGAGACTGTTACAACTCAAAAATAGAGATTTTTCAGTAGAGCCATTTAAAGTTTTCCATTTTGATTACACAACTTTTAATACTATATCACTTCCTAATATGTATTATGATGTTTTGTGTGTTAAATATTACAGTACCTGGTTAACTAGTATCAGCCTGTTATGGGCCATCTTCAGAACTCTGAAACTAGTTAACCAGGTACTAAAATATTTAACACGCGAAAGATGTATAATACATTTTCCTAAAGTTTCCATTGTAGATGGTAAATCAGATAATCATCTCACATCAATGAAAATTGGTATATACATTAATTATTGTTATAGAAGTTTATTAAATCCTTATACTGCTTTTTTGAGGCTTGAAAGTAATGTAATTTTCCCTAAGATAGGTTACTAGCCTTATCGTTAGGTAGTCCAGTAGTGGGGCTGCTACTTTTAGCCTCTGGACAGGCTTGTAATGCAGCATTTCCTCTGCATTTGATGAAACAGTTATACCGCTGTGACTCGGTCGCCATTTCATCGTTGGTAGAAACAGGGTGGACCACGAGAAGGTGAGGATGGGTTGTGAAATATTTTATCAAAATGAAAAAGATGTGAACAAGAAAATTACCAAATTTACACAAATTCTAGGAATAATAAACAATACAGTAAAAGCTAAATTAGTACAAAAATCTACAAGAATAAAAATATATAATACACTAGTATTACCCTCCCTTTTATACGGAAGTGAGATTTGGACATTAAAGAAAAGAGACATGAACAGAATCAAAGCAAAGGAAATGAAATTTTTCAGGACAGCAGGATATACTCTTTTAGACCGAAAAAGGAACGAAGAAATTTTAGAACAATTAGAAGTAGAGTCAGTAGAAGAAAAAATTAGCAGATACAAATTCAGTTGGCTAGATCATGTAAGAAGAATGGAAAATTCAAGAATCCCAAAACTTATGATGCAGTATAAGCATAGAGGACATCGTCGACCATGAAGACCTTTAAGAAGACTGCTAGATGGGGCCGAAACAAGTCTACAGAGGCCTAATTCGTGAAGGATGATGATGATGATGATGATGATGAAGTTTATTAAAAAATTAATTTTGTCGGTATTTATTTTATGTAATTTTTATGTGACTTTTTTTTTAGTTGCAATACTTTCGCATTAAAATATCCAGACAAAACTTCTCAGATATACTGTAACTGTATTACATAATATTTTATTATTTGCAACAGGTTTTTCCTAATATGACTATGTAATAAGTTCAGATAATGCAATGGAAAAATATGTCAAATATAGATTTGGAAACAAAATGAGATTGGTTGGTATCAGGATTATTACAACAATAAAAAGAAATAAATTACACCAACCAGGATGACTACAATAATAATAATAATAAATAAATTGCATCTTGTAGTGAGAAAAAGCATGTGTTTATTTGTTAGTCAAATGTAACTCTATTTTCTTCAACACCATTGGAAACTTTCAAAGTTTTATAAAAATTGAGCATGGATGCTTGGAATGATACCACTTTTACAAACATCAAGCAAATTCCCCCATCCCCCCCCCCTCCGCAATTATCCCTGGAGGCGAAGAAAATGCTGGCTTTAGTATTGCTAAAGAAGACTTGCCTTTCCTTTTTTGTCGAATACTTGTTTTTTTTTTAAATCACCTTGTTCATAGGAGTGCTTAAAAGAGATGGCGAAAGGATCCTGTTTTCTAACCTCCACGGTCTTCATCTTAGACCAGTTTACATTATCACCATTTTCATTTCTGGAAAAATTATTTTCCATTTGTTGTGTTAAGTATTTCAAATCTAAGATGTCTGGTGTATCTAGTTCATTGACTTTGTACATAGGGTATTGCCTTTTCTCTTGACCAATTTCAGTACTGGTACCTATTGCATCGTTGGCAGTATAATAGGTCCTCCTTTAAGAACTCTTCCCACCCCCACCGTTCAATAGTAAAACGCACAGTCATTCTCATTCTGGGTATGACCTGTGATTAAAAATTTCTGTGCTATGACCAGGGAAAGGAAGTTCATGCCCTGAAAACGTGAAGAATATGTATGCATTTATGCCGTAAAAATAGATAAATATGCTACAAAATATGCATTATCAGTCTGAGAGATTATTTTAACAGAATAATAAGGTATAGGTAACTTACGTTTAGTCTATGGATTTTGAAGTGGTTGCCTCATTGCTGAATGCTCCATTTATGCTGTTACAGTTCACAACTAAGCAGTGACGTATGTTTTCTGTTGTCATTCTTCGCCTGTAGTCTCTCAGCATAGCTTTGTAGCGCGAAAAACTTCGTTCTACGTCACAAAAAGTAAGAGGGGTTTGCACAAAATCTGGGAGCTGTTCTATAGAAATTTTGTTGGTTTTTGGGGTGTTTTTCCTTCGAGTAGGCTATATCTTGAATTTCTTTAAGCTGATAATGCCATGGTTTTTGGAAAGAATATTTGCTGTTTTCTCGTTCACTTATCTCCTACATTTCCTGGAACTGATGTTAAACTGGACATTGTTCTATCGAAATCTGCTAAAGACTGCAATAAAGGAATACAAATTGCTAACTTGAGAGGCTTCCCATGAAGGCGTCATCGTTACGTTCAAAATTCATAAACATAAATTAGTCTTGTTTACGAGGTTACACACTTTTAAAAATGAGGGAAAGACAAATAAACATTCATAATATGGAGTTTCCCTGCATAAATGTTAAAATAAAAGGCAAAATATGCACTTTTATGCACAATAAAAGTAATATCATTGTATTCAGAAATTTGTGATTCATGTAGATAATCTTTCAGCATATTCACACAACGATAGAGAACAAATATGCAAATGCATGAACTTCCTTTCCCTAGTTATGACATTATATGACTCAGGTTAGTTACGCAGTACAAAAGTAATGAGGAAATGAATTTGTTCTTGTTTTGTCCAGCACAATTGTCTAAAAACAAAATTACCTGGTTTGTTACTGTGTTTGGCAAACAAGTAAGAAATTTATAGAGACATGTGTCAATCTGATTTGAACTTCTTTTGGCCAAGCCCTCATGTCAAAAATAACAATGGCCCTGGCTGTTTGTGATGTCATTCATATATATATATTTTCCCCTGCAATTATTTATACTCGCTTTATCATCTTTGGTCACATCGTGAGTTAATCTTCTGGGTGAAATCCGAAGGCCTGTGTACTATTGTTGAGACTAGTTCTATTGTTGTGAACTAGATGGCGACTGTATATGTATTACTGATTTGTTATGGACACTGCCTGCTGGATCACATCCTATGGCTGTTTACACTGCCTGCTCAATCAACGCTTATGTGCGAGTCTTGAAAAAAGTTATTTTGCCGCTAGGTGGCAGGTAGTGCCCACCACTATTAACATTATCAATATATGCAGAATACCCTAAAATAACTATTATTACGAAGTCTTAGGTACTAGAAGAGACAAGGGCTTATGGAAACGATGGCCCAGGGTGTCCGAATCCTTCCGCAATGCTTAATATGTAATACTATTAATACTGAAATTAAAACTTAATTTTTTTTCTAAGCGATACTACATCCAAACAAGTAGGCCTATACTTGCTTTAGGCATTTACTAAAATTATTATTAAAATCAATTAACGTAATAAAAATAATATTTGAAACTTATATAAAATATTTCAACATGTTTAAACATATTTACGAAAAAATATATGCTTCCTTTAACCGAGCTACAAGATTATTGGAAATCACGGTTTGAATTAACGACAGTATGTGGTATCTTCCTGCAGTATCTTCCAATCCATGAAATTATTATACGGACACTTGGTCTACTGTTTTATTAAGTTCAGTATTGCCACAAAGTAACTTCCCCATATATAAAAGGCCCATTTGAAGTGTGATAAATTTTGCGCTCATTAAAAAATTCTCCCCCGTCCCCGAAAAGAAATGCCGAGTAAAATACTGTAAACAGATAATTTATCGCTTATGTTGTGTACAGTAAAAAATTTGTACACATTTTTCATGAAACGTATTGTTGGTCCTGCTTCTGAAAAATTTACCCGAGATGTCAGACGTAGGACTATATGATTGTCCTTCATATAGTCCAAAGTGCTTGTAACTTCCAGTGAAAATGTCTGTACAGCATAAAGAACGTTCATTTCCTCAAAGGAACTGGGTTCGACATATTTTGAACTGATCATTCCTTCTCTGTCTGCTATATCCTGGTCTAGAAACTGTGAACGGATGTTTTTGATGATGTGACAGTAATCAAAACTTAAATATAAATTATGTTGCAAGTTACATGGGTGTGCTACGCAAGGCTGTAGATCTCCGCTGCCTAAACCCTTAAACATAGCAGTATTAGTTCTATGGTTATCAGTTACAAGCCGAAGCACATGAAATCCAAGTCTTTACAGTTTTCAACACTTGCTGAACTAATAAGAGCAGATCATTTCCTTGCAAATTTCGTACCATGAAATATGCTGCCGGTATTGTGTACTTGGTAAATAATCCATGAATAACTAAACACAGAAGTTTGTTGGCTAAGACGGGATTTATTCCTATTTCTTTATTAGAAACTCCTTCAGCTTCGACTAAACCAAAAATTTTATCCTTTTCTTTATTATAAAGCAAGCTTTCTTTTATTGCCATTTCATCGCATATAAGAGAAACTATTTTCTCAATTTCATTCAATTTTGTGGCTTCTAACTTAAGTGTCTGTTTAATTAAAGGGGAAACACCAATGCCATATTCCGTTGAGCCCATATGCCTATCTAATATGCTGCGCGACGGTGCTTGTATTAATTTCAAATTTCTTCCAAAGTCGTAGCCTTTAGGAGGCGATATTCGCCAACATAAGCAGTACCGAATAATTGGCTCGGACCATTTTGGACGATTTTTTTTTAAATTTCTAATTTGATCCAGTATATATATGCAGCCATTTTGTAGCCATCATGTGCTGATTCCTTCCTGTTATCTACTGACTTTCTCTCAGGTAGCTCAGTTGGTAGAGCAACTGGCTACGGACTAGAAGGTCCGGGGTTCGATCCCAGGTGGTGACAGGATTTTTTCTTGTTGCCAAACTTTCAGAACGGACCTGAGGTTCACTCATCCTCCTATAAAATTGATTAACAGGTCTTTCCTGTGGTGCCGACCACACCACCTCATTCTAGTGACGAGGTCATGGAAACCATGGGGCTATACCTCCATGTCCCCTAAGTGCCTTCATGGCATATTACAGGGATACCTTTACCTTTTACCTTTTACTGACTTTGTCTCAGTATAGCTATTAATTTCTTCCTTCGCCTCTTGAAGTTCCTTCTCTATTTCCACAATTTTGTTTTCGAGTCTGTACACTTTCGCTCGAAGATTTTTATTTAATTTTTTATGGTATTCCAGTTCACTTAATCTTACAGTATTTACATGAACAGCAATATGACTGGAATATACGTTTACATCTGCCTTGTCTTTTATAATTTCGGCTTCTATATCTTTCTCACGATATTCGGCTTCAATGTCCTCCTGACATTGTGCAGCCAATCTTGAGACGTTGTTCTTCTCGGAGAATGATGAACTTGAGTTTCTGACTTTTCTCTTCCTCTTGTTAGAAGGTTTCTTGTATGAAGGATATCCAGGAAATATACTTGGTATCGACAAATTTTTCAGTTTCCTATATTTTGTATCTTCTTTAAAATCTTCTTGTTTGAAGTGTAAACTAGACACACATGAACGATCAGAAGGAATCCACTTACTTCCTCTTTTGTCACCTTCTCTTGATATAATATTTAACCTTTAACCACTTTTCCCGCAGCTCACTATTAGATGGAAATTCATGAAATGATAATCTTCTGAATTTCAATTTTCCTCTGTGCGCTTTGCAGAAAGGGGCACAACAAGACACCATTGCAAATATATTATAATTAATATTGTTATTTCAGGAAACCAAGTTTTATATCTCACAAAATTAAATGTATTTCAAACCGAATGTTCCTTTCTTCCAATGTAGCCTATTTTAAAGAAGAAAATCATATCATTAATAAACAATAACTGACAAACACTGTAATTACTTCTAAGATGTCAAATAAGACAGTATAATTAATTCTACACATTTAGTACAGCCAATTCAACGGCAGTTACTTGCTGCGCTCTAGTGTCGAAACTGGACAATAATGTCCACACGAAACTCAATGCTAAGGAAGAGGAATGAGCAGGCAGTTACGCAGCCAAAGGATGTGATCCAGCAGGCAGTGGTTATGGATAAGATTTCGATGATGAATGAGACCGGTGATATTCAGAGACATTGTGGCCCGAATCTCCTGGCATTTGGCTTACGGTTGAGGAAAACCCTCACCACAGAGGTGGTCATATTCATATATTGTGAGTTTGTAACAGACAGTTTTCTTTTATAATATAAAGATGAACACTCACCACAAGATGAAAGAAGTAGCCTACGACCTGAAGATCAGAGTAGCACAAAACTTTGCTTGGAGCCTGTTTTGCTGATTCAATATCTTTAGTCTTTGTAGCCCTTGATGTTTCTCTTCTTTATATCTCTATTATAACTTTCTTGCAGGTTTAATTTCTCTGTTTCTGTACTATTCTTATATGCAGTATATATACAACATTGAACTTTCTTAGGGATATAAAATATGAAGGATTAAAGTGAATTAAATACTAATGTGTAAGAATATGCACGATGATTAATATTTCAATACTACATCGATGGTGAAGACAAAATTAATAACAACATTATGTTTAACACAATGCAGGCAGCATTATGCTACCATTATTGTAAGTACTGCAAGGTGTGCAAAATCTAAACTCGAAGCATGGATATTTTCAGTGCGAAAGTGTTACAAGTCAAAATGGAACATTGCTTTTAGCAACAGTTGAGAATGGAAAACTGTTACAACGTAAAATATAACACTTTCCAATTGAAAAAAAAAAAAAAAAAAAACTAAATAGCATAACTTTAAAACTGTTATATGTGCATTTATGTCCTAGTAGGAAATTTTTAGTGTTGTAACAGTTACCCTCATCTAAAGATTAAGAAGATTAAAATTGAAATAAAACCTAATAATTTTACCCTTCTAGGGAGAAGATCTAAAAATATCAATATTCATGCACGTACAGAAGAATTATAGAAACACATACTTAGTGGTCAGTAATAATAATAATAATAATAATAATAATAATAATAATAATACATTATTCAGCGTGGCAATTAATGTTTCTATATACATTCTCCTAATTGAACCATTGAGCAAAGTAAACATAATAGCCTATTATATTTTGTCTCAAAGAACAAGAAAAACGTTCTTCATTCTTTAAGATACCACCTCTTATTGCTTGTAGAGACACAGTTTGTAGAGCGACATGATACCGCCACTGCTTGCCTTCAGTACGTGAATGAAACATACAGCAATGTACAGTAAGCTCCTCGTACCCGTTTGAATGTCTATGATTACACGATGTAATCACGACACCCACTTTGGTCACCGCTGTACTAGAGGATGAGAGGAGAGGATGCGTAACTATTTTGTATACGAACATATCTGTACCTGCGCTGTGATGTACTTTGTATCAGACAACCTCATTCCAGTTTATAGGTAGCTGAATTACAAAGCCTAATTATTATTATGGGGTGTATACAGCAGTAGCGGCTCGTGCCTGAAAAACTAGGTGAAGCACAAAATTGTTGCAAGGTTTTCAAAGCTCATGTAGGCTAGTTGCATTGATAATCGGAAGTCTATGTAACTAAAGTAATTCTCTCCCATAAATTCCCATGCCCTTCAATCGTGAAAGTGATTTAATTGTATTTATTTCTGCCAGTTATCAATGCACTTACCGGTACATGTCAATTAAGATATGAAGAGTCCACTGCAAGAATGATGGATGTCATTTGGAATATATTTTTCAGGAGAAGCAATTGAAAGTTTGAAATGCTTAGCGATCAAAGCTTAACTGTGATTTTCCGATCATTACTGGACAATGACTATCAGTGTTAATGCCATATAACTCTCTATGTACAGTCTATATGTCTTAAGCTATACATTAACAGTCTTGGTTCATTTCCGACAAGAAAGTGACATCCATCATTCTTGCAGTGGACTCTTCATATGCTTATTGCTTACCTATCTTTGCACTAAGTTGATCCTCCATAGCTTCAGGGCTGTGAACCTGCCAATAACGTTCTCATGGAGGGGCTGTGATTCCATCATCTTGTCCAACATATCTTTTTGGAGCGAAATATTCCCTAACGCTGACAGTCTCTACTGTGACATTGAGTTTCTTTGTTTTGTTTTTATTCGTTTTAAACACGAGAAGCTCCTCTCGACCGGTACGCTAGTAAGACGGTGGTATTAAAATGAGGGAATATAACTTACACACTTCTCCAAATACATCTTTGTGTCACGAAGAAGTCTATTTTGTCCAATATTCTTTTGAGAAGGTTAACTCCATATGTAGATGAAATTATCGGGGATCATCAGTGTGGTTTTAGGTGTAACAGATCGACTATTGACCAGATATGTTGTATTCGACAGATAATGGAGAAAAAATGGGAGTATAAGGATAGAGTGCATCAGTTATTCATAGATTTCAAAAAGGCATATGACTCGGTTTTTACCGAATTTTAATGAAATTCATACTGCTGAAGGAATGTAATAAATCAACATTCTGTGCAAAATTTCAGTTCAATCGAACAAATAGTTTCTGAGTTATCAACATTTTAATTATGATATGATATGCAAATTCAAAATGCTCTACGTCAATCACATTTTCAGTATAGGCCGTAAATTTTTTTTTCCTACTTTATTATACACTTATTAATAATTCCAAGTTGTCATTTCAACTTTCAATCACTTTACGTTGAAATAAAAAATATATTAATTGTGTGCTGCCCATTCCGCTGAAAATTTTGCATATTTTGACTTTTAACAACCATTAACAGGAATATTTTTAATTCTACATAAAGAGTGAAAACTACAGTTTTTTAAGCAGCTTTCGAAGTGTGTGTCTTCCAAATTTGAAAACAACCAGATGAAAATTATGTGTCACAGAGCATTTTGAAGGTATAAAAATGTAGTTTTAAGATAGAGGCAATTTTTTAAAATAAGACATGCATATAATGTACTTACATAACTAGAACAGCCCAGCACCATATGTTTGGCCTTCCTTTTTCTTTTCTTTCTTTTCTGCTGCACCTTTGTTCAATTTTCTAGTTCACTGTGCACTTTTTTGTTTCTCTGCCCTTTTCCATTCACTCGTATGAGTACGCTTTCTGTCCCGCATAGCCAGAATATTCTTTGCTGCCTCTGTCAATTTCCCCTCCCCAATTGTTATTTTTACAAGTTGGCTTTGCAGGCACCCCATATTAAATTCAGCAACTGCACTTGCCACTGCAATATTAATTTTGATTTTTGAGACAAATGTGTCTTTAGGACATTTTCTCCATATAAGAGAATGGACACTCATTCGCATTCTGGGTAGCGCCACGTGTACATTTGCTGAAGACTTCAGGACTGGACAGACGTTCGTAAAGGGGTAACAGTTATTAGGGTTGCTTCTGATAACTGGAGTTCATGTTCTGGTGACTATGAGGCTCCTCTCCCTTTGCCTTACTCCGGTTATAAAACACCAAGAGTCCAGTCCAGTTGGACTTCTGTCGTGATGAGGCTTTTCATCCGTCGACACTGAATGTGCCAAGGTTGCAACAATCCCCCTCCCTATTGCTCTGACATCAGGCATCCCATTTACAATTGCATTTTCATTTAATTTTCCAACACCCCGCCCGCCAAGCTTAACACCTTGAGATTTATTTTCTTTTACTAAATTTCTCAAACCAGTGCCCATTCTCTTTGCAACATGATTGATGCATTCCTCTTTACTCATTGCAACATCTGCTCCATACACAGCCAGTTTTGACAAATGCTGGTATGTCTTCGCATCCCCATCAGAGAGTATTGTAGTGTATCACATGCTACATTCATTTTCAGTCCTCAACCATAGCCTCTCTGCTGCAACCATCTCCATAGTATTGGAGCTACCTGTGTAATTTTTGTTGCACTCCCCAGATTTTTCATGACCATCTAACCAAAATCTGTATTCTGGAGAATTTTGACCTAGATCAGCAGCAGTGAAAGAACATGCATGGCAAAATTTTGGAAGTCAATACATCTATTACTAACCCTACACCATACAGTGAAATATGGCCACGTTTATACCAGTTACCATCATATGACACTGCTATGTCCATTACATTGCTGGATTTCAGTGTAGGGTCACATACTTCGTGAGCTTGTCATACTGCTCTGAGAGACCGGGAGAGGATTTTTTGGTTATAGCAATCTGTTTCTTTAGCAATTTTGTGAAGATGACTTTGATATGTACCTATTGCCATACCTTTCATGCCACTCACAGAGCAGAATGTCTGCATAGCAGAATAACCTGAACCAGTGCTAACAAAGGTCTCAACCATTTTTTTATTTACTTCAAATGGTGGTCTCTTACTATCAGATATTGTCTGTGGGCTACTGAAGGTCTCACCACAGTTTGTACCACAGACAATATATTTTACCACTAGTTTGGTTGCAAACCCATTGTTCTCCCTCATTTGCAATTATAAAGCGGTATTATCACATTCATGACACTTCAGATTTTTTAACAGTTCACCCCACACATTTTTATGAACTAACAAATAATCTGAAGAAAATGCTTGTCCAATCTCACCTGCAGAAGTGGTTTCAAACATCTTTAGCTTCTTGGCGCTTGTTGATACAGAGGTGGATGACATTTCCTAAGGCTCATGGATAGCAGATGGACCTGCCTGACAATTAGGGAGGTTAGATACACCTGGCTGCTCTTGATAGAGGTTAGGCCTAATTTCTGCAGAACATTGTTTTGCAAATTTGCATTTTACAGCATGCTGCGCTTTTCGTGTCCTTTTAGAGGGGCGTTTCTTGTGTGCACGACTTCTAGATAATCTTCCCATGCTGTAATCTCAACACTATAATTACTAGAATGACCTACATTAATTTAGGCCTAGACCCTACTAACTTTGTATGTATTACTAATACATATATATGTGAATCTTATAAATCATTTTATATATAACTACAAAATACTATATATATATATATATATATATATATATATATATATATATACACACTATAAATACCAATAAAACCACAGTCACTGAGTAAAATATTATAAAACACGTTGAAATTATCTCACGTGCATGCTCCCACAAATAGTAAACAAACTAAAACCGCCAACCGGATATCAAGTATCAACAAAAGACATTCTGCTTCCTCCCAGCTGCAAGTAGTGCTGCCAGTACACCACTAGATGGGAGAAGTATATAGTTCTTCATATACACTCAAAAAATCTGCGCCGAATTTGAAATATATCACACAGAATGTTGAGAATGCGAACAACAGAGAACCGCCCACTGCAGCGGACATTTAAAGGATGCGCACGGAGCTTTAAAAATGGCGCTACATTAAAAAATGTAGTAGAAATGAATCGGCCATGAACCAAAGATAATATTTATGGCAAAAAACAAATTTCGACTTTTTTTCAGATTTTGACCAAATTTTCACTAGAGACTTCCCTTTGCATTGATAATCGGAAGTCTATGTAACTAAAGTAATTCTCTCCCATAAATTCCCATGCCCTTCAATCGTGAAAGTGATTTAATTGTATTTATTTCTGCCAGTTATCAATGCACTTACCGGTACATGTCAGTTAAGATATGGAGAGTCCACTACAAGAATGATGGATGTCATTTGGAATATATTTTTCAGGAGAAGCAATTGAAAGTTTGAAATGCTTAGCGATGTAAGCTTAACTGTGATTTTCCGATCATTACTGGACAATGACTATCAGTGTTAATGCCATATAACTCTCTATGTACAGTCTATATGTCTTAAGCTATACATTAACAGTCTTGGTTCATTTCCGACAAGAAAGTGACATCCATCATTCTTGCAGTGGACTCTTCATATGCTTATTGCTTACCTATCTTTGCACTAAGTTGATCCTCCATAGCTTCAGGGCCGCGAACCTGCCAATAACGTTCTCATGGAGGGGCTGTGATTCCATCATCTTGTCCAACATATCTTTTTGGAGCGAAATATTCCCTAACGCTGACAGTCTCTACTGTGACATTGAGTTTCTTTGTTTTGTTTTTATTCGTTTTAAACACGAGAAGCTCCTCTCGACCGGTACGCTAGTAAGACGGTAGTATTAAAATGAGGGAATATAACTTATACACTTCTCCAAATACATCTTTGTGTCACGAAGAAGTCTATTTTGTCCAATATTCTTTTGAGAAGGTTAACTCCATATGTAGATGAAATTATCGGGGATCATCAGTGTGGTTTTAGGCGTAAGAGATCGACTATTGACCAGATATGTTGTATTCGACAGATAATGGAGAAAAAATGGGAGTATAAGGATAGTGCATCAGTTATTCATGGATTTCAAAAAGGCATATGACTCGGTTAAGAGAGAAGTTTTATATGATATTCTTATGGAATTTGGTATTCCCAAGAAACTAGTTCGATTAATTAAAATGTGTCTCAGTGAAACGTACAGCAGAGTTGGTATAGGTCAGTTTCTGTCAGATGCGTTTCCAATTCACTGTGGGCTGAAGCAAGAAGATGCACTATCTCCTTTACTTTTTAACTTTGCTCTAGAGTATGCCATTAGGAAAGTCCAAGATAACAGAGGGGGTTTGGAATTGAATGGGTTACATCAGCTGCTTGTCTATGCGGATGACGTGAATATGTTAGGAGAAAATACATAAACGATTAGGGAAAACACGGAAATTTTACCTGAAGCAAGTAAAGCGATAGGTTTGGAAGTAAATCCCGAAAAGACAAAGTATATGATTATGTCTCGTGACGAGAATATTGTACGAAATGGAAATATAAAAATTGGAAATTTATCTTTTGAAGAAGTGGAGAAGTTCAAATATCTGGGAGCAACAGTAACAAATATAAATGATACTCGGGAAGAAATTAAACACAGAATAAATATGGGAAATGCCTGTTATTATTCGGTTGAGAAACTTTTATCATCCAGTCTGCTGTCAAAAAATCTGAAAGTTAGAATTTATAAATCAGTTATATTACCGGTTGTTCTTTATGGTTGTGAAACTTGGACTCTCACTTTGAGAGAGGAACATAGGTTAAGGGTGTTTGAGAATAAGGTTCTTAGGAAAATATTTGGGGCTAAGAGGGAAGAAGTTACAGAATGGAGAAAGTTACACAACGCAGAACTGCACGCATTGTATTCTTCACCTGACATAGGCCTAATTAGGAACATTAAATCCAGACGTTTGAGATGGGCAGGGCATGTAGCACATATGGGCGAATCCAGAAATGCATATAGAGTGTTAGTTGGGAGGCCGGAGGGAAAAAGACCTTTAGGGAGACCGAGACGTAGATGGGAATATAATATTAAAATGGATTTGAGGGAGGTGAAATATGATGATAGAGACTGGATTAATCTTGCTCAGGATAGGGACCAGTGGCGGGCTTATGTGAGGGCGGTAATGAACCTCCGGGTTCCTTAAAAGCCAGTAAGTAAGTAAATAAGTAAGTAAGGTAATTGTCAAATTTGGAAGTATCAGCAAGGCTGACGAAGAACAATATCCTGTAATTACGATCATGTTCTACATCACTTTTTCCACTGTAGCCGCAGTCTGTACTTTCTCCCTGAGAATTCACTTCTACTTTTTGCTACGTTCAAAATTCTAGCATAGTGCAGTAGACCATCTGAAATTTCCACTTTAAGCGAAGAAGTGCTTTCGTCATGGCCCCGAAATGATGATTCCTGCTTGCTTAAATACAAAGCAGTGTCGATGACTGACCGCATAACATGTCTGTTTAAACAAACATTTTCAATATATTGCACTAACAATAGCCTAGCTTTTTTTTCAGGTTATTCCCAATAGTGTTCATATTTTTCTGTAAATTTTTGAACTGCAGCACGCGCTTTAAAAAAATGTTCCGCCGAATTTTCATGTTTTTGTAGAGCACGACTAACATTATTTTAGAAAATCACTGAATCCAGTTTCATTCCACACATGTTTTTTAACTCCAAGTAGTAGGCATGACTAACAAAATAGTATTTCAATGTAGTGGCTCCCACACAACCACTCAGTGATGCTTGCAGTACCATGAAGTTGTAAAATTAAGTTCGTATGATTTACCAGCTTGTTTGTTTAACTTTTTACAGTTTATGTCTAAAATTGGTTGAGTTCTGTCTAGAAACAATAGATATCTCTTATACTGCTCACACCAGCGATTAAACGAGGTTTGAATTAATGTACACACTGTGTCATTGAACGGATTCATTTACACATATACAAAAACTATATGTTAGGTCCTAACACACTTATTAGAAATTAATTAAAAACTGAAATGCACTTAATATCTTCACCTAATAAAGTGATAAGTAAAATAAATTATATTTTAAAAATTAGGCCTATCATAACTGAATAGCTCGACATGGGCATACCGACACAAAACACGACGAAAACAGACTGAGGAAAGGCAAAAATTCATTCAACTTCCACTAAAAAGGCTGTGTTCGGAATATCAAACTTTCTTTCCATTGCTTTCATAGTATTAATTTTTAATAGAATTTTCCTATGAGGAACAGTAAAATTGTGGCCAGAAGAATAAAAAATTAAAGGAATGAAGATATCAGCACAAAAATTAAAAACATAAAACATAATAGGACCTATATGGGAAGAAGAATTGACGAAGCAGAATTTTTAGGAAAGAATTTTCTTCAGGACGGGCCATGTTGCTGGCCAGACAAGTAGTCGTAAATCTCCGTGTCACCCATTATACAAAGCGCACCGGCTGGGCTGAAGGCCAAACACGTGTTCGTCACAGCAACACCCGTTTCTTGAAGAATGTAGAAGTGCGGGGAGAAATGTCGCAGTCGTTGTCATAGCAACCACCCTAACATAGAAGAACAAAATAATATTTTAAATCTGAGAATCATCGCCTCGTCTCTGCCGCTCGAGGAACTGAGACGTAAACAGCGGGAATATTGAAACAGCCTGGCGATGCTGTATTGACATTTATTGATTTATAGCGCTGTAGTTTTTAAATTGGATAATTTAATACATGAAATATAAATCAAGTGGCTCGCAAAATAACAAGTGAAATGTTCTTCACCTTCTTCATTCGAATGGCCGCTACTGCTATACAGTAGAACCTCGCTAGTTCGAACCAATTGGGACAGGGATCTGTTCGGATTATCGAAATTTGGGATTAAGTGAGGGACAGGAATGCAAGCAGGGAAACCACGCCTTATCCATCCCCTCCCCACCCCTCACTGATCACCCTCTGTTCAGTTTCATGGTCGGAAGAAGCTTAGGCTACAGCTTATCATAAAATTATAGCAAACAAGAACTTACATTCATTCATTAGTGATAAAATAAGTTGTAGTACTGCATATACCTGTATAACCTGTTTCATATTTACTTTTAAATATTTACGAAGACTTTCGGCATTTTTTTAGTTTTCCATTGTTCTCTTCTGTTCTCTGTTCCATTCCAGCTTGGGCTGATTAGTTGGTTGGTTTTGTCCGAGATTTTCCCCAACCGTAAGACGAATGTCAGGTAATCTGTGGGGAATACTCGAGCTCATTTCGCCAAATACCATCTCCCTATCACCAATTCCATCAACACTAAATAACCTAGTAGTTGATACGGTGTCGTTAAATAACCAAATAAAACAAGAGTATTATATTATTCCTTGAACGTAGCTCAGACGGCTGAGACGCTTACCAGCCGATTCGGAGTGCGCTCGGGAGTGGGTTCGATTCCTGCTTGGGCTGATTACCTGATTGTGTTTTTACAGTGACTTTTCCCAACGGTAAAGTGAATGTCAGTTAATCTATGGCGAATCCTCTACCTCATTTCGCCGAATATTATCTCGCCATTACCAATTCCATCGACGGTAAATAACCTCGTAGTTGATACAGCGTCGTTAAATAAGCAATTTAAAAAAAAAAAACTTTCTTTATCAAATTCTAGAATGCGCGCGAACTTGGATCCGAGAGCGGAACTGTGGGCTCACCTTGCCCGCCGACAGAGCAGGCTCGTAGGGACAGGACGTGCACGGGTCCGGGGCTGTGGTGCCTCCCCTCTCTCTGAGGACCGCGTCCGGATTGATCCCCAAATCCTCATGAATGACGTCCGAGTGGATTCCAGATTTGATTTCTACCTATGTTTACTTAACGTCCGAGTTGATTCCCTTTGCCTGTATAGAGTCAGCGAGAGGGTGATGTTTACATAATGTCTGTATTGCTAACTTCTGCCTGTAGACTGTAGAGGGCCAGCGAGGGGTGGTGTTTGCCTGTCGTATGTTGAGGACTTTAGTGCTGCAGTAATCTGTGATCATGGAATATAAGTAGGGGGCGGATGTTGATGAAAAGTCATCCTCTTATTTTTCACACTAGGACGATGACTATTAATATGGAAATCCTTCCTGTGTTAATATCAACGTAAAAAAGAATTTCTTATAGGCCTATTGCATTTTTTGATGTTTTTGAACTGATACGTCAATTTTATATTTTTCTCGGCATTTATTGGTCATTTTTAATACTTTGAAGAACTTTTAGATCATTTGGAATCAGTGGCGATTTCTCTTAAGGAGCACAGGAGCAGTGCACCGCCTCTTCGTGTTTTATAAGTCATATCAATGAGCTGCAGTAGACTGTGTGAGCGACATAATTCTTTATTATAATACAGTGAAACCTGTTCAAGACGGAAGTGACACGGTCCTAATTTTTTTTCCGTTGTGGACAGGTTTCCGTATTATTCAGGTGTGACATTAAAATGGAATATTTTGTCATTCATATACATGAAAAACAAAATGGCATGCCGCAAACTGCAAGAAGTACAAAATATTCCATTTAACGCTTTCTGTCGCTCATTACGTTTGTGAATCATCTTGATTAAAATCTCATATTCTGTATAAATATTATCGTGACTCACTCATTAGTCATTAAACATTACTAAAGTTTACTAATCTCATTCTATTTAATATCTAACACTATACTCTAATACTGTACTGCATATCACTGCACATTATTAATTAATTGTTCTAGGAGCCATCTATTAGAAGCCTTGAATTCTGGTTTATTTAATTTCTTTCCCAGTTCAATAGCTTGCTTTGCAGAATAGATCCAGAAATTGGCTTGTTCTTTGAAAGGTCATGAAGAACCCACTCTCACAACAGTTCATTTATTTCCACATAAACAGTTGCCTTCTGGTTCCTTTTGTGTCACCAATATTGGCCGCACACCACTCACTCATTATGATCTTTATTTTTTAAAGTGTCACACCTGAGTTTTCCACAACTCTACTTCTATATTATTTCATATAGACTTTGTTTCTAATTTTCCTTTATCTCGATAACTTTTACTTCATCACTTAATGTTAATGCCAGATTTTATGCAACTTTTTTTTTTTTACCTGGAAATTACTATACTTGCGTTCTGTTTAGCTACGACAGTATACGGGTATGAATCATTGAAAATCTTTGAAGGGACTCGTGTGCCTAGTCAACAGGGTAATAAAATTTATGACCGACGGACCAACACACCCTCGTACCCTCGTTGCAAAAAAAACTTGTTTTTATCTTAGTGACCTACATATTTCGTATATTCCTTGAAATTACACGCTGTTTCAAAATATAGCTACAAAATATAGTGTGTCCAAAATATTGTTTCCGTTTTGAACAGTAGCAGACAGTTTCCGTTTCCGCGTTGGACAGTTTCCGTTTTATTCAGGAAAAATTACACATAATACATACAAATTTCGCCGGGACCAAAAAATTGTTCCGAAATAGACAGGATTCCGGATTATTCAGGTTCCGATTTGAACAGGTTTCACTGTACTAAGTAAAAATAACACTGCACGTGTACTGTTCTTGTTGACGCCTGGGACTTATGTTTACCGCTCGACACTTGCGGCACACTGCTCCATTCGAGCATGCGCAGTAGTACTGTTTCACTGGCAGGCTTTGGAGCATGGTAGGGAGGCAGTACAGTGTGCGTAGGGGGGGGGGGGGGTTAGGAGCACTTTCAGATGTGTTCTCAAGCTCGTTCCATCATAAATGTTACTATGAATAGTGAGCAAAATCTTTTAAATGTGTAATTTTCTATAAGACTTTTACACGAAAAGATCAAAATAAAGAAGATGGGTAGACCTACACATGAATTCAAATTATAAGTGACGAAGAACAGTAATAGAGAAGTGACAAGAAAATTCAACATTCGGACTTACGAAAAATGCAATATGCGGCTGCAATATAAAAGACGCTGTATTTTGTTTTCCTTGTCTGTTGTTCGACGGCGAACATTTAATGACAAAAATAAGTACGTTTTATGAATTTTATTTATTTTTCTGTTTGAATTTAGGACTTTGCGTAGTAACTACATAATTTTGATTATCGTTCTGCAGATATGATTGATTTGAAGCGCATGAATGAAGGAATTAAAAAAACACGATTCTTCAGCTGCACACATCAACAATAATGTTAAATTAGCAGTGTTGGGTCAGACAAACATATAGACGCAATTAGATTCAATTGGATTGTTGAACTTCACAATGATAAAGCTACCAAGCACAGATATGTGCGTGCGGTTTTGTGGAGCTTTGAGTTGGCTTTAAGAGGTCACGAAGACGGAAACTCTCTTTAAACGCTAGTATTTTTCTTGGCCTCATCAATTTCAGTTCTGAATTAGACGCACTCTTAAGGAACATTTGGAAAGAGGAACAGTGTTTAAGAGCACATCAAACACTAACTTATACAGAACGAAATCCTTCAAGCAATTTTGATGTATGCCATGATGAGATTTCAAAGAAATAAAGAAAGCTGCTGACTTTTTAGCAGTTAAGGCTGATGAGACGACACACGTATCGAATGCTTGTGAACGTGTGAACTGTGTTATAAAACGCAATATAGAGAAAACAATATTATTTACGGTGTGCTGCATAGAAATTGAACACTTTACTTTGCTATTACTGGACCTACATAGGAAACTGATTAACTGCAATTTCTTGACTCGTAGCGTATGTTAATAGTTATGTAATAGTTAGTACCTATAATAATAATAATAATAATAATAATAATAATAATAATAATAATAATAATAATAATAATAATAATCATCATCATAATCACAATAAATATTTGTGCACCACCAGGATTATTTATCACCACACGCCACTGTTTGGAATGCATTTTAATTTCTTCTTTGCCGATAGGTCTGTTAATTCATTTTCTAAGCAAATGGGTCAGTAGTAATTACCTACTGAATAAGTGAATGACAGTGAAGTTTGAGTTTTGTAGTTTGGAATAGATTCTGAAGTCCATCCCTCATTCCACTGAAGGCTTCACTTCACACAACGGAAGTAATATGAAATGCTTGACAACAGATTAGTTTAAGTCAAGTCCCTACAGTCTCGGGTGCGCGGAACAAGGAAACCGGGACAAATTGAACGCTGCGCTTGCCGCCATGATGATGAAGAGCAGACGCATAATAGCAGTACGTAAATCACACAATTTAACGCCGTGATGATCTAAAATTGATAGATTATGGCCATTTTCGACGTTTAATGTAAAATTAGGACAAAACAAATATATTCAAAGTTTCATTGATGTGGGTCAGAGCATTAGAGGAAAGAAAATACGTAGGCAGCGATTGATAGAAAACATGCTCATACGTCCATAAATAGGCCTACACAATACACATTACAGAATGCATAATTTTACATTAATCAGCATATTGTTAGGTTTCAGAGAATCAAAAATTATATTAACATACATTACTCTTAGATCACAAGACGTAAATACATGCACCTTGATTACACAAGTTCTTATTATAATCAAATTCTTAAGTGAAATAAATATGTGATAATCAGTATAGACCTGTTGTTAAGTTTTAGAGAATCGAAAATTATTTTACCGGTACTTTTAGACCACAAGACATAAGTAACCACGCAAAATATAATGCGCAAAGGTAGCCAAATTACATTGCATTTATAAGTCATTCTTCAATTAATAAAGGGAATGCTATCAATTATAAAAAGTAGTCTACCAGTACCTAATACATTGCAAATAATAGGTAACATGAAGCCCTAAAAACTAAACATAATCACATAATGCAAAATAAAAAAAACATACTTTTTATGAGTTGATTTCTTTACATACTGTGTTGTTATTTTAAATAAATAAATGCGTATCATTGCTTGCGGACTGCATAAGCTGTGTGAGAATGCTTTGTGTTTATTTGGTTCCACTTACAGATGTGAACAGTGATTTTCTATTACGAAACTAAACAAATCTCAAACAAGAAATGACGGCTTTAACGGCAGTTCTCCGCATAGCTTGTGCTAATACAGTTTCTCCAAATCTTGAGAAATTGAGTAATATGAATTAATGTGCAACAGACATGTTTTGTTTTGTGTTTAGGGAAGTGTTTCATTACTTTGTGTTCTTATTCAGTTTGGTAGAATAACATTTTCTTTTGAAACATGCAGTACGTACGCAACTTGAATAAACCGGTTTTCGTGCACTATATAAGCACACTCCTCTCGTAGTAGGGCCTTCACCGTGCAAGCACAGTCTAGTATATACAGTCGCGAAGCTCAATACGTAGTAAATATGCAAACATTAAATAGTTGCTCACCACTAGGATCGCTAATATCGCCTCATTACAGGCAATGCAAAATAGTACCGTCACAGTCTATTGTTTCTAGCACCTCAAAACTCAAGCTTCTTGACTGTATATAGTAGACTGTGGTGCAAGCACAGAGTGCATAATTCTGCCCAACCCTGCTCTAAATCTCCTACATAAATACACCTTCAGTAATAGAAACCCCACACTAGATGGCATCAACAGCGATGTTAATTCCGAGCATTGAAACAGGGTTTAAGCAGACGTTCCCTCAACACGACGCAGTTAACCAGCTTTGAGTGAAATCAACAGTAAACAGAGAGCAGTGAACCGTCAGTGCAGTGTACCCACTTCAATTTTACGAACGATATCCGTATAGGTTAATGTTAATAGTGTTTATTACTACAAGACATCACATCAACAATTCAAAAGTACGAATGAAGACGTGAATTAGATACAAGGTGAGCACTAAAATGACATTATCTAGCACTAAAACACATATTATCTATAGGCCTATATATGCTTCCTCTACCTGCAAAGACGATATTCATTGCATTTAGGATATAGCCGGGGGCTTGTAGCTGGGGCAAGCCTCCGCTGCCCCCAAGATACCTTCGCCATAACCCTTCTATACAGTATTATTCCTGAACCGTCAAAAACCAACATAATGCATAACAGACATAGATAAAATTGTCAGAGTTAACAATAATGCCGTCCACACCTGTGGACTAACGGTCAGCGCTTCTGGTCGCGAAACCAGGTGGCCCGGGTTCGAATCCCGGTCGGGGCAAGTTACCTAGTTGAGATTTTTCCGAGGTTTTCCCTCAACCCAATACGAGCAAATGCTGGGTAACTTTCGGTGCTGGAACCCGGACTCATTTCACCGGCATTATCACCTTCATTTCATTCAGATGCTAAATAAACTGAGATGTTGATACAGCGTCGTAAAATAACCCAGTAATAAAAAAAACAATAATGCCTACGATATTTGAGAGTAGTCCAAAAGTGGCACATGTGAACAGCTGGCGCACAGTGGTCCGGATCGCTAAAAAGCCGGACAAAAGTCATTTTTCGAACTTCATATTAAAAAGACAAAATTACCTCAGTAATAATCCTCAATAGTCATTCTAATAAGACCAAGTGTTTTTCGAAGAATACTTCAAAGGTTCTGGTCAATACTTACGGGCAAAAGTGACACAAATCTTTCCTGATTAATTCTGCATTTTTATAAGTGATTTCTGAACATTGTGTCTGCCTTAATTATGAAAAGTAAAATGCTAAGTATATTTTTTGTAAATGTGTTACGGTCTTATGTATTAGGAACAATTACAGTTTTCAGTATTTTTTGTTTCTAAGTACTGATAATAAATCAAGTTTCTATTGTTCTTGTTTTGGGCAAAAGACAAAATTGTTTTAGTGTTTTAAAAAAATGTTCACCAGTGTACACTGTGAAACTTACGTAATATATCTTGGTAGACATTTATAAGTTTGTCACTGAAGGTTTCATCTGCAAAACCCTGCAACTCTGCGAATTATGACCTCTGAATCATACCTGTGCGCCTGATCCGTCTACACGTGTCGAGCCACACGCACTTACCGAGAGTTATGTTTGATTACTTAAAGACTGAGGAGTGATTTGTTGGAAGTAAACAACAAAGGCCCTTAATTTTTTCCATATTCAGAGGACTTTTGTTGATATCAGGTCATTGTATAATGTGTGCATAATGTAATGTGTAAAAATGAATTTACGTGTCAGTTGCGAAGAAATTTAGGAGAAAATTAAAGGAAAGGGTAATAAGATTCTTGTGCAACATAAAGAATATGAGAATAAATTTGAATTAAATTTGGACAGCCATAGCACAAAGTCACTAGAAAGTGTAATAAGAATGTGGTTTTTTCTTCAATATTATCAGCGTTAGAACAAAATTAGTCACCGTAACGAAACCACGTATCTTCGTAAAAAATTCAGACTGATTATAACAAGAAATTTAGTTGCCATTTACAGACATTTCTTCTACTTCTTCTTATTCTTCTGAAAAGTGTTATCAATGATAGCAAGTACAGGCATTCTTCAAAATGTCAATAGGCCACCCAAGCAGCCCTGCACGGGTCTGTAATTGTGCCGGCAGCTCAGTTACTTTATCGGTTGCAGAATTATTAGAAGATGCCGCTGAGTCTAGAAACTAAGATGTGACAACATTTCGAGAAAGTTTTATTCGAAGAATTTCAAAACGAGACGACAATTTAGACCTCTTTAGCAGATTAATGTTGACTTCTGACCCATTAATTTCCAGTTTAAATAAACCACCAAAAGAAAATAAAAATTAAATGTATCTTCGGAAGTGCTTGGTCTTTTGGCAATATCCGAAGAAGAGAAGGGGGAAGAAGACGACGAATTTGAAACGTCAGCTTGCGGGGACGAGTGACAGGCTGGAGATCTAAGTTCCTCTTGAAATTCTTTACTTTATCATGTAAGAATATTTTGTCTTCCTTTTTCAAATTCGATTCACTCTTGGTGTAATAATCATGATGAAGATCTGGAACACATTCTTCTAGACTGTCCATCCATAAACCACAAAAGAAGTAAATTAAAATCATCAGTACCAGTTGCAGAAGACACAGTCCTGCAGTCTATATTGACTACACCCCACCTCTGGCTACTAGGAACAGGAATCCACAATGAACAAAGATCAAATACCCCTCATTTCTCATGAAAACAACAACTGAATATACTACAGTGGACTATAGTGGACTTTGTTGTCAGCAAACAGCTGGATACATTAAGAAGATTGATTTATTGATTGATTGGTGTTTGAATTGCGACCTTCAAACAGTTCTGTATTTCAACTTGTCTGCATTTACAACAATGAAACTACTCAGTGCATCCAAGGCACACTTCTCAGATGCAAATGCTCAACACCTTTGTAAGTATCAAAATGCATACTTTATTTCTGCTTAGCCATAAACTTAATAACAAAATGTATAAAAATGTAGATATTCTAGTATAATTTAGCACAATAATATAATGAAATTTACAAGAGTGCAAGTTCATACAAGTTATATTACCAGTAGTATTAAATGGTACGTAACATTTTGGATACCCCTACAAAACTACGAAAATATTAATGGATTATTTATGTTACTAAATGTAAGAATGTACTCACTCACAAAAATACAATCCTTAATTGAATTTCGATTATAACTTATACAGGTTATATATAATTTTGAACTTGTGGATTACATAACTTATGTAACTTTTCAACCCTTATATTAGGGGTTGCTGATGAAATCGTGTACATAACATGACTATAATTATTGCATTTATCGAGTTTTGTGATAAAAATATCTAATTTGGCCCTTATTAATGAACGCCTAATTATCTCACCCCTCAAGAGGGATAGTTATTCATTTCCAAATTACATTAAAATTTGCACATGTTAGATACATGTTATTAGTAATAAGTGTACCAAATTTCAAGTTAATTTGGGCACTAGAAAAGAAGTTATTACTTTTGTCCGGGTTTTAAGCGATTCGGACCACTGTGTGGCGTCTTCTACGCAATTACCACACGCCTGCTCCGGTATTGTGCACTTAAGAAGTCGATGACTCAGCTCATCTGCCCTGGCAGGAATGCGGAGTTGGGGTAGCAGTTTCGCACTAGTAGTGGATGGAGAGAAAGTTAGAAATACAATGTAGCATGCGTTATAAAAACAATGACTTACCAATTCTGCTCCGCGTTACAATGGAGTAGCCAATTCTGAATCACTTTCATCATCATCATCATCATCATTACTGCTGCTCCTACTGCTGCTATCATCACTATCGCTATCACTATCACTGTCACTATCCAAAGAAATAATTAGATTGCAGGCAATGTATTATGTCGAAATCTGTATTGGCTCTCCACTTTTAACGTATGTTAACAATAACCCTCCCAGTCCTCTTTAGTTATTGACGATAAAGCCATTTCTGTAAGTTCCTTTAATCTTTGCAAAGATAAATCTCCTGTCACGTTATTTTCATCTTTTTCCATGCTAATTCGATCGGGGATAAGTCACACATATAAGGAGGAAGTCTCAGTACGTTGTGTCCGAACTCCACCAGCCTTCGGTCAACCCTAAAAGTCTTTTCTTGAGACCTGTGTTTCTCGATTAAGGAGAAAAGGTCGACTTTGTGAATTTTTTCACTGACTTCAATTCCTTTTCTTCTCAGCCACTCTATCATGTCTCTGTTTGGCGCGTACTTATTTGGAGCCTTACCAACCTGAACGGAGTGATAGGGGGCATTGTCCATGACCACGACTGACCTTGGCGGAAGATTGGGAATTAATTTCTCATCAACCCATTTCTCGAAATTTACCTGGTTCATCTGCCCGTGGTAATCCCCGCTCGCAGAACCAGCTTTATAAACGAGTTCTGCGTTTCTCAAGGAACCATTTTTGCTACCCGCATGTAGGACGATCAGTCTGTTTCCTGCACTATGGTTTGCCTGTAGGCCGAACTCATCAGAATGTTGCCAACATTTCTCAAAAGTTAGGTTGCTGTCCATCCTAGTCTCGTCGAGATATACAATTTCTCTCCCTTGATTACGGAATTCTTCCATTTTCCTCAAATAATTATGTCGCCAAGCAACAATATAAGCCCTTTCAACTAGAATTTTTTCCATTTGTAGTTCACCATGTTCAACAGTCTGTTTAGTGACCCTACTCCATGGAAAATTAATTTTATTTCTAATTGCAGGCAAGAGCTTGCTCACAGTTGGCACTTTCTTTTCTTGAATATAAAAGTCGTGGATAGTATTTTTAATAACACACATCAACACGCGTATGCTGTGGCCGAGTTGGTCGTTTTTTTCCAGGAGTCGAGAGAACTTCATTGGGGCGATCTCGGTTTCTTTCCAAATTTTCTTTTCTAATGTGTTTTGCCGCAAATTCAGACACACCAGTGCAATATGCCGCGTGTTTAGTGCCTGAGTAACCAAATGCGTCAGACTCTTGTTCTTGGCTTCGTTATCACACGTTGCTATCACTTTCTCTATTATTTCACGTGCTTGGGAATGAATTACTTTCTTTTTCTTAGGAGGCGGCATGATGAGGCACACTCAAGTTTAAGTTAATAAATGTAGTTGCTATGTACAGGTCAGCTTAGAAATGCACTCAGTCTCTATATACACACGAACATACGTACGAAATTATTCTGTAAGAATTACTGTATAGCTACACTTTGTCTATCGCAGGGAATTATTCTATAAGAGTTGTTATATATATTTAGTCTCTATATATACACACAAACGCACGAAATCATTCTACTATATACACTTATTGTACTATATACACTTAGTCTCTATATATATATATATATATATATATATATATATATATATATATATATATATATATATATATATATATATAGCTACGCAAACACTATACACGAAAGTTATATTGCTACGTCTTAACTTTGAATATATATTTACAGCAGCAATTCTATTAAGCAAACGTTCACTTCCGTCTTCCAAGTACAACTGGAAAGAGAGAAATATTTTTTTGAAGAAAGTAGAAAGGGGATTAAGCAGAGTGCATTCACACCAAAAGTACCGTTAGCTAGCCGCTTGCTCCGAAGTTAGCCTCACACCCCTCTAAACACCACCTCTAACTTCCCCAAGGTTCAGGGCAGATGAGCACTACGGGATATAAACTCCTAATCATAAGAAATCTCACGACAATATTATGAGGAAGTATTTTAAAAAGATAATCATGAAAGCAAGTTTTGCTGCTGTTCGATATTAACCTTTCGCTGTCAAAATGTAGGCTACGTCGAGCAATGTTATACAAAAACAACAATTATGATTTTAAAACTTTCCGCATATCTGCATTACATTCGTCATATGAAGTCTTCACGTTTAGTCGGTTTTTTTTAGAAGAGTTCTACTCCTTGCTTTGCGATTTTGTTAGTCTATGTCAATCGAGCCTGTGTGTAATGTGTCATGTATATATACACTGCACGCGAACATTAATATGGTTGTTTCATAATATCGCGCTACCCAATATTATCTCATAGGCTATTTCCACTTAAACAGTGAAGAGAAGAATTAGAATGCTTGGTTCTAAAATATCAATACAGAGTGTAAGGGGTATAAGTCCTGTCCTTTTCACAGTCGTTGTGGATAGTTTACAGCAGTGGTCGTCAGTAGTGATGGGAAATTCAGTTCAATTTACAAATTCGTTCGCGGCGAACTAGTTCGATAGTGAGATTAGTTCAATAATCTAGTTCGCTTAGTTCATCTAGGCCTAGTTCGTTTAGTTCATTTAGTTCGTCTGAGAAAAACTGACGTATATAATCATTTAGTTCGCTTAGTTCGCTTGAGAAAAGCTGATGCAGTTAAACATTTAGTACGATTAGTTCATTTAGTTCGCGTAAGATGGAGAGGAAAGCTGATGCAAAGATGCAATCAGAAAATCAGTATTATTTTAACTTTGAGAAATATATATACTCATGCTGTAACTGTTTGCTCTTAAAGAATAACTGATTTTAGGGAAATACGATGTTACATTACTTACTGTAGGTCAGTGTTTATTTATTACAACATTTCTTTTTTGAGAGAAAGTAACAGCAATGCAGTATCAACGTTGCAAACGTTGATTGTATGATTAAAACTACGGTAAAATGAAAGCTTGAAAGAAAAGAAATATTATAGAACTGTAAACTGTATAATCTAAACCCAACTCTCAAATTCCTTAATAATAATAATAATAATAATAATAATAATAATAATAATAATAATAATAATAATAATAATAATAATAACAATAATAATAATAATAAAAGCAGAAAATAAAATAAAAATCTCTCTTCAGACATACACATTTGGGAGACCGCACAAAAAATAACATACAATTGAACAAAATGTTATTGTCAGCAGAGGAACAGATGGAGTGTCTCATTAAAAGCATCTTAAAAATATGCTCCTTCATCACATCTATCATGCGCCGTTATCAATAGGGGCACAAAGAGAGCGTGTCCCCCCATATTTGGTCTAATTGTTCATTATTATAATTATTACTATTAATATTAATTTTTATTATTAATCTGTTTACATGTGTTTAATAACATATATTGTATTACGCAATCAACAGTACTGATTTAAATAAATAACGCACTTAAACTGTATGTAGTCTTAAAGATTTCAATTATACTTTAGTTTCTAATATCCGCCTCCCTCCCAAAATAATATAGACTAGCTAACGGCGCCGATGAAGCGAGGATACTCTATATGACAGATATTACATTCGAAAAATAGATCGAATGAAATTTAGGACATGAAAATCCATTCATTGGCTTGTGTTCAACATGAAGTTTCGAGTTGCGAATTCGGGACTCTAGTGCAGTGGTAGAGTTCGAACATGCTAATTATTCGTACACAGTATCGATCTAAACTATTACAGTTACTTTACTTTTAAAGAGAATTTCATTTAACATTTAAAGGAAAATGTACGTAACTGGTAGCGATGCTGAGTGCAGAAATTAAGAATGTGTGTTGCAATGCTTAAATCCTGAATCGTACTATTTACTTCAATAAATTAAATACAAGTAAATAATGTATTTGCGGATGTAGCCTAATGTGGAGAGCATTATAGTGAACGTGAAATAGTGAAACAGATAACAGATTCGATATTGTAATACAATTTTATAAAGGGGCATATCGCTTAATGCTTGTCAGACTTAACCTCAAACCATTTCTTAATATTGGCTACGAAGGATACAAACACAACGTAACCAGACTGAACCACTCATGTTCATGTGCTCTTAACCTCAAACAGAATCCGCTGGGTAATGAACTATAATACAGTATTAGTGTCCGCATTTTATAAGTTGTGCATAATGTTCATGAAACACCGAATTTAGTATCTTTATGGGTCTAAAGAAGTAATATTATTAGCGTGTTGTGAAACACGGCCCAACACTCCTCTCGTTATGGGAACGGCTTCCCACAATGCATTGCTTCTTCTCTATCTAGTTCGCGAACGACTTCCACAGATACGACTCATCTAGTTAGTGAACGACTTTCATAAAAATTTCGAACTAGTTCATCTAGTTCAATTTCGAACTAGTTCATCTAGTTCACTTGAACGATTAGTTCAATTCGAACTAATCGTTCGCGAACTACCCATCACTAGCCGTCAGCACTCGCTGAAATGTGCAAAGGGTAAGCGGTGCCGTCCCGTGTGCACCGTCATGCAGCAGGAAGCGGTAGAGAGCATACCCGCTAGCAGCTACGAGTGCACCATGGTGCACTGTGTTTTCCGCGGGTAAGAGACGCTAGCCCCAGGGTGCTCTACGCTGTGGACCGCTGGTTTACAGGATCAAAAAATGTCCATACAACATAGGGTCAAAACTTTATATTTTTCCCAGAAAAAAATATTTCTGTTTTATTTTATTTGCGTTATACTGTGCATATCTTTAGTAAAATTACGAAGATAAATAGGCTACATCAGTAGGTATATCTAGCAAAGAGTTAATATTAGTTTAAATAGATATTTGTGTGTTCTATTATGTTTTCGTGAAATTAAATAAAATTTCATGCTTAAATTTGTTACTATTCTGGCGTGAGGGACGTGGCAACGTGTTCAGCAGGCAGTACTCTGCACAGACGTACGTACGAGTCAGCTGAGTTCAAGCTCCCTGTGCATAGGTCTACTGCCGAGCGGATGACAGTTTGGTACCAGGTATTCGATAAACAACTTACCATTACATTCAAAGTTTAGGAATATCATATGTTATTAATTTATGGAGAAAGTCGTCGTAATTCAAGTAAGGCAATAAGATATACCGTCAACGTTTTCCTCAAAGAAGGTTACCTAATCGGCGAACGTTGTAGCAGTTTCTCAACGATTTTCCGAAACTAGGAGTTGCTTACCCCATTTCCAAAGTCACACAACCAGGAATTTGTTTAAAAATGATACTGATTTACGGAAGCGGGAGAGATTAAAATGTTGCATTGGAAAAAATGTTTGTGTGATTTTGTCCAGAAAATTATTATTGTTTATTTTTTAGACGTACAATAAAAAAAGGAGCAATATTGTTACATAAAATGTAAATTTACCACAATGTTCTATTAACGACATTGAAAGTTTGTATTTGCTGCTCGTTTTATGTAAACAACAGTATTGTCACGGTCGCTCCTGCATTAGAACAGAGCATCTGTTGGACCCCTCCACCCCGCTTGAGCTGTACTGTGTACTTCTAAACCACCTTCCATCGGCTAGAACTGTACTATGTGCTTCTAAGCTCCCTCCTTCCCATCCAGCAACGTTGTAAAACTTCTATTAAGTTACTGTAAACTTTAATAATTAGTTAAATATTGAAATTAGAAAAAAATTGTAAGGACATCTTTTCTTCCTTATAACATGAATAATCATCAGTTAAAATAATGACACACTCTGTGTTTACCGCATGAACGCGAACATTATTACGGTTGGATTTCATCACACCGCGCTACCCAATATTATCTCATATTTCCAAGTAAACAGTGAAGAGAATAGTGCAACCTACAACGTAAGACTGTTACGAATTGCTAACAAACTATGAAAACATTTGTAGAATATATCACATAATAAGACACATTAAACTTGTACACATCTATCGTTAATATTGGAACATTGCAATACATTGGAATACTCATCTTATTTTCGTATAAATACAGAGATAAAAATTTAAACAAAAGTTAATAAATGATACAAAAAATTATATTATTAAAAAAATACTCGTCGCTTTTCTGAAACCACTAGCTATGTATTACATGTGAAAGAATTAGAATGCTTGGTTCTAAAATTCGGACGCAGTACCTATCTATAACGCTGTACTAAAATTGCAACGTGCCTGTTATTTACGATATTCATGAACAATACTCCACATCGCTATTTCCTAACGACACTTAACATTTTTACACTGTATTTTAACACTTCACATCCTCAATATAGTTTTTATCTTCAAGCATAATGATCAAGACATTGCATTATACCTTTTAAGATCCGGAATCTTCGTTCCTTCCATTTTCAAATATTAATACACATAGAACAGTCTGTGTTATCTAGCACATAACAAATCAATATCTCTTATGGCGACACCCGCATCACAGATTCCTACTGGATAATAATTAACAGAATTTAAATGTTTACAAACACATTTATTCCAAGAATAATGAAACACTCCGCGCACCACATCGAACACGCTACAGATGTGAGGAGAATGCCGATATAATTCCTGACATACGAAACTCCCTGCCTGCCTTTTAGTTTTTATGGGAAAAGTTGACCTTGCAGCGTCACAACTTGGATTCGTCTTATTTCGCTCTCTGTGGTGCAACTTCTAACTACTGGGATAGCGATAACTGCCAGGCATTTAGTCTTCATCGTAAGACGATAACTTGATCAAGTTGCATTATATTTCTACTTTCATAAATAAAGTTCTCACCATCATTGTACACAAAAGCAATTTGTTCGTTAATGTTAATTTAGTCCAATCAACAAATATAATTATAAAGAAGTATATCACAATAATGCAATGTATTTAAATGAATAGGTTACGGAAATTTTATTGAAGTAAAAGACGAATATCAGCTGATTCATCCCTGCTACTTACTGTGATTTTACTTCGGTTTCCTTCAAAATTTATTAAAATCCATAGTGATATCACAGTCTACTATATACAGTCGCGAAGCTCAATATGTAGTAAAAATGCAAACATGGGTAGTTGCGCACCACTAGGATCGCTATTATCGCCTCATCATCACAGATCTCTCCTAGCAGATGACAAAATATGTTACACTTTCGTTGCCGTGTTCTTTTGTAAAAATTAACACCTTCCTTCCATTATTGAAATATTAAATGCATAAAGTTAATTTATTATTTTAATGAAGTATATTAAATTCCACCATAAACTCGATACCTGCAAGAAATAGGTTAATATTATTTTTGTTTGTGCAAAACGAACTGAAATTTACTATAATCGCTTCACTCATTCGAGATTATAGCGATAATGAACTATGAAACCAATAAATATTAATTTGCATTTCCCTTTACAACAGTAATATAATAACAATAATGGAAATATGAATTAATGGGAGTAACTTACGTGTACCGGTACTTGTAGTGTAGGCTTACGTAGTTAACGAAGTGGGATGAGGTTAAGCAATAATAATCACACCAGAATTGGAAATAAAACGTGATCAATAAATTTTATTGTAACAGACTTACTATTTCTACGTCTCTAGTAAAGTAACAAATAAAAATAACAACAAAATTAACAGCTATAATTAAAAACATATCCTTTGAAAAAAAAAGTAGGCCTAAGTTGTCTGAAAATGTACAATTATTCAAGGAATCAGCTGATATAGACGTAGAATTAGTGCAAAGCTTTTGTTTCTCAGCTGCAGGTAATAACAGAACAGGTTTATTTGAAACATCAAATAAAGTTGGAACAACATTCCAGATTAATTTATTTTTGTTTTCATTCATAAATTGTGTGTTTTCGAAATGAAGAGAGCAAAACTTTATATTATTATATAGATATGCTTCGTTCTTTGTCATTAGATCTTCCCTCCTGCTGTTTATTAACCACTTTTTGCATCTAGAAGTAAAATAAGAAATAGATGTTAGGATTTTTTTTTCAGGAGCATCAATGCGAAATACGCAACGACCTAGCACTCGATGGAAATACGACTCAGTCCACTCTAAATCCAAAGTCGACCATGGACAGTCTGTTGTTTCTAGTTGCTAACCGCTTGGAGCGCTTTATCGCAAGATTTGCAAAAAATCACCTCAAGCTTCGCGACTGTAGGTATATAGCAGACTGTGGTGATATTGTACTTGCTATTTGGGAAAAGGAAATTGTACCAGAACAATGGAAAGAGTCCATAATTGTACCTATCTTTAAGAAGGGGATAAGACTAACTGCAGTAACTTTCGAGGAATTTCAATTTTGTTGTCGTCGTACACAATTTTGTCCAATATTCTTTTGTGGTGATTAATTCCATGTGTAGATGAAATTTACTGGGGATCATCGGTGTGGTTTTAGGAATAATAGATCAACTATTGATCAGATATTTGTATTCGACAGATATTGTAGAAAAAATGGAAGTAGCCTATAAGAGTAGTCTACAGTACCGGTACATCAGTTATTCATAATTTCAAAAAGGCATATGACTCGGTTAAGACAGAAGTTTTATATGATATTCTTATTGAATTTGGTATTACCAAGAAACTAGTTCGATTAAGTAAAATGTGTCTTAGTGAAACTACAACAGACTCCTCATAGGTCAGATGCGTTTCCAATTCATTGTGGGCTAAAGCAAGGAGATGCACTATCACCTTTACTTTTCAACTTTGCTCTAGAACAGCGGTCATCAGCACAGAGCACCCTGGGGCTAGCGTCTCTTACCCGCGGAGAACACATTGCACTATGGTGCGTTCGTAGCTGCTAGCGGGTATGCTCTCTACCTCTTCTTGCTGCACGACGGGTCACACGGGACGGCTCCGCTTACCCATTACCCATTTCAGCGAGTGCTGGCGACCACTGCTGTAGAGCATGCCATTAGGAAAGTCCAGGATAACAGAGAGGGTTTGGAATTGAACGGGTGACATCAGTTGCTTGTCCATGCGGATAACGTGACTATGTTAGGAGAAAAACCACAAATGATTAGGGAAAACACGGAATTTTACTTGAAACAAGTAAAGAGGTAGGTTTGGAAATAAATCCCGAAAAGACAAAGTATATGATTATGTCTCGTGACCAGAAAATTGTACGAAATGGAAATATAACAATTGGAAATTTATCCTTTGAAGAAGTGGAAAAATTCAAATATCTTGGAGCAAGAGTAAAATTATTAATAACACTCGGGAGGAAATTAAACGCAGAATAATTATGAGAAAATACGCGTTATTATTCGGCTGAGAAGCTGTTGTCATCCAGTCTGCTCTCAAACAAGCTGAAAGTTACAATTTATAAAACAGTTAGCCTATATTACCGGTTGTTCTGCATGGTTGTGAAACTTGGACTCTCACTTTGAGAGAGGAACAGAGGTTAATGGTGTTTGAGAATAAGGTGCTTAGGAAAATATTTGGGGCTAAGAGGGACGAAGTTACAGGAGGATGGCGAAAGTTACACAACGCAGAACTAGACTAGGTTTACGTATTGCATTCTTCACCCAACACAATTAGGAACATTAAATCTAGACGTTTGAGAAGGGCAGGCCAGTAGCACGTATGGGCGAATCTAGAAATGCATATAGAGTGTTAGTTGGGAGACCGGAGGGAAAAAGAGCTTTGAGGAGGCCGAGACATGGATGGGAGGATAATATTAAAATGGATTTGAGGGAGGCGGGATATTATTGTAGAGACTGGATTAATGTTGCTTAGGATAGGTACCGATGACGGGCTTATGCGAGAGCGACAATGAACCTCCGGGTTCCTTAAAAGCCGTAAGTAAGTAGATAAATAAGTGATATTGTTATGCTCTGATTAGACGTAGGTAATATTAAACTAAGGAGTTCTATTTTTAAGAAATCAAGGTGGCTAAATTATAAGATGAGGTGATCATTGCATGCTACATGCGATGTCATTGGAATATTGCAGGAAAATTAATTTTCTATCGCTAAAATTGGAAGAGAAAGTATTATGGTTTTATCACCACTCGTAGGCCCTACATTTCGTTATATTCGATCTGACATAAAACGTGAAAAAATCAGTCGTAGTCCAAAGTAACAAATATTTCATCACAAGATAGATTAGGACAGGCCTGGGCTTAGGTAGCTCAACTCGGATACTGAAGACTGCCCCTTAACTGTCCCCGGTAGAGACAGTTATATATCGAACCGATACGAGTAGACCTGAAGTTAATCAGTGCTAAGTGACGTATTATATATAAGGCGTGCATCGTAGCTTTCCTCGCCTAAAATCCACCACTGATGCACCGGGATATGTAAACTGGGTCCCGATCATAGAAAATACGGTAAATTGGTGCCGGGTCGAAAAAAAAAAGCCTAGTAGGTTAATTGGGTCCCAGCCTATTAGCATTACCCAGGGAACACCGCGGGGGGTTTGGCTGGATCGTCCCCCCAAAATTTTTGATGTTATAAATTTAAATACACTGACTTCACAAATTCAAATGTACTCATTTGTCCCGTTGTCAACATTGTCATTTGTTCTGCAATAAACTGTTCCTTTTTCTTTCTATTTTTAGCCTGCTTTCTTGAACTTCTACATAAAATGCAAACTTCGGGTTTAAAATTATTCAATAGACTACGTCAATGAAGTTAAAAATTGATGGATGAGCGTTATAAAATAGGAATTGAGGCGAGAATGAAAGAATTCACGTGCATTGGTAGTTCTGTTTGATGAGGCAGAAAATTCACACCACATAGGATCAGGGAGCAATGTAGCCTATGTTTCGAACTCATAATCTGTGAACTCTTCAATTTTTTCATTACCAGCTGATAGGATCGACATGAAGTCGTCGACGAAACAGTTTTCGACATCAGGAGGTAAAAACTGTAGTACAAAAAATATTTTTAGTTACTTGAAACTCTATGAATTAAATTTATCAGTGTTTGACAATCCTAAAGACTGCATTTTCTGCCACAAATTTTGTCCGAGATGGAAACAAAACTTCTTACGTTAATTGACTGCGAAATTATTTGGGCCACAGAATGTAGGCGTATGACTGTTTCAGAATCTACAAACATTCGCTCTGGCAGCAGGATTAAACCTCTGAAAACACAATGTTGCACAACGTGTCGGAATGCATCTACTGCAGGCTATATAGCTCTCGGTGTTCTGGTTACGAAGTAAACAAACACAAGCGGGATGTAGGTCTACAGCTGCAAAAGAAAAAGTGGCCGCTCTCTAGAAACTAAAGTACGGTCACACGTCGCTACATTTGCAGCGCTGCAGTACAAAAACTGCGCAACTCTCGTACTGCGACGTGTGAACAACAGTGCATCTCGAAAAGTAGCGGCTGCCGAACCTGCTGCCCGCTACTTTTCCATGCTGCGCGCAGCTTAGAAGTAGCGACGTGTGAACAGGGTTCTCAGGGTTGCAGCCGCAGCATTTTTGATATCGGTTTTGTTGAAACTTTTGCTGCGGTAGTAACCAGTGTTGCCACCCAAATGTGCCAATCATACTTTAATTGTTTGGATATAGGCCTATTTTAATGTTAGATGTGATGAAAATAAATTATTTGTAACAGTTATTAAATACACAACACAGTCTAAGCATATTTGCTGACGATACAATTATTTTTTTTTTTAATTTTCCGTATCGTGGTTTCAAACAGGAGGGTTGCCAACATTGATTACGTGAATATGCTGTTGATTATCATTTAAGTATAGCCTATAGGCGTTTTTAAAAGCTTTAGGTCTATAGTAAAAATAATGCCAATTTCTGAATACTAGTTAATATAGAAAAGCAAATAATAGATAAGGAAGCTTTCGCATGAGTTTCCTAATAATGCTAACATAACCACAAAATGTATATTGAGAAGTCAACACGGAGATGGAAACCTGCAGCATGACTGCGGCTGCAAAAGTAGCGCCTTGTGTGTGAACAGACTCGTAACCTCCAGTTGCAACTTTTGCAGCACTCGGGTTGCGCAGCACGAAAAGTAGTGTGCAGCGCGCTACTTTTGGCTTACGTGTGAACACGACACGCAACTTTTGCAGCTGCAGTATAAAAGTTGCGCCGCAAAAGTAGCGACGTGTGACCGTACCTTAAGGACCCTTCGGGTATCTCCGTTACAATTCGGAGACAGGCGATGTTACATGTTGGACCATGTTGCCTGATATCTAGGCTACATTAGCCTATAATTAAAATGTTAGCTATAGCTGGCTTTCGTAACCGAGTTTCGCTACGTAGGCCTATCGTAGCTTCCCAAGTACATCACGATGCTGGGTGTGTACCGGTCCCATATACTGACCGAAATTTTATGAGAATTTCTTCCCCCATGAGGACTCGAACCAGCGCGCATTCCGTATCGCGAGTCCTAGGCAGGATGCCTTAGACCACGACGCTACGGCGCGGGACAAATTCAGTTATTGGCATAATATAATTTCTGCTTTATGATGAATGAAGAATCCATCCATTTCATCCGAAGATTCGTATGACACTATTAACTCCTCCTTTCCTTCCTTCAATCGTTCATACGTGGACGTATACAAGCTAAATTTCCATCAAAGTAGACTTACCTTCTTCATATAAATATAAATGGAAAATTAATTTAATATAATATAATTGAAGAGCGTTATTAAAAACTCACTCATACCATTTGATCACCTTAAAGATTTATACATATTACACAGAGTGTAACAGAATAACTATTCCTAGATTTATTGTGTTATAGGGGGCATGAAATTAAACAGTTTTTTCTTAATAAAGTAGGCCTAATGTCCGGAAATGCTTCGTTTTCAAGTGATAGTGATATGAAGGAAAGAATGAAAGAATCTCAAATTGAAAAGTTATTTTATTTACTTTCTGTGGTTACATAGGAACATTTTTATCTAATAAGTTACAAGATATTAAGAAAATGGTATTGACAAACTGATGAACTGTTCAAAATTGCGACCGCCATTGTTGACACACAAAGTACGTACAACGCTATGTGATTAAACGACGAATTCTTCGAAATAACTGTGGTCGGTTACGAAGATCGTCAAAAGTATGAATATTTCTATCAACTAATTCTTCTGCTGTGTCGATGGCTGTTTCATGAACAATTAATTTAATATGGCCCCAAACACGAAAATCAATTGGAGCTATATCTGGGGAACGTGCCGGCCAAGATACGAACTTGCTCTCCCTGTCCAACGATTCGAAAAATGTACATTTAAATAATTTCGACAATTTAAACCGTCGTGTTGAAAGATCATGTTTTTTCGATTATTAATCGGGACATCTTCAAGTAGCTCCGGAAGCATATCCGCAAGAAAAATATTCTACCATAAACATGTCATTCATTCACGCAGGCATAAGATATGGACCACGATAAGTAGCTACCATAATAAGGATCGCGATATGGACCACGTTAAAAATTACGAAAAGTAGCTACCAAGACCACGGTAAGGACCATGACAAATATAAGGCTCATGATAAGGAACACGTCAAAAAAAAATCAAGATAAGGACCACCACAAAGAAAACAAGGACAACTATATGGATTAGCCCTATGACGTGGTCCATGACAAGCATCGAGATAATCATAGAGAGGCTATCACGATAAGATACATAACACAACTTATCGGCCTACCCCGATAAGGATCACAACCACGATAATTACTTACACGACATGGACCACGAGATACGGATCACGACATGCCCAAGATAAGGACCACTAGAAGAGCCACGATCGGGATAAGGGATAGGCCTAGCCTATGTGAAAGACGAGGACGACCAAGATAAGGACCACAAATAAATAAATAAATAAATAAATAAATAAATAAATAAATAAATAAATAAATAAATAAATAAATAAATAAATAAATAAATAAATAAATAAATAAATAAATAAATAAATAAATAAATAAATAAATAGGCCTAAATAAATAAATAAATAAATAGGCCTAAATAAGTAAATAAATAGGCCTAAATAAATAAATAACTCAAACGCTAGGCCTACTGAGAAAGTCATGTCCGTACATAATACTGACGTCGGCACATTCGGCGGAATAGAAAATTTCGTGTCTCTCCTAGCAGGAAGAAGTGTAAGTTCAAATCACAATCATTTATGCTTGATAGGCTATTAGATCTAATTATATAGGCTGTATACAATAATGTCTCAAACAAAAAGTGTGGGAATCTTGTCAAACAGTATTTTTCCAGTATTCTGGTACTTTCATCGTTCACTATTTCCACATATTTTATTAAGAAACACATATTTTATTGCACTGAACTAATAGCCTATAACTTATAGGCCCACTGTAACTATATTGGTAGGATTAGGCTAATGAATAGGCTGATTGTTATGAAAAAAATAATTAGCATTAGGAATCAATGAATTAGGGCCTACATACTCAGATCTATTCTACAAAATATTGTTATTTTACTTTTCGAAATCTTTATTTTACCTTATTAGGTCTACAATTTTGTATTTTGTATTAAGTTAGACATAAAAATTCTATATTAGGCTACTTTAAAAAAATAGCAGAAACCCCTTAAAACCAAACACGACAAAATTTGGATAAAGAATGTAAGAAAAGCTGGATTTTTTAAAATCAATCACACAATACAATAAGAACAAGCCGGCCGCCCCTTTCAACTACAGACGGCATCACGCCCAGCAGAGGCACTTCCAGCGTTCCCCGGTGTCACTCGACTGAGATAGGCCTATTCATCATCAGGGAAATCTTACGACAAAAATTATGACTAAACCGGATGCATCTGGCACATTCCACGTTTATCAGGCTACAAAGCACGGCACACAGGTAGGCCTACTATCGTTTGATGCAAAGAAACAGAAATTGACATTGTGACACTTTCATCGTTTACCATATTCAGTCCTCAATTACTCGACGATCAAGCCTGGAAATACATAGCCTATTAGTATTAGAGCCTTTAATCTCCGATCACAAACGTGTGTGTGTGTTTTTTTTAGAAACGTAATTAAAAAACATGTTCCATTACAGTTTTTTTAATAGTACTACATCTATATTGTCTGGGATGCATATTAAGTTGAATTCCAGTTGTGTTAAGTTGATGATTGATAAGCTACCATAGGCCTATACCTGATTGTTGACTAATTCCAATATAAGCTTGTATTATGGCGCTATTTGTATGGAATGCCTGAGTTTAGTAATGTTGTTTTTTGTACAATTTGGCTTTTACTTCTTAATAAATCCTATTCTGTCTTACCTAAATCTACGTTTATGTATTTACACTATGTACAGATATATGCTTATTACTACTCTGTGTTCTATTCTACTTGTAAAGTCAATTGAATTCACAAATTTGCAAAAGTCTTTTAAGAATCTTTTTGTTAGGTCTCTTCTATCTGGTGGTCATTATGTTTCTCCGCAGTGTTTGCCTTTCCATGTTGTATTTGGAGTATTCGAGCAGAAGATGGTCGACGGTTTGATCTCCACCTTTGCAGGGGCAAGTTGCATCTGGTGTTATCTGGAATCTATAGAAGTAGGCCCTTATTTTTCCGTGTCCTGTGACCATGGTTGTGAGTCCCGATGTAATTGGATTTTCGTAAGTAGTCCCTCTGCGATGCTTGGAAAGTACTTCTTTGTTTCGGCTCCGTTGCTTGCAGCTCGTTCCCAACTCCTCATGCTCTCTTCTCGTAGTGTCTTCAGCACTTCGGTCTTTGTGTGTGTGTGCGTGCGTGCATGCGCCCATGTGTGTGTGTGTGTGTAATTAGGGTTTTAACGTGGAAAAATTATCTTTCTTGATTTTTACCCTACAAAGACTTTTAGGGTGCTATTCATAGACATTTCGCTAGCCCGCGCTACGAGCGTGCTAAACTATCCCTGGCTATCGACTGGTTACTTGTACAGGATTCATATCATATCATATCGCTAACACTGGTTTATGAATACGAAAAACGTTAGTTCGCTGATCATCCACCGGAAGCCTGCTCTAAGAATGTCTATGAATACGGCCCTTAGGATTTTGTCTAAGTTTAACAAATTTAAGAGGCATGATGGGGCCGATAAGCTAATTACTATAAATGACAATTTATTACATGTGCCGTCTATGCTTATCCTTATTTAACAAATATATTGGTTATACAATATTTTGTTACATAATATATATTTATTTGAACGTTTTCGGCTCTATGGAGCCATCATCAGAAACAAGTAAGCCCATATGTATGGTGTGAGTACACTATATGTAGCCGTACAAGTAAACTCAATTAATGTTAAAATTAAAAGGCATGTTTCTATTTAAAATCAATAATTGTAAGGCAGAAATTACAATATAAATACAAGGCGGCTCTATGGGCCGTGATAAAATGTTACAATTGCTGATGATAAAATTAACTAAAATGCTTTAAAATTGTTAAGATCAGAATTAATAGTCGTCCAGTTTGATGGTTATGTAGCTTTCCATATTTGGTGGGAGCTGGGGCGACAGCTGTGGGGAAGAAAGTATCAAATGTAATATCTATACTCAAAAATTATTCAATGATGCTCGTTTCCAGAACAAAGTATATACATATCTCAATGCTATTAATGCCAAGATCTTAATAATTCACATGAATCTATTACAGAACATCTCGTGTAGAGATTATATGTACGTAAGCGCACGGAACAGTTGTTTATTAGTTAAAAGTTTGAACTATTGATTGTTAAAAGGGCAAATTTTTACAAAATTAATAAGAGAAACGTAAATGACTGTGTCTTAGATTGAGAACTGTATGAACTGTAACTTACTATGATGAGTGAGGATGTGTTCTTGAGTTCACTGAAGACGGAAAGCAACTGGTCGATGCGCTCCGTGTACAAAAATTACGTAAACTATGTCACAGCTGATGGTGGAAGGGGGGGGGGGGTATAGTGGTAGGTTGATAGCCCATCACGTGTACTGTGTGCGTTCAGATTGAATAACGGATTATATAAATTTGGAATGTGCTCATTTAAGAGAGGAATACCTAATTTTAATGCCCGGGCTATATGAAAATCTTCTGCTGCAGTGATATGCGCGCAATTATTTAAAGGGAGAATTACACGTAATGTTTCATTGATATTGGTTAATTCGTGGCCATTCTCAATAAGGTGGGTCGCGAATTTTGATTTCCTCCTGTTGTATTTGAAATCTGCGACATGTTCATTAAATCTGGTTTTAAAATTCCTACGAGTTTGTCCTATGTATTTGTGAGGGCAATTTTTGCACTGTAACATATATATCCCCCTGTTCTGATGCTTGTCGATTACGTTAATTTTATTGGGTAAAATATTATTGAGTTTATTACTTGTTCGGAACGCTAGTTCAATGCCATGTTTTTTGAAAAGGTTATTAAGTTGGTTGGAAACTTTACCAAAGTATGTCATAGGGACTCGTTTTTTAGGTGTAGGGGGTTCAATGGCTGAAAGTGTGGTGTGTTGGTTGTGTAGCAACTTATTTTTCCGTTTTTGAAACAGCTTATTTATTTCTTGTTTATTAAAGCCATTAGATCTTGCTAATTCTGTGATATAAGTGAGCTCTTTGTTGAATCGTCTTTTACTTAAAGGCACCATTAATAGTCTATCAATGAGGTATCTGAATTTGCTGAGTTTGTGTGTCTCGGGGTGATTAGATTCTTTATTTATGGTATGATTTGTGGAGGTAGGCTTTCTAAAAATATCAAAACTTATCTTGGAATTCATTACAAATATGTGCAAATGTAAAAAGTTTATAGATCGATTTATGGCTTGTTCGGAAGTGAAGTTTATGTTTGAGTGTAGGTGATTGAAAGCGTTGGTAATGCTGTCGCTAATATTTGTATCGTTCTCGTATATGAGTAACGTGTCGTCTACATATCTAACATAAGCTATAATATTAAACTTACTTGAAAGAGCAGGGACATTGTTGTTCTCCAAATTTTGCAAAAAAATTTCAGCTAATAAGCCAGAAAGTGGGTCGCCCATCGCTAGGCCTTTGTTCTGTGTATATATGGCATTGTTAAACTTAAAATAATTTTGTTTCAAAGAAGTCTTGAGAAGATGTATTACTTGGTCTATTATAACTGATTCCAATTGAACTTCGGCAAGTTTGGATTTAATGATATCTAGGGTCTCGTCAATGGGGATGTTTGTATACAGGTTAGAAACGTCTAAAGAAAGTAATTTAGTTTTATTTGTTGGTTTCAATTTAACAAGTTTTTTGATGAGGTGTTTTGTGTTTGTAATGTTATATTTATTATCTAAAATCAGATTACGTTTCAAAAAGCTATGTAAGAATTTGTTGATTTTTCTATTGGGTGCATTTTGACTGTTTACAATTGGTCTGATAGATAGCTCTGCTTTATGCGTTTTAGGTAATGCTTTCAAGAAGGGGGCCTGGGGATTAATTTGAATTAATTTATTGATAGAGTCCTTTGAAATGAGGTTTGGAGAATTCTTTAGAGCTGTTTTTAACTGTTTCTGATAAACATCAGTAGGATCAGTATTGATCTCAGATATGTGATTATTGGCAAAGAATTCTTTTGTTTTCTCAATGTATTGATCTTTAGACATGAGGACTACAGCATCATTCTTATCGGCTTTTGTATGGACTATCCCTTCTTGTTGCAGTTTTTTACGTATATCAGACATGTTTTTCATATTCTGTTTGGCTTTTTTAAATTCTATTGCGGTTTTGGGGTCGTTCATATGCTTGTTAATGATTTCGGCCGTACTGTGGTTAAGATTTAATGAACATGTCGTACTTACCTAATTGATGCGATATTGACGGAATCGTTTTCTTTACAATAAGGAATTACAATGTACAACGTAGATTGTCAAAGGAGAAACTTCAGAGTTTATCAGTTAGAATATGTTTGTACTGCGAAAAGCTTCTTTCGACATCGCATGAGATTAATGAAGCGTACGTGAAAAGGTTTACATTTTCATTTAAGTTTTTGTCCTGATTTTTCACCAAACTATTCAGCACTGCACAGCCGTTATTTTTTTATTTCACTACCTAATTTGTCATTTACCTTATCAGGATGCAGTTCTTGGTGTACCTTGTTAATTATTTCCGATACTTTCTCAGTTAATTTAATACATTTGTAGACCAGACGTTTCCAGTTGAGTTATAACTTGTGGCAAGTTTCCGTAATTGGTCTTTATGAATTGTAGATTTTGGTGCATATTTTCTGAAATCAGGGATTTTGCTGTTGTGATGGCAGCTGAATCTTTGCCATCTAAAGCATGAATAACTATTGTAATGTTCTGCGAAACATAAGGCAGCTTCAAGCGAGGTGCCCCATCCTGTAACTACGGATTAAGGTGGAAGGGAGAGATCTGGTGTAATTTCTTGAAATTTTAATATTCTTGAAGGGGCTTTGAGAATTTTTTTTCACATGCGCTATAAAACAGTCCACATCGCTATATAAAGCAGGAATAGCTCCAGCAACTCTGTGCAGTTTGTGCGCCAGACAAGTTGAATGCCCCGTGTTGGAATGCCGCTCTTTAAGTTGCTTTCTGCCTTAATAATGTATGAAGCTGCATCAATGACGAAAAGAAGTACATTATCATATTTAATCCTTTCCGTCTATAAAAGGCGCATAGTCTTATAAAAAATTGGACAATAGTTGCATGGTTTACCTTTTCCAATTTCTCTGAAGTTAGCACAAATTTTTTCCCTGCAGAGTTCTCGGAAAGTTTTCCGACCATCACAATTGCCACATATCTGACACTTACGTCTGTCAGCTGAATCCCATATATTTTCTAATCGTTCATTCTTTCTCGAATTTTGCCAATCGTATTCTGGTACGTGTCGGTAATTGGTAAATATTCTTTACGTATTTTTGCTTCTCCTGGAATATGTTGATTTGTGTATTTTTCCAGAAATGATCTAAAGTGGGATTGTCCAAAGTTCTGAATGGAATGTTTGTGTGTATCAACATGTCAAATAAACCCATATTGAATTGTGACCGATTATTTGGACTCGATTGGTCTTGTTTGAATTGCGTTCAATATTTTCCTTGTGTGCTTTACTATTACAGTGCCTTTCAAAACAGTACTTCTTAGTTCGCAATAATCTGAAAGTACACACGACACATACAACACTTTCTCCTTCTATAATAGCTTAAATATATCGCGTCCGAATTGTTCGGCTAAATTATTTAGTATTGCACTTCGTGAACGAGTTGTTTTAGGCATTGTAATATGGCATTTCATACACGCAACTCTTCAGTATGACAGCTAAACAAACTCTGAATGTTTCGAGTTCGATGTACGGAACAGTACGGCGAAAGGCGATAGAGACTTACGTCATACTCAATACCCGTCTGCATAGTCAACTGCAATCGCCCCCAATCCCGCGGTCTAATTATCACCGTATATTATGGTGCTGAATTTGTTTCAAGACTAGGAAGAGTTTTAAATTTCTTGAAGTAGTTACGTTGATGCTCTAGAATCAAGACCATCTCTTTTCAAGATTTCGTTTACCAGTATTAAGGCCTCCCCACACCGAAGCGAAATATTCGCACCGGTGGCGAATTTTTCACTTCGCAAATTTGCCACTGCCTCAGTGTACATTGCGGTATACGAGTGTGCCCACACCGACGCGAAAGTATCGCCGCACGTCTGCGAATCTGCAGCGTTGAAATTTAGATTCGCCGCCTGCGCGGTTTTTTTCGCTGGCGCCGCGAATTTTTGATAGTGTTCTGTGAGAAATTGTAAGGAAACATCCAGTTTTATACGATTTATTCTAGAGGATTACAAGTAAGTAAGGAAAAAGGGCAATATGAGATGCAATTGAATTAGAATTTAATGAAAGTGGTAAGTTGTTCACATCTTTAATATATTGTGACAGCGACGTGAGATTCGAACTCACGACCAGCGTTCCGCAAGAGAGCAGATCGCGCGGAGCACGGAGGGACGGCGCGCGGCGGAGAGAAGTGGGGAAAGGGCCTACACGCGAGGGGAGGCTGCGCGCGCAGCTACTACTTACGCAGTGAATGGGGAAGGGACCTTCCCGACTCTTCCAGAAGCCCGTCGAAGTGGAAAAATCGCGAATTCGAAGTTTCTCGGTTACGTTGCTGTGGTTATAAATTACGCGCGCAAGTGAACGCGAGGAGTTTTTCAGTTTATTCAGCCATTCAGTGAGTAAGACAGAGCAAGCAAGCAAGCCAGTCTTGTGTACCGGAGGTCGACTCGAGTGTGCGTCCGCGACTGTGTCAGCATCCAAAGGCCTGAGTTCGAGTGCAGTGTACCGCAGTTGGAGGGACCTGAGTTCGAGTGCAGTGGACCGCAGTTGGAGGGACCTGAGTTCGAATACAGTGAACTGTCTGTGAAGGTCTGTGGTTCGAGATACTGTGAACTCTAGTGACTGAGCTAGAAGAACTGTGAACTGAGAACTGACAGTTCTGATTTGTAAATAGTGCTTTGTAAATATTAGTTAAGATTAACAGTTCATTGTTGTTCGTAATAGTCCAAGTAAATTGTCATTGCCGTCAGTTGAGTGCTATAACGAATACTGTGTTGAGTGAAAATCCTATTGTTGACGAGAGCGTTTAAGGTGAATTGTAAAAAGGAATTATTGTTGGAAGAATAAAATCCTACTGTTGAGTTGAAAAAAATTCACAATATCTTAAGAGAAAAATTCTACCCTACATACGGCCTGTCTATAAGGAATGATTTCATATTCGCATCTTTGTTGACTTTAATCAGTCCCTCAGAATGTCATGGCATGCTTCGTACAGAAATATATTTCTAGAGAACCTGCCGATATGAACTTTGCGTCATTTGACATCTTACTAAGGTTTAATAGTTCAAAGTTAATTATTTTCTTAGTTTAGGGAAGGTTTCATTCTTGAAAGCAAACATATAAGCCTATATTTAATAGCAATTGTGTGACAAAGCTAATCTCATTCATATTTTATTCCTATGAAATACTCTAGGAACTTTTGTATTAGCTAGTACAGAAGAGTTGTTTCAATAAACATAAATAGGCCTATTATAACTGTTTTCATTAAACCTTACGGATTCGCGCTGTATCTCCTAACATTAGTACTCGCGTTTGGTAATGTTTTGGACTTAAGCTAATATTTTTATTTTATTATGCAATATTTGTCTACATAATGTTAAAATAACCGACTTGCAATTCATTTTTAAATATTAAATACAATATTATAGGATTGTTGTTTAGTCAATTTTCCGAAGAAAAGTCTGAACCTCACAAATTAAACCAAGAAGACACCATTTATGAGGCAACTAGGCCAGGAGATAATGAAGTAGGGTGGCTAGTTCCTTTCCCCCTCCATTACATACATCGCCGAAAAAATGAGCAAAAATCTATACCTAGCACATACTGCTTCACACTCACACTTACACATAAACAGGACAATTCTATTAATTATACGCGAGTATCACTACTTGCGGGACAAATATCGCCAGATTTTAGACTTCGCATCATCTCTTGTCTTCCTTCTCTTGAAGGACGCATTATAACAGAATCAAAGAAAAGTTAGAAAGACGAGACGAAGTAGAGTGTGTTACGCACTTAACACACGTGTATTGTAAACTATTTTTGCACGATCATATATTTAGAACTGCAAATACTGTATGAATTTTATGATACTTTCTACGTTGAGAGCGCATTTTAGTGAATGTAGCCATTATACATTCAAGAGAGTATTAGTTTGCTAAAAAGTTTAATGAAAGTCAGTATGGTTTTCTCTTTGCATCTAATGATGAAAAAAAAACATGAAAAATATGTTATTGAGGGGGTTTAGACGTATTATATTATATTATAACAGAAACGCGGACAATTAAAGTATAATAATTGTTTCCAAATGTGAACGTATTGATTTCACGGCACTAAAATGATTTATATCGTGTTAGAAGTTTGTTGAACGTACTCTCATCAATTCCTAGAAAATTGCTAAATGACCGAGAATCTTCCAATGTCATCTCTCTGAGTAGGATTAAAAATATATTACCAATAAAGGATCTTTCATTTCATTTCACTATTTTCAATTATTTATATGTGCAGGGATGGTAATTCATTTTATCAGGGATTCTCTGAATTTTGGTTTCATAGGTAATTTATGTTTTCAGATATCTTTAACATCTTGTTTCTGATGCACTTTTGTATTTTTCTACGTGGATTTCACTTTCTCACCCACACTTCTTTCTTTTTTCTATGTGTTCTCTCCTCCAGAGCTCTAAGTTCTTTGACAACGTTTGCAACCGCAAGCACAACATCTAATGCTACATTTACACTGCGACAGTTTAGAGAAGAGAGCTAGATATTATAGCTGAGTATCACCGTGTAAACGGTTGTGAGAGCAGGTATCTCGTTGACTCTAATAGCTAAATAGAGAGTCTTGAGCGGCCTTGAAAACTGCTCTCGCCGTGTAAACACCCTGAACAGAGAACTCACATATACTGTCAGCTCTCATTATAGCTACTCTAAATTAGTCAGCTAAGTTGAACTTTTTCATTAACTCTCGCGACTGTTGCGTACGAGATTATACAAGCTTGCGCATAACTCTTGAAATACAGTCTGAAGTAACAATCAGGCTACGTGTGCACGGGGACAGTTCAGAGCGAAGTTCTGAAGAATCAGGAGAGATATCTAACGGAGTGTTTACACGGTGACAGAATATAGTTTCTCTAAACCCATTAGCGAGCTCTCATGAGATTATATAATTCTAAACTCTAAGTTACTCTCCGGACCGTTTACATGGTGCAGACAGTTTAGAGTGAGAGAAAGTGTTGCGAGAGAGCATTTAGAGAAGAATAGGCTGGACAGTGCGTTTTTATGACATCATCACCCACCTAACTTCTGAGCAGTGTGTCAGCTGTTGTGTGACCTGACCGCGCATAGCACTTGCGTTACCAATATTGTTGGGTGAGTCATTATTTATATAGAATACTATAATTGCATGAAGGACGGAGTTGATAGTCTTGATGAAAAATGTGCAAATTATAGCTCAAGTCGGCACACATGTGATTTACATTCTATGAATCAGAGATGCATGAAAATAGTACCAATGGTAAGAGAAACTCAAAAAGTTTAGTTGTGTTAACATTGGTTCCCTACTTGATAACACGCCTCATAATAGTGCATATAAACAAATTTATTCATTGTTGAGGCGAAATGGCTGCTATAGACGACAGAACAGCTTAATTTTCATGTGAACCAGTCGGTTAATAATGTGCAAAAGCATTACTGAACAAAGTTTGGTGCAGATCCACCCAGTGGGCCTAAAATCCGTTAATGGTACACAGATTTAAAGGCACGATTCTTCGCAAGCGGTTGCGACTCCATCCATATCTACTACAGTTGCTGCAAGCCCTAATACCAGAGGACAAAGTGCTACGAAGAAATTTCTGCACAAGTATGTAGACTTTAATTGAAAACGACGATGAATTTATTCGTTCCGTAGTGTTTTCTGACGACGTCACTTTTCAACTTACTGGTAAGGTGAACAGACATAATCTCAGAATCCGAAGATCGGAAAATCCGCGTACCTACGTGGAACTTGACTATAGGCTTGATGTGTGCCGTGTTACTAAGGGGGGGGGGACACATTGAACATCTTTAAGTCAAGAAACTAAACGTTTGGAGTTTCTCTTTCCATTGGTACTATTTTCATCCACCTCAGATTCATAGCACGTAAATTAGGCCTACATGTGTTCGAAACCGGAAAGGTCTTTTGTAGGAACCCTGTATAAAGACAATTTTCAGGCTTCCTGATGAAAGAAAGGCAACGGATGCAGCTGAAGAAGTGGTTCTTGAGAAGAAGAAAAAGAAGAAGAAGAAGATATGCTTTGTGCACCCCAAAATTAAGGAGGAAAAAAATATTCTTGCTACAAGGGCCGAAGTTCAATTTACCTCCAATGTTAAACAAAAGTGTGCAGAATTTGCGATGAAAATGATTGATTGCGTTTAAGTTCCTTAAAAGAGACCGAGTGTTCAAAGAAAAAAAAAACTGTTTTTCACATAACATTGTTCATCTTCTTTCATTATAATATTGTGTTTATAATGGCTCTACTAATACAGTGTAATAGTTGTGGCTATTTCGTTTTGTTAAACTATAACTATATTCTTGTTAACAGATACCGGTACAGACCCCACTGTACCAGTTATGTGATTTGTTTATAATGCACTAGGTGAGCGTTATTATTATTAATATGATGCATTATCAACAATATTAAAGGAATATAGAAAATATTCCACATCAAGTGAATGGTGATAATGGCACAGCAGCAATAATAATAATAATAATAATAATAATAATAATAATAATAATAATAATAATAATAATAATAATATAATAATAATAATAATAAAACAATAGTGATAATAACATAATAGTGATGATGATAATAATAATATAATATTATTATTATCACTATTTTATTATTATTATTATTATTATTATTATTATTATTATTATTATTATTATTATTATTATTATTATTATTATTATTATTATTATTACAGTTCGCACATACTGGAGGTTATGGACCTTTCGCTGTACCTCCTCCAGCAAATAAATAAGCGAGAATAAAACCCACAAAATAATTAACAACTAAAACAATGGACCTTGCAAAAATTACGCCAAATTACAATGAATTAAAACTAAAAGCCAAATTCAGACGCCTCAACGGTCTCAGCTAATTATGACAATGCCTGATTTCTCAAGGTCCTTATTCTTGTAATTCTTGTTAAACACATTGCACAAACAACTTTCCCATTCATATGCTTCAATCAATCTTCTTGTCTTCGACACTCCTATGTTTTTGGCCTTCATTTATACTGCTTCTGTCGCTAGAGTATATGAAAAAGTTCAACTGAGTTGAATAATTTAGAATAACTATAATGAGAGTTGAGAGCATATGCGAGTTCTTTGTCCAGGGTATTTACACGGCGAGAGCAGTTTTCAAGGCCGCTCTATTTATTCTCTCTAATATCTAATTAGAGTCAACGAGATACCTACTCTCAAAACCGTTTACACGGTGATATATCTCGAAAGGAACCTGGTGAACCTTGATGGAGAAACCAGTTCTACGGGCGGTTAAGAGTGGAGGGGGTAACGCTTGTTCAGTCTCGCTTGCATCTCGTCACATAACATCGGTCGGTAGTCGAGCCCACACCACAATACTGTTCTCTCCCTCCAAGTTTCACCAGGTTCCGCACGAGCTATACTCAGTATAATCTCTAGCCCTCTCTTCTCTAAACTCTCGCCGTGTAAATGCAGAGACGCAATTCCGCCGCTCAGAGCGCCGTTCGGTTCTAGATATTTGTAGCAGAACACTTATTGACATTGACATTTGGGGCATTTAAAGGACTCATCGTTGCGTATTAAATGCTTCGTACAATATTTTATGGTCAATAGACGTAAGTTCAAAACTTCCACGTATCAATTGTATTAAAATAAATGGTTGTCATTTTTTATACGAAAAGATATTACATATTATAAACTCAGACACTGCCTTCCCGTTGTTCAATTCATACACCATGTGCTGTGTAAGTGAAACGTGTTCCTGTCAGTGAAGCTTTATAGGTTATAGTGGCAGTGCAAAGTATTTGAACAGTGAAATGTTTTTGAAGTGTTAGTGAAATCAGGATAGAATCAGTGAAATGTGTCGTAGTTCCAGTGCAGTGAGTGAGTTGACAGCGAAATGAGTGTAATGTTGAAAGGTACTTGTGCAGATATGAACATATACTCGTGGGTTTTAGTTCGATCTTAGTTTTAAGATACAAATTAGGATATTTCAAATGTTATTTTAAGTGATCGTTTCATTTAATTTAGTATATTCCCTGTTGTTGTTATTATTATTATTATTATTATTATTATTATTAATTATTAGTATTATCATTAATTGTATTTGTAATTAATAAGTTTATTATTGTCATTATTGAGTGTAATTAGTTACCACTGCCACCGGGTATATACCCATTGCAGTGTGAATAAATACATACATACATACAAGTAACATACCTTTTCGAACATAATGAAAGAAACTTAATACATTTTACATGAGCTATGTAATCTACCATTTTCATATGTTTATTTATTATTATTATTGTTATTATTATTATTATTATTATTATTCATAATTTATTCTGTTAAGAACAACAAAATAATGTGTTTAGGGTATAAACCTGTTGCTAGGAAGCGTAATGTGACCAACAGCCTTTCCTTTATACTAATGACCATCCTCATAGTTGTATCTTTTTCGCCAATTACAGGTCCGATGTGTAAGTTCCATGCGTGTTCCGACGAGATATCCAGGGTTTTTCCCACGTAGATCTATTTCTCCTTTCAATTCAGAAGAACTGCACACTACAGCGGCAGAAAAATGCTGTGTTTCTGCCATAGTTTTAAACGCACTGACCAGCCTGTTCTTTTCTATATGCTCGTAACACTTTCTCACACTCTAAACTGTCTGCACCATGTAAACGGTCCGGAGAGTAACATTAGAGTTTAGAGTTATATAAATCTCATGAGAGCTCGCTAATGGGTTTAGAGAAGCTATATTCTGTCACCGTGTAAACACTCCTTTAGAGAGCTCTCCTGATACTTTACATCTTCTCTCGCTCTGAACTGTCGCCTTGTAAACCTAGCATTATCTAGTAATTGCGTTTTCCCATGCGACGGAATAACAGTCATGCAATAATATTTTATGTGCTATTCATTGAATAGCTTCTTTTTATGTTATTTTACAACGCTTTATCGACATCTTAGGTTATTTAGCGTCTGAATGAAATGAAGGTGATAATGCTGGTGAAATGAGTCCGGGGTCCAGCAGCGAAAGTTACCCAGCATTTGCTAACATTGGGTTGAGGGAAAACTCCGGAAAAAACCTCAACTAGGTAACTTGCCTCGACCGAGAATCGAACCCGGCCCACCTGGTTTCGCGGCCAGACGCGCTAACCGTTACTCCACAGGTGTGGACTAGTTTTTTTAAGAAAGGTGTATTGAGACGACTATGAATGACGAATGCTACATGCGTCTTAAGGGTCAAATCTGCAGTAAGAATGTACAAAATATTGGTTTTGATTAAGTTATTTTATTCTCCGGGCTAGCCGTGGTGCACGCAGCAGCTAATGCTCGGTACTTCAAGCATGGAATAGAATTCGCTGACTTTCAGATCCCGCCTAGGCAAGGCTGTTTATCCCGTCCTAATGTCACGCGTTGTCTTAGATCAGCGGTGGCGAAAACGCAATCGTGCGCCGAGCCACTGCGTAACCTGCAACGTGCATAGCCACACCAGGACAGGATACAGCACTGTGACGTCACCTCTCTCCGCTCTGCCGTCTCGCATTCGACGTCTGTGCAGGGTCTGTGAAATGTGGACAGCAGTTTGCAGGGGGGTGGAGAGGGTATTTGGCGTGCAGGTAGCAGTGATTTAGGCGATAAATAAAAGTGATCTGCGTTAATATCACAGTTAAATGCCTGGATATCCCAATTGTAATGTTAACTCAATTGAACATCTTGTGTACCGATTATAAATAATTCATTTTCTGCTATATTATGCGAAAATCAATCTATAGCAAAGACAGTCTCATACGATGGACACTTTCCTGTATCTAATAGTCACGTAGTATTTCATTTCAGTTAATTTGGCGAAACAAATATATAGTAAAATAATACAGGTTTTTATTATGCACGTTCATTTTGTACGTCAAGCTAGCCTTTATTTACAATGACTGCAATCACACAACGCGTTTAAAAATAATTAGAAATAAATGAACCTTTGCTGTATTTTATGAAAAAATACATACAAACTACATTTCCTTTTCTCTGTAATTTGGAAAAAGGCACAGAACGATTAATTATGTTGACATTTTTCTGCATTTCTTGTTTCTTTTTTCTTTAACTAATTTATCAATATTGGGACATAATGACTGGGCAATATGTAATTAAGACTGCATGTTAGGGTGTGATCTGACAAGGTACTTCTTGATTTAGGTTTAGCAAGTTTCATAACAGAAAAAATTGTTCGCATACAACCATACGAACCAAACATACATAATACCTGTGCAGCAAATGCATACAATCTCGGGAATCTGGCTTGGTAGAAATTCCTGTTAAAGTCAACCAAGTCCTTGTTGTGTTTATATTTGTCCTTGAACAAATCGTCACTTTGTAAATTTAACAGTCCAATTGGTACCTGCTAGGAAGGGGTTGCAAAGAGCTGAAATATAGTAGAAACTGTTCTACATCTTGAAACTTCGACTCAACTGGCGAAGATCTTGTATAATTTGCACATATTCTTATGAGAGACATGTCCGGACCACGCACTTGCGATAACTTTGAAAAATGCACAGTTTCCAGCCAGCAGTTGATTTATCCATAGAGCCTAAGACAATTTTAACGCTTCAACTTTATAGTATATATCAGTTACGATGAGACCCTTGCCCTGAAGTGAGGTATTTAAATCGTTTAAGTGATCTGTTAAATCCGCATGGAAAGCCAAGTCACAAATTCAGGTTTTTTCTTAAAACTCGGGGACAGGCTGATTTAGACTAGTCATGAATAATGCTATTTCTTTTCTTAACTCAAAGAAACGCCGTTTATGTAGGCAACTTTGCATTACGTGCTCTCGCCTGACGTCACACGAAATGAGGGAAGTGCTCTTCCTCCACAAACGTCACACAGTCTGAAACTGTCTTCCGCTGACCTAGGCGGACACCCGAAGGGGAAGTGAAGTAACTGTTTGACTTATTAACGGATTTTCATTTTCCTTACGTCAACCACTTAAATATAATTTTATACAGTACAAGGCTACAAACTAATGTTTAGTACGTGTAACGAAGAAAGAAATGAACAATAAATGAACAATATCACAACTAAAATTAACTGTCTTTAGAATGTCTCTGCGACAAAGTTTCAAAATCAGGAATTATGTCACTTACTGCCAGTCGTAGTTGATCAAGAAGGTATTTGTCTGTCACTCGTAATCTAAATTTGGTTTTTACTATTTTCATTGTTGAAAATAATTTTTCACAAACGTAAGTTGTAGCGAACATGGCTTCAACAGAGCAAGCGAAAGAACGAAGCTTCGGATATTTATTTTTTGGCAAAGATTTGAAAGGTCAACATTTGTTAAGTCCTTACATCTAGCTTTCATTTGACATCACATTGTAAATCTGTGAGTTAAAATTGAAGAGCTAACCGCATTATTCGTACATCTGCTGAAAAAGGGTCGACGTACAGAGATGATGATGATGATGATGATTATTATTATTATTATTATTATTATTATTATTATTATTATTATATCAACAACAATAATAAGACAACCTTTTAATGTTTCATCAGTAACATGTAGTTATAATGCCGTTTTATGTTATACAACCGTTTTCCTCGTAATACTTGTGAACAAATCATACATTTAATATTCTCATCATATTGACAACAAAAAAATGCGTCCTCCCATCCTACCTGGAACTTTCGTACATGGTTTCGAGAGAGACATATGTCACTCGCAGGTCAGAGACAAATACAAATGGAAAGGAGTTTGACTCCAGTGAGTTTGAGGGTGGGGGTTGGTGGAGGTTAGAAGAAAGCGAAATGCACAAGCTATCACTGCGAGCCACAATGTCTCGCGAATCACGTTCTAGCCACGGCTGTCTTAGATGAAGGAAAAACGTAGTGTTGACGCTCGTCGCATGTGACCCATGGGTTATCCTTGCACCATAGAGTTGAGAAAATCTGCTGAGGGCTACGGTTGAGAATGCCATAAGGTTTTGAAAATTGTCTTTGCATATTGATGTTCGAGGAGGTCTATTGAACTCGAAGTAAGATAATGCAAAATCGAAGAAAAAATCGTGGCTTGGTTTTCATTGTTATTATAGGCCGTGCCACTTGCACTGTCGTTTTTCACAGGCTGAGTAGCAGAAAGCCTATGTTTTCAAGCCGCTCGTAGACGACAAGGCTGTCTGATTGGTTGAAGTGACCTGTGCTTCGTAACTCGAGAACGGCTGTATGGTATGGGAAAGTACAAGGCGGTGTTAAAACATTTATGTGAATTCTGAAGGCCAAAAACATGGAAATGCCAAAATTTAATGCAATCTTGTTAGTAATAATACTGTATAATAATAATAATAATAATAATAATAATAATAATAATAATAATAATAATAATAATAATAATAATAATAATAATTCCGATTGTGTTTGATGCCCAGAATATTAGCACAGTGTATTAAAGAACACATAAGAGCAGGATGATCTAAAATCTGATGGATGACAGAAAGTTGAAAAATGTATTGAAAGTGATTAACTATGTTGTTACTGTTGTCACACAGATTGTATTTTATCCTCGTATTATTATTATTATTTCCCTGTTGCAGAATAATGCTAGATGCTGCAGGCGAACTACGAGATTAGGAGCTTTAGTGTAAAGTCAGATTTCATCTTCAATTTTTTTAACATGAATATTATTGAAAGAAATTGCTTTCATTTGTCACTGCATATTAATTTATATGATCTCCACCCACAGAGTTCACATGGCTGCATTCCACTGTTTAGAACTGCAATGCCGCGTGTATGGCTACAGTACTACCGTGCTGGCCTTCTATCCTGTTCCGGTCTGGATGGAATTTGTGGTGGAAAAAAATACACATTCCACAGTATTTCTCGGAGTACTCCCATTTACCTCTTTCATTCCACCAACACTTTCCACTTCCTATCATTTCTTCTATCATCTTTAAGAGACTAATAGTAAAAAAAAAAGTCATTTTGGGTGGCGCAGTCGGTATATTGCTGTTCTCTTGTGCCCGAGTTTCCGGGTTGAATAATGTAACGGACGTGAGATGGAGTAACAAATCTGACAGGCATCAGACATGACGAAGCAAACATAAGCATGTCATAACCTGAAATTTTTTTGCTTAAAAATCTTCAAAATAGGAATTTTACTGCACACGTATGTTATTATGTCCTCTTGATATTGACTTTATATGTTGTTATTTGTGGAAAACACAACACAAACAGATTTGACAGAGTAAAAATGCACGCTTAGACTAAAACACAAAACAAAAGTATGGCACACAAAATCACCAAATTAAAATGGGTGAACATAGCAGTATAATCAGTCTAGAATATACAGTCACTGCGGGCTAAAGCAGAGAGATGCACTATCACCTTTACTTTTTAACTTCGCTCTAGAATATGCCATTAGGAAAGTTCAGGATAACAGGCAGGGTTTGGAATCGAACGGGTTACATCAGCTTCTTGTCTATGCGGATGACGTGAATATGTTAGGAGAAAATCCACAAACGATTAGGGAAAACACGGAAATTTTACTTGAAGCAAGTAAAGCGATCGGTTTGGAAGTAAATCCCGAAAAGACAAAGTATATGATTATGTCTCGTGACCAGAATATTGTACGAAATGGAAATATAAAAATTGGAGATTTATCCTTCGAAGGGGTGGAAAAATTCAAATATCTAGGAGCTACAGTAACAAATATAAATGACACTCGGGAGGAAATTAAACGCAGAATAAATATGGGAAATGCGTGTTATTATTCGGTTGAGAAGCTTTTATCTTCTAGTCTGCTGTCAAAAAATCTGAAAGTTAGAATTTATGTAACAGTTATATTACCGGTTCTTCTGTATGGTTGTGAAACTTGGACTCTCACTCTGAGAGAGGAACATAGGTTAAGGGTGTTTGAGAATAAGGTGCTTAGGAAAATATTTGGGGCTAAGCGGGATGAAGTTACAGGAGAATGGAGAAAGTTACACAACACAGAACTGCACGCATTGTATTCTTCACCTGACATAATTAGGAACATTAAATCCAGACGTTTGAGATGGGCAGGGCATGTAGCACGTATGGGCGAATCCAGAAATGCAGATAGAGTGTTAGTTGGGAGACCGGAGGGAAAAAGACCTTTAGGGAGGCCGAGACGTAGATGGGAGGATAATATTAAAATGGATTTGAGGGAGGTGGGATATGATGATAGAGACTGGATTAATCTTGCACAGGATAGGGACCGATGGCGGGCTTATGTGAGGGCGGCAATGAACCTTCGGGTTCCTTAAAAGCCATATGTAAGTAAGTAAGTTATGGGAAGTTGGATAGGTATGCCAATTTGACTTTTCCTAAAGCCGTCATACACCGACCATCAACTTCAAATACCTATGGATAAAGTCAATGAAAATAGAAGTAAACCATAATTTTGTTTTCAATTCTTACAATATCCTAATATATTTTATTACAGAATGAATTAGTAGAAATGATATAATAGTATATATTTTTTTAAGGTTGTCACTTTTTTATGGGAGGACACCTAGTTATACACTAAAGTAAAAGTAATACTATTGTACAAATATGCCTCTTATCAGAAAGTGGCTCTCAATCTGGACTCTGCACTCGATACACATAAAGTGATATCGCTTCCAAGTTCAGTGCGAGTTCTCGTTTTTGTTTTGATATCAATCGCAGACGAGAATTTTATTTTGCGTAAATAAAAAGTTATAAATATATATAATATTTTAGCCAATTGAACGCAATTGTCTAAAAATGGATTTACTATCCATCTGTGACTGTTGTATTTTTTAGTGTCTTCCGGAAAATATTAAAAATCTGTTTAGATTTTTGCGAATTTTATAGTTTGTTCTCAAAACAAACTCAGTATTATGCAAATCAAGCTTTCAGGTATAACTCCCTGTAAAGTTGATTTGAATAATTTCGAGGGAAAAAATTGTTCCGGGGCCGGGTATCGAACCCGGGACCTTTGGTTAAACGTACCAACGCTCTACCAACTGAGCTACCCGGGAACTCTACCAGACACCGATCCAGTTTTTCCCTCTATATCAACAGACCTCAAAGTGGGCAGACAACCGTCAAGCAACCAACATTGAGTGCACACAAACTCTGTGTGACTTAAATTGTGGTTTTCTGTTAACGAACAGTAACGTGTTTTATGCAAATCAAGCTTTCAGTTGATTTGAATAATTTCGAGGGAAAATATAATTTATATATTGCTACTGAACGCCCGGCGCTGTAGACAGTATGCGAAGCTCTTCCGTCTCGCGGAGTAGTCCAGTGTTCGGTTTAACGAATGTCCAAATGCTTCTCGGGTGGCCGGCTCTGGAACATGAAAGACAGATAATATTGAGTTCCAAGAATCGTTGGAAGGACGTGATTATCATCGTGTACCTTTCGATTGATATATCCTCCTCTCTCCCTGTCGGTTTGATTGATTGATTGGATTAATTAATTAATTCATTCATTTATTCATCATTCATTCATTTATTCAGCAGTCCAGGTATTGAACAGCACGCATCATGAAGCTGCAATCGTTAGAGCTTGAGGGTGCTTTTATTTTTCGCTAATAACTTTTTATGTCCTTAAAATTGATTTATTAGTGAAATAATAATTCATCCACTTGGATTAATTAAAAGACAGACTATATTAACAACTACTTTTTCAGAGGCAGCCAAAGCATTTTGAGTTTGAAGTATGAACGTTACAAAAGTTACAATAGTAGGCCTACTTATTTGCTCTTCTATTTCGTAAGTAATTATAATTTATTTTCTTCTTGTATTTGTTTACATGTCAGACTTCCCCTATGCATTACGCTTATTTCCTTTGTTGTTACCGGTATCCATTAGTTGAAGATAAATGTACCAAAGTGTCCAATCAAATATAATCCTATTTGAAGCTAACACATTTAAAAGTAAATTTCCTTCAATTGTTACTCCATTCTCGTAGTTACAAAATATCATCAGAGTTCCTGTATGATGAAGTGCACTTGGTGTTCTGTCCTATATATCTGTGGTTCTGTCTAGCCAGCAAGACATCAGACACAAGCGCTTGAAATCCGGATATTCGGTCGGATGCTCACCCTCGCCGGTTGTTCGAATACAAACCGATATAAGCGCTGTTCTGCAGCTCTCCAATTCAAATACAGCAGTGATGCCAACGTTCCTGCCACCCGCACGACTGTGTGGCGCAGAAGGCATGTCGGTAAACTTATATGATGTGCGCGGTTATCTATCCAACAGGGGTACTGTTGTCACTGTAGGCGAGAGCCGTGTTTTGACTGATCCTTTCTGTTCTTACACTTTTTTTTTGATTCGTTTTTATTTTACTATGCTCTTGAAGTCGGGATGAATATTATTAGCAACAGATATACACAAACTATTTCTCAGATTATTGTCACTCATTCTCCATCTTGTTGAATTTTTAGAAGTTTCGTAACAGAAAATGCCTGCTCACAGGCTTATAGTATGTACTTCCAAACATGGCTATTATTCTTGCAGCAATTTTCTTCAGCTTTGCGAATTGTGAGTCCGGAAGTGCTCTGTAACTTTCTATTAGATCAGTACTTGATGCATTGATGAACTTTTCAGGAAGCCTACAGTCGTATCTCAGGTCGGTTATTTCCATTTGCAATGTTGCGTCCTGAAAATTCATAAAATCTACTGTGAATGAGGTACCAAAAAAAGAGAACCAGATTCAACTTAGTATATATTCTTACGAAATTCAATCATTCTTCCAGCGTAATATCGAACCCTGAATCACAGACAATGATGATACTGAGTCGGTATGTTGCATCAGCTATTGATAGAACACTCTCGAAAGATCTCCACGAAACTTTTGAGATCATTTCATCAGAATTGTACTTTGATCTAATCCTTGGGTGACTTTGAGAGTTAGTCTATAAATATCCGTGTAAAGGGGAAAATAATGTCTTTCTGTATCATTGCTTGTGTGAGGTACAACTGTGATCCTGTGACAGACGTACCAGGATTATATACCAGAATAAACCATCTTACATTTATTTACTCAACTTAGAAATTCTACTCTACGTTATTTCGTCTCCTTGGGTCCAAGGACCCAACCACAATCCCGAAGATAGTAAAAGAATATCCACTACACCACAATTATTATTATTATTATTATTATTATTATTATTATTATTATTATTATTATTATTATTATTATTATTATTATTATTATTATTATTATTATTATTATTATTAGCAGTAGGAACAGCAGCAGCAGCAGCAGTAGAAGAAATGCTTCATTAATCCATTACTAACAAGAATTACTTTCAACCATTATATTAAAAAAATACCATTTTATAATTCATGCAGTTTCGGTATCTTTAAATTCGGTGAATAATTGTTCACGTATGCACTGAAACAACAGCTGTTTGAAGAAAATGAATGATATGGAGTGAATGAAGGATAATAACAGTGTGTAATAACGTAGTTTGAAAGGTAACAACTATTTTGAATGATTCATTGTAGAGTAGAAGTTCTATCTGCGGTTTGCACCTATCCACTTTCGGTTAATCTTTACTCAGAAGCAATGCACACGGATGTAAAGATAAAGAAGGAAGGACTGTTATATTTAACTGGTTAGTTAATCCATAATTTCTACGACGAATTTTTCTCCATATTATGTTACAGAAGACAAACTATTGTACTTTCCATGCGACTCTTCATGCTTCAAGTTTCCTCTGACAGAAAAATATATGGATATAATATGGAGAAAAATTCGTCGCAGAAATTATGGATTAACTAACCAGTAAAATATAACATTCCTTCCTTCTTTATCTTTACATCCGTGTGCATTGCTGTAATTAAAGTCAGCACACGAAAGAACCATACTTATTCAGCTCTACCAAACAAATGGCCACTCGTCGGCTGTTCAATTTGGGAGCATAACACTAGCGCCAGTGAGCGGGCTAGGGGTTATTTACTAAGTCTGTGTTAAAAATTTGATTGGTGGAAGATATGTTGGCTACATTGTATTCCCAGCAACAGATGTGCGGCGATTACAAATTTGCAAGGTATGTTGGCTACATTGTATTCCTAGCAACATTTGCGCGACGATTACAGATTTCCTTTCTAAATTTTCTATTAAAAAATTCTTTCACAATACCCTTTTATACTTTACAGGGCTTTAATTCCATACGTCCATAAACAGCAACACGATCGTCCTATATATTGTAACATTATTTACATCACTTTGGGAACTGCACCTGCATAAACTTGAAGATTGTCATACCTTCTTTCTTCGATATGTACACTTCTATGTTAATACAGTGTCATCAGCATATCCCACTATATCTAGGTTACATCATCCTGCTACACGTATTTTAATGGCATATTGCTCAGACTGCCTATTATACTATTTTTTAATGTTTAACGATTGTGTTTAACTGGATTATCTTAAGTGTCCATTTTATGTTAATATGTTTTTAATGTGACCTGAAGATGCCAAATTTATTGGTGAAAACGTTTGTCATAATTTGTAAATACTACTTCATGTAATAACATAAAGGTTCAATGCATGTAATATTCTTAAGTAATTGACTGTAAGAACTTACACTATTTCATTTTTTTATTTTTGCTTGAAGATTTTCTCGTGATATTATTATTATTATTTTTATTATTATTATTATTATTATTATTATTATTATTATTATTATTATTATTATTATTATTTTAAACATTACATGGTTTTTAATAGTACAATCTTTTAACATTTCATATGCATTATAAATGCATGTTCTGATATTTTGTTAGATAATGAAGTATTATTATTATTATTATTATTATTATTATTATTATTATTATTATTATTACCATTATTATTACGAAGTACCATTTATTTTAAATAGTATTGTTCTAGAGAACTGTTTATAGACCTAAGCAGAATGATAATGCATCGTATTCTCTCCAACATAATATTTATGCGAAAGTTTATTTTTTCCTCTTGGTGTCCTGTATTACGTATTGCACCAACTCCAGCTGACATGGTATGTATAGCTATTATGAGAGCAGATGACTGCCTTGCCAGTTGCTTTGCAAACACTGTTGTATCCTGTGTGCATAGGCCTATAACTTAAGAGATAATGTGTCTCAATTTGGAAGTCTACTTATTATATACTTAGCCTATATCTGTATTAAAATTAAAAAAATTGATCCTGCGCGCGACAGCCCATAAAGGACCAAGGCTGATCAGCAGATTGCTGACCTCACGTACACATATTTCAGCTTGATGAATGATCATGCAACCAGTACGGAGGTGTCGTGTGGTTACCTTAATGATCTCTCCAGCCGTTATAGCTAGTTTCCGCAACCGGATTTCGCTACCTATCATAGGTCCCCAAATTCACAGATTCCCTCAGCTGTTATAGTTGATTTCCGTAATCAGTTGGATTTCGCTACTTATCGTAGCTCCCAAAACACATCACGTTGCTGGGTAGCACCGGTCCCATACACTGGCCGAAATTTCATGACTCTACGCAGCGCTCATTCCGTAACGCGAGTTCAGGCATGATGCCTTAGAACAGCGTTGTCTGACACAGCCTAAACGGAGCGGAGCGCTCCACTATAACTCGTTGCGTGCTCCGGTGCTTCCACAGACATAAGCAAGTTCACGCTCCGACTGGACGTCTCTAGCTCCACTACCGGTTTCGGAGCTTACAACTCTGACACTACTGCCTTAGAACAAGCTTGCTTACTGGGGGCATTCAGCTCCCAGGGAATATAGAGAGATTCGTGATGTGGCGGACGTAGTACATTACGGACTTTCCCTCTTTTTGTAATATATAACTAAAAAAGTTGATTAAGTATTTTCCAACGTGTATGTTACTGTTGTTTTCTAATGCCAGCCATTTGACAATAAAGTCATTTGACCTCTTGCACTCCAATATTTTTCAAAGATATTATCATGGTCAGCCACTGAAGCACAGATTTTGAGGTGCTCCGAATCCATTTCTTGGTTTGAGTTGCACAATGGGCAGTTAGGGGACTGATATATTCCAATTCTATGCAGGTGTTTGGCCAAACAATCTTGGCCTGTTGCCAATCTAAATGCAGCTACGGACGATTTTCGTGGTAAATCGGGAATTAACTGTGGATTATGATGCAGAGAGTTCCATTTTTTCCCTTGACATTGTGTTGTCAAATTTTGTTTGTTGAAGTCTTAAGTATGTAGATTTAATAAATCTTTTCACAGAGTAATACGTAGATTTAGTAACAGGTCTGTAAGTAGCAGTGCTGCCCTTCTTTGGTAATGCATCTGCATTCTCGTTTCCCAGGATTCCACAATGGGATGGTATCCATTGGAATACAATTCTTTTATTGATTGATGTTAATTGAGAGATTTCTAACTTAAGTTATATAAAACAACAGAAGTAAACCTAATACATTCTGAGCATTGCTTCAAATATAAACGCTTTATAATGTTCATAAATATACGTGGGCCTATATGTTACTATATTTGTACTTCCGATAACCGAATGAATGAAACAGATTTACTTATGATATTTTATAACGTTAGAAAGTACGCAAATAACTTATTTAATTTATAGAAATATAGAAAAAGGCGGATGTTGGCTAAGAAAACGCCTAGAGTATATAATTACCTAATGGTGTTTTCTAAACACCGATCGCTCTAATAATATGGATTCGAACAATCCAGATTGGAGAGGAGACGCGCAAGTTCCTTTAACCAGGATATAGATTGGAAAAAAAAATCCTTTCTTAAAATAGATGAACGATCGAGATGCCTGATATGCGGTACTTCATGGCCAATATAATGTGGAGCGCCACTATAAAAATAAACATGCTAATATGTACGATTTGGTAGTAGAAGAGGGTGGTATAAAATGACTCAGGATCTGTTTATTTAATTGGTTTATTTTACAAGGCTTTATCACTGCTTTGATTATATAGGGTCTGAGTGAGATGAAGATGATAATACCAGCGAAAGGAGACCAGGGTTCAGCGCCCAAAGTTACCCAGCATTCGTTCTTAATGGGTTGAGAGAAAACTCTGGAAAAAATCTCATCCAGATACTTTTCTCAACCAGAATTTGAACTCGGGTTCGCTCGTTTCGCGGTCAGACATGCTAACAGTTACTCCACAGCAGTGGGCTTGAAGATCTTGGGACAGCCTCCTTAAACGAGGAAAGTTTAATTCTGAGTAATAATAATAATAATAATAATAATAATAATAATAATAATAATAATGATAATTTTAATAATAATTTTAATAATATGAGTAATAATAATAATAACAACAATAATACTGATATTATTTCGTTATTAATAGTTGCAATGTTAATAATGTTCAGCAAGTCAGACGACTGATGTTAGCCTTGGAGATGCCGGCGTACTGTAATCTTGTCGTGCTGCCATTGTTTACGTGCCTGCTATTTTTATTCTTTATTTTGTAAGTCTGCATGTCCAGTTACTTCGTGTCCCATAGCACAGACACACACGTAGACTAATCTCATGGAATTTTTTGTAGTCTAGAGAATTGGTCTTCATATGTTAAGTATTCGATAATCTCTGAATTGAACTAATCTTATTATTTTGTTTGTTTTGGTACAGTGAGTAACAAAAATATTCGGACATCCGTCAACTAACAATTCAATGACATATATTTACATATAAATATATAAAAATAAGCTTTTCTTATTTTTTTCCTAAAAGCATCGCATTTCATATAAACATTTTCAACACAATTCCAATTAACTAAATTTTCTTCTAATTATTAAAACATAAAGGAAAACATTTGATTTTTAATACTAACAAAAATATTCGGACACTTTTTGAAAACAAATAATATTATTCCAGCTCGTTATTATTAGTACATTGTAGGACCACCCTTCTGTTTAATAACCTCTTTCACTCGGCATGGCATGCTATGTAGTCTACTAATTTTTTTGTTATGTCTATAGGAATTTTCACCCATTCTTCTTTAGAAGAAATAGGCCTTGATCCAACCCTCCTGTCAAGTTCTTCCCATAAATGTTCAATAGAGTTCAAATCCGGCGATTGTGGAGGAGGATGAAGCACTTTAGGGCATATGTAGAGCAGAAATTCTTGTACGATATAGGAGTCATGCTTGGGATCGTTGTTCTGGTAAAATATAAATTCCTTTTCAATTTCAAGCTTTTCTGCACTTTTCACTAAATTATGTTGCAGGAGGTGTAGATAGTCTTCCTTCTTCATGATATCCTCGATGAACACCAATTCACCAACCCCAGACGCTGACATGCACCCCCATATCATCACATTTCCTCCACCGTGTTTAACAGTAGCTCGCAAATTCTTGGTTTTCATTTTCTCCTTAGGCTTTCTTCACACCATTTGTCTACCATCGCTGCCAAAAACATTGAATTTGCTCTCATCAGGAAAAAGAGCCTTTTCCCACCAATCTTCGCCTTTATTTTCATATTCCTTAGCAAACTGAAGTCGTTCACGTCTGTTCCTTTCACAAACATAAGGCTTTCTTCGTGCTATTCTTCCGTTGTAGCCCCGTTTATGTATTACCCTTCTAATTGTTTGGTCATGCACTTTTTTACCCGTAGCCGATTCAATTTCAGAAGCTAACTTCGGGGCACTTATACGAGGGTTCTTTTTAATCTGATAATAAGAGATTCTTCTCTGTCTGTGAGGACTTTTCGGCCACCTGTTTGCTTTCTCAACTCTATTCTGTTCTCGTTTTTATATCTGAGAATTATGTCAGACACTGTACTTCTCATTCATCTGAAGTAAATCTGCAATGTTTCGAATGGTTTTTCCTTTTTCGTGATGGAATATCACTAACTGCCTCTGATTAAATGTTGTTTACTTACCTTTACGCCCCATTTTGTGTTCCGTCTTGCTGAAACGACAGCACAAGTAAGACTAAGTACTCTCGCTTATTATTGAAACTCGGTACTCCACCTACTGTGTAATGTAAGTGATCAACAGGGGTGTACAGAATAGGACCAACAGGAATGTCCGAATATATTTGTTACTCAGTAAATTGTATATTTTTTTATTTTTATATAAATATATCAACATACCATTTCACTAGGAGGCTCTTTTTATGTCCATGTTATGCAAATTGGTTTATTTGACGTAACCGCAAGCGTAATTTCTGCGTTTTTGCAAATATGTTTAGTAACATACACATACAAATTTGGAATATTAAGTGTCAGAATAATTCTGTTATTCGCTGTATCTACGAAACAATTTTATTTTTAAACTTCTAAATGTAATGAATAAATGCCCAGCAAATACATTTTCATTTAAAAGTTGTGTATCTATAGGGTTAATCTGTTAATTATTTGCTAAAGCTTCACTTCTAATATTGCATTGTGTATGTTTTTACTGATTATTCGTAAGCAACGCGACGGTTTTTACTTGCAAGAAAAAGAACACAGAATGAGTATAAAGTTGCTCCTCATTGGTTGATGGAATGGAGTAGAGGGAGTGGAAAGATATGCCCAACTTAATGTATTTGAAAACAATTCAGGCACTTAGTAAATTTTCACGTTTTCTTGAATATTTAATAAGTAAAGGAATAGGAACAGACATAAATGGAATTAACTGCTCTAAATATACCAATTTGCTTCACATGGACGTACTAAGCGCATCGCAGTGCAATTTTATTGTTTTATTAGAAGCATGACACTATTGGTACTGCTGAATGATGATATACCGAACGCTCCTTATTTTAATTTCGAGTGGGGATCGCAGATGTGCAGTTCATCGTTGTTTTTAACCGGTGAACTGTTGAGTGCGTGGATTAATTTTTGTGTTGGATATTGGGAATACGGATAAATGTACAGCCTGATAATATCTTCACGAGTTGAAAGGTTAGTGACACACTTTTATTATAGCCTAGACTATATTTGACATTTTCTATAGATGATTATTTATCAAAATCTTGCGTTGGTAATTTTAAAGGTGAAACTAGGGTTGAGGTTGATCCCGTGATTTCGGAAGTGAAAATCGTTGAATTTAGAAGGGATTTTTGTGGATATTTGGTTGATGGTATATACTACATAACAAAAGCATAAACTAACCAAACGTAACTTGTCACAGATTGATATATGCAAAGTGTATAGGCCTAATCGAGAGTACGAAGAGAACTACTTCAGTGCTAGTTTAGCTATTTAAAACTATGATAAATGATAGAACAAGAATGTTAGTTCAGTATCATGTATGCATTTCTTTGCATGTAACACAACCGTTTAAAAATAGAGCTCTTTGAAGTTAAATAAAGAGGTATAATACAGTAAATTTTTTAAATTTATTTATCTTCGAATTTTTACTAGTTTCAGATTTTATGCATGGATACGTGTCTGCGTGTGCGTGCGTATGTATGGGTGTGTATGGTAAAATGCAACGTGGTATGACTGGGTTATTTCCAAAACCAAAGATAAGTAGGACTACATTGAGTGCGTACAGTTGCCTGGAAACTATATTCTGCAAAGCATAAAGTTGGGTTATAAGATCATAGCAGTCCATGTTTTCATAGTGTAGCTTTCACACCGCTTAAGTTACTGATACAAATGTGGCATTCATTCATGCATTCATATATGTATGTATGTATGTATGTAAGTATGTATGTATGTATATATATAATATTTCATAGATCTTACATTAGAAATGAACCTATAAGATGTGGAACAAGTCAAAATTTTACAAGATTACAATTATTTTTGGCGAGATGTGAGATGAGGCCGAGGATTCGCAAACAGGTTACCTGGCATTTGCCTTATGGTTGGGGAAAACCTCGGAAAAAACCAACCACGTAATCAGACCAAACGCTGATGAAGTGAGGTGAGGCTATAGATCACTCGGCATCCTCCCCACGTCTGAGGATATCTTCGGAAGAAACCAGTCAGACCAAACGTTTAAGAATTTTCGTTAACCCGTTCTGCGTTTGTGTAAGAGAGATAATATATTATGAAATACTAGTTAATTGGTCTGTTTGTTCCAGTTTGGCTTCCTCAGATAGATTGTGATGGAATCTTTTTGGATCACGAAAATAGAGGAGCCATAATAACATTAGGCCTGTATTTTGTACTCGTTTTCATCTTGTTCTATTTTTAAAAGATACCATTAATTCAAACGAGTTTATTACAATTTTTGTGGTATTGGCCTACTACTCGTGTATGAAGTTAACATTCCAGTTGTAAAATATACAATAGTTATTCGACATCCCAGGGTACCTCCAAGTTTAACGATATGTTAGTGAAGTACTTCGTTTAACCGTACTAAGCGTCATTCCTCGCAATGCAAGATCTATTTCAAATTGAACTCTTTCATTCATTCAGTGTTCTGCTCAAGGGCAGGTCTTTCACTGAAAACCCAGCTATCTCCAATCCTTCCTGTTTTCTGCCTTCCTCTTTATCTCCTCATAATATGATCTATATCTTAACATCGTCTATCATCTGATATCTTCTTCTGCTCCGAACTCTTTTCCTCTTCACCATTCCTTTCAGTGAATCATTTAGTAGGCAGTTTCTTCTCAGCCAATGACACATCCAATTCCTTTTCCTCTTCCTGATCAGTTTCAGCACATTCTTTCTTCACCCACTCTTTCCAACACAGCTTCTCTCTCGTAGTACACCCCAATTATTTGAAGTTATCCATTTGCTCTACTGCCTCATTTAGAATTCGCAGGTTTACCTTCTTTATTTTTATTCCTACGACCATGGTCTTTGTCTTATTTGCATTTGTATGCATCTCGTACTGCTCACAGCTATCTATTAGCTATTGAACTGTTTATTCATTATTTATTTACAAAAGGGGATGGCCTATTTAAATATTTAAATTTTATCTTTTGGTTAGTATTTTATACAAATTATGAAGTATAAATATTTAGATTCCATGCTCCAGTGTTTGTTACGAGATAGTTACCCTTAATAAAACTTCATGCGATCCGTAGGAAAGTAGGACAGTGTTCATAAAAACTTTCGTTGGTACAGAGAAGTGTTTCGAACCCCATTTTAAACCTCAAGTTTTTGTGAATAGAAACCAGGTTTTTGTACATACAGTATAGGACTACTGCAACAGCTTCAAGTCGTCACCATGGCAACCGCTGAAACAGCCACCCAGAGTCCATCCTGACAAGTCGCGACTTTTGCACGTTATGTGGTAGGCGGCTGTTTTGTTCGGAATCATCGTTACTGTGGTACACCAATTATTGGTGTTCTGTCATGGCTATTCTTTTCGTAGTTATTTTGTTTTGATGGAGGTAGCGTTATTTTGGGTTTAGTTTTAAATTTAATGTAGCTGTGTGAGTATTTCTAACGCGATTTAGTGTTCGTGCATTTATAAAATGTCGCAAGACTGCAAGTTCTTACTCCCTCAGTTAACGGCAGTTTCACAGGACAAACTTTACTTAATTACACCTCGGAAAATGAATATATTACCTGGTCAGAATTACTTAAACAAATTATCACGCTTTCAGACAGAACGAGCATTGCAGTGGTGTTCCCAGTTCGGTATAGAGCTCACGGCAAGCACTTACAAAATACACGGAAATACAATTTAAGAATATTATACTACCATTGAATACAACCCACACAGGACGTACAGCAAATCAGTGAGTTAGCAGACGGCAGAGTTCACGCATGCGCAGAATGAGAATATGTCCAATCGTATTCTCCGCGAACGAAACTTGAGACTACACAGGTATGGCCAGACGTCGCACTCGGTTCGAATCTTGAAAACTATCCCCTCCCTACGGGATGACTGACATGCTGTATTGATCGTATTCTCAGTATCGTTTCGTACGAGGATAGGTATCCTTTAACGCAACAAATATGTCTCTTTCTAAGGAGCATTTTTTTTTTTTTTTTTTTTTTTTTTTTTTGTGGACAGGAGGACCACATTCAATGTTTGATACGCTCTGAAGTGTTAAGGGCGGTAAAATTAAGCAATTTAATCATCGTAAACACAGTGAAATTAAAGTTACGAATAGTGTTCTACATTTTACAAGTACCGTAGTATCCTCTAACTATAGTCCACATTTTTCTTTGTATATTCATTACTATTGTTCAGGATTAAGTGAAATTTTGGCTTCGGACTCTTGTAAGTGTGTATTAAATAAGTAGACTACTGATACACGTGTTTCAAATTATTTAATTACAAGTGTTAAAGAAATAATAAGCATTGGTATATAGTTGTATTCTGAGTTGCCCAATTATGGTCCAATCATATAGTCATGATTGAAAGCACGAATGGACTATAGCTAGAGGTGTAATTATTCGTTAATCAATAGCATACATTGAGTTTCTAATTTGAGGGTAGAAACATAATCTAGCACAGAAATATTAAAAATTTAATGAAAAGAAGACTACATGGATTCTTTTTATTAGTACACACTGCATAAAAAACACAAACAAGTGAAATCTGAAAGTCATTTTCCTGCAATAATGAACAACAACACTCTCCGGGGGGGGGGGGGGGGGAGGAACGGGCCACCGAAAGTTTCTCAATTTTTTTTCTTTGTTTTATGTGATGAGAATCAGAAAACTCATTATGAAAAGAAGAAAACATTGCTTCCCAGAAAACAAACTCATTTTTATTATGACGTGTTATTTTCAACATCAAACAAGGGATATATTTGATGCTGTCCACTTGCAGTGCTGTCTCATCTAGAATTCACAAGTTTATCTTCTTTATTTTTCTTCCTATGACCATGATCTTCGTCTTATTTGCATTTATCTTCATCCCATATTGCTCACAGCTGTCACTTAGCTCCAGTCGCATATCCCTTTGTATCATCTCCTTTTCAGCTAACAACGCCAAATCAGCAGCAAGTCTTATACACTTTATTCTTCTGCCTCTTACTATCACTCCTCCCATGTTTTGAAAACCGTTCTTCACTAAATCATTCAAATAGATGTTGAACAGAGTAGTTGATAAAGTGCATCTTCGTTGTACTCCTCTCCCAATTTCACTTCCTTCTGACATTTCATAGGTGCTCCAGCAGTGCTCACATGCACATCATCATTTGCCGATTGCGGTCTTCCAGCTCCAGGTTTGTGATGAACATCTTCTCTCCCGTTGCGAAATGCGTAAGCCCACTAGAGCTGTGCATGCAGCAACATTCAGCCTGCCTGACCTGCTGGGACTGGTGAACAGGCAAGAGCGTTCAAAGGGGACAGGATGGTATTTTGTGGTGAAAAATGAGTAAATTTTCAAAAACAATTTCTTTAAATTACTCTGTGATATGTGTGGAATGCATAGGATAATATTTTGTGGGTATTTGTGCCCTTATCGGATGTTGAGTCGCCATTTTTAAACTTCCTGCGTTATGGATTTTTAAATTACTTGCCCACTTTTATTGTTGTTTCTGGTAAATTAAATAAAAAAAAATGTTTCTTTAAAATACTCTTTGATGTGTGTGAAATGCATTGCATAACATTTCGTGGGTATTTTTGCCCATATCGGATGTTGAGAAGTCATTTTTAAACTTCCTGCGCTAAGGATTTTTAAATCACACGCCTCCTTTTATCGGTTACCAGGAACTTCATTTTTTTGCTACGTTGCCAGACAAAAATGGATATAATTTCTGAACTATTAAAGATACATGCATGAAATTTAGAACACACATTCTTTAGACTATTAGGAAACTTTTCTCTGTAACAGAATTTTGTTAATTGATTTCATTTAAAAAATACGCCCGTTTCTTTGCAAGAAAGGAAATCAGAAAAGTGTTATTAAATTTTAATTGTTTATTTTACAAACGCAGGGACTAATATTAAAATTCTGTTACAGACAGATTGTAGAACATGCTTTTGCCAAATACATTGCAAAAAACTGTTTGAATATACCTTTAAAGACGGTTTAGATATATCGGTTTTAGTGCAATTCTGCATTGGGTATATTTTTTTCAAATTGAGCCACCAAATATATATATATATATATATATATATATTTTTTTTTTTTCTTCAAAATATTTATATTTGGTTGAGTTGCAACAGCTATGAGCTCTCTACATGAAAAAATTAATATTTTACACCAAATAGGAAAAACGTTTTAAAAATACCATGCTCTCCCCTTAACCCAACAGTAGAAGCAAGTTTGTGTGTTGCGTTGTATGTACTGTAAGTCGGGCTCAACGTGAGCTTGCTCCTAGGATGGCAGGCTCTTATCATGCCTCTTCTGTTTTGGTTCACGTGTAGTTAGCTTTCATAGTTAGTACTAGTAAAAGTAAAGTCAAATTAAATTCATGGTGCTACAGCCCATGAAGGGCCAAGACGGACCAGCCGGCTGCTGGCCTCACGTCCGCATGCCGAAGCAGAGGTGGACGATCATTCAACCTTACAGTCAGTATTGGATTCAATAAATATAAAAGTTAAACTTATTTTATTGTTAATTGCAAAGTTTATTTCTCTTAAAACTTCAATTATTGAAATAGGTCTAAATAAATGCTGTTTTCAAGGAGAAAAAAATATATCCAATGGGGCCTGTCCTAACGTTAAGAATCCTTCCCCTTCCACAGTAGAAAATGATCTCAAGTCTTTCACGCACATTTCCACACACCTTTCCACTAAAAAATCGTTACCAGTTTTCAAAATTTTTTTATCCATCTTGAACATTTCTTTCCACTTTACGTAATATATGACGCAACATGCCTGAGGTACCTGTTTTCACTTTTAAAATCTTTCCATACGTATTGCGTTTCGCAGACCCCTCTGGTTTTAGTGTTTTTTTTTTTTTTTTTTTTTTTTTTTTTTTTCATTTACACAAGAGAATTTTTTCCAGGTTTCAGATCCATTCCTATTTTCATTAACCAAAACATAGTCTCCGCATTTTAACTTGTCTTGCACTTGTTGAGAATCCATGGCGTACCGTTAAACTACACACAGGCGTCGTAACAACCCACTGGGCTCTCTATTACTGGAAAAAATAACGGTACTTGCTGGTCAGTGACACAGCTAATGGATTAAGCTTGACAAAAGAAAAAGGTACACAAAAGATTTAGAGAAAGAAAGCAATGGTTAAAGAATGTCAGGGGTATACAATTTGCCTGGTATCGAAAGAGACCCCACAACTCCGTTTGAGGGATGAATACAATTGCAATTATAATTACAATTTATGGAAACAAAGGAGTGGGAAGAGATGAAAAGATTTATTGAAGCTTATGAATTGGAAAGTTGGTTGTGGAATATGTTTGACAGTAATTATTACAAGAATAAGGACCTGAGAATTCGGGCATTGTCAAAACTAGCTGCGACAGTCATTTGGGGCTTCATTGCGAGAAGGATTTGGAATGTCTACCGCTTCCACATCCTCTTCGTCAAGTCCTCACTGACAATGCGATCCAAAACTGCCAGCGAGAAGGACAGGCTCTGAATGCAGTAGTATTGCAGGTACTCAAGAGTCGCATTCCATCCTATTGTATTCACTACACAAAGACTCCTACAAATTCTTGAATATGAGGGCGCTAGCGGTAATGTCGAAGTTCAAGAAAATTTTCTCAGTATCCTTCAAAGTACAATATTTTAGAATTTTCAGCAGATGAAAGAGTGTATTAAATGGATGATGAACATGTTAAGCGATGGATTTTACGTGGTTTTATATAGGGATGTGAACGGACCGCACGAAAAGAGTGTATAATGCGAGATAACTTAACAAACGGGCATGTGTCATCGTGGTTTCACTGTATATCAAAAGTTGGTGTCCTGTGTTCTTTGAATTCCCTAGAACTACTGTATGTTCTTTCATTTGCCTCTGGTAAAATTTTAATATTTTCTTCCCATCTTATTCTGTGGGATGTGCAAAATGGAACCAACACTAAACTGTCACGAGTTACGACAAATATTTGTCTATTGTTTTCACACAGATACAAATGGGGGTGGCTAGGCGTCTCACTTGAAACAACTTGATGTCAAATTAGGAAAAACCAATTTGTTGTCAAACATTTTAAAGAGGAGGTGTGTGCGACACACGGCGACTGAAGGGCCTGGAGTGATTTTCTTTTGTTACCGTAGCTATAACAATGAAATATTGTAACTGACCAGCAGCTTCAGACTTCGATTCTCTTTGTGTAATTGAATCTTATTGAATGCAACCGTCTATTTCTCTGACAAAATGGGGGACCAGGATCGATGGTTGCTTTTATTATTGCGACAATTTCGAGGTTGTAAAAATAGCTATTATTCATTCGTTTGACATCAGTGAAGGTTTGTTAGCGGACAGTAGGAAATCATTTTCATTTGAAAATTTGCACAAGGTATTCGTTGTACATTCCAAATCAGGTTTCATCACATAGATACAATGAAAATTTATAAAAATATTGAAAAAAAATTATATGCCTTGAAATTCATTAAATCTTCAATATTGTGTTCTGCTTGTTATTCTAAGTATAGTTATGCAGGGACATCATTGTATTTTTACTACCATTTCTAATATTAACCTGGCTATACCTTTGGATTAACGGTTGAGGAGAGGAAACCGTTTGCTACACCTTTCTACGACTGAAGTTCGATCGTATTGACGTAAAATACAAACAAATCACATTACTCGGTATAGGAGTGAAGAAAAATAATTCATCCATTTACGTAAAGTTGGAAATATCGCGATTTTGAGTTCGATAATTGTCATTAGGTTTTTGTTTAATCAAATGGTAGTGCTGTATTGACAATAATAACTTGTTTACTCGTAGGATCTCAAGTAGGTGTAGTGATTGCAAGATACACCCCTAGCAGAATTAGAAAGGCGCTAATGTAATTTTTTACGAAACTAACTGTACTCTCACAGTACAATCCCAACCCTTGAGTCATGACGTCATGTATACTGAGAGTTTCGAACTTCAGTCTCGTGATTTGGTAACGCTAGGCCGCAGTTTGGTTATGAGTTATGACCAGGCTTAGAGACTTTAGACCCGATAGATGAAAACAGTGCGATTTCAAGTTGGAAAGCAGGACGGTAGTGGGTGGGGGCAGTGAGGGTAGCGACCTACCTGTCGTCCCACGTGCTTTATTTACTCAGTCATACTCTTAAGGCAGGGAGAGGAGGTACTGTTCTGATAATAAAAACAGTCCCGTACACCTAGTTCACTTTATCAGAAGAGAGGACAGGAGATAGCTAGTAGTCTAGTTTTTATCTGTGCATCTATGCGATTAGTCTAAGAATATATGCGATATTCTGTGACATAACAGACATGCTAGCAGGGAAGAAGTCTACGGACACTGCTGGGTTAGCGAAAATAGATTTCAATGACTTAGGCTAGTGTTTTTTCGTTTTGCATCCATTACATCATCCACACCTGTGGAGTAACGGTTAGCGCGTCTGGCCGCGAAATCAGGTGGCCCGAGTTCGATTGCCGGTCGGGGCAAGTTACCTGGTTGAGGTTTTTTCCTGGATTTTCCCCTCAACCCAATGTGAACAAATCCTGGGTTACTTTCGGTGCTGGACCGCAGACTCATTTCACTGGCATTATCATCTTCATCTCATTCAGACGCTAAATAACCTAAGATGTTGATAAAGCGTCGTAAAATAACCTACTAAAATAAAATAAATCCGTTACATCATGTGATGTAGAGCGGAGCGTCTCCCAATATAAGCTTTGTCTTGCCGACTACCGAAGAAAATTTAGTTTTGAGACCTTCAGAATGTGTGTTGTACTAGGCTACATTGTAACAGTACCATGTATTGTACATCATAAGTTGTGTATATTGTGTAGGATTATTATGTGTGTTGAGTAAGTATTGCACTTGTGCTTATGACAGAAGCCGAAAGGAAATGCTTATTAATTTATTTTGAAAATTTCGCATTATAGGTTTGTTTATTTTAATATATGTAAACATTAATTTTTTGGTCCAATAAAATTTTTTCCTCTAACAATCGTTTTACTTTAATGTTTGATAAATTAGTTGCTGTTTTTTGGAACGTCACTGTACAGCACCAGCAGACTGGACTGAACTGGGTTTCATGTACACATGCCTCTTCTTCTGCCGACTCCCATCCCCCTCTAACACAGTGAAAAAGCTGCCTATAGTATGGACTTAGTAAACTTATTCTATCGGGTCCAAAATCTCGATGTCTGGTTATGACCCTAAAGGGAAGACTAAAGAACAAAGCATTCCTCCGAAAGTTTGAAGACGCCTGCCGCTGTACTAAAACATATCTGATGTATCAGTTAAACAGCGAAGTGTCTGGATATTTTATCCACGTGTGTGGACAACATGCTATTATCCAAGACCGGCTAATCCAAATAAAGAAGCACGTTGATAACAATAAGCGATTGTAGTTTAAGAAGTCTGATTCCTCGATCATAAAATTCAACAAGCATAACAAGATTGTTTTGCGGAAATTAAGTCAAAAAGTTGGCAATGCTAGAAATCCACGACGTTGGAAGCGAAGAGGAATGATTTTGTCGGTAACGTGGGAACGTTTATAGCATCGCACCTGATATGGGATTAGGATGTGCTTAACGCTGACCAGTCGATCTTCGAGAGGAACTCCCGTGCTGTGAAAGGGATGAAACGCATCTTTGGGCCACCAGGTGTTATTTCTGCAACAACACATTTCTACACGATAATGCCAGTGATCACAATGGCTGGAACTCTTTTATCACATATGTATAGTTTAGTGTCTGAAACAACGAGGACATCTCTTGCATAGGTACGTGACTCCTAATCTGCCGAACATCAAAGCCTATCCCGTGAAGTTAGCAAAGATGTCCAAACAAGATCTTCAGATGTTTTTGAAAGACGTCTGTCCATAGCCAGACCTCACAGGAGGGAAACACGTGCTATTAAGGTAAATGCCAGCAGTGACATTTAACCCTAAAACTCGATACATCTTCGGTGTGCTGAGGGTCCTGTGAGTAGCCATCTGGTATGGATTGAGGGTAGACTAAATGTCTTCGGTTGCTATAGTAACCATCGTGCTCTATCTTCTACTACATGCAGCCATTTTCGATGCATATGCCTCCAAATTGTGAGTTTTCTCTCTTGTCTCCACTTCACTTGCTAATTTTTCCAATTTAATGTGGGGACTGTTGATTGTTCAGGAATTATTATTTTTTTTACTTTGTTGTTTAACGGCGCTGTATCAACTACGAGATTATTAAATTTAGCATCGATGGAATTGGTGATGGCGAGATGATGCCTAGGATTAATCATATATTACCTGACATTTACTTTGCGGTTGGTGAAACAATCGGAAAAGACCCAATCAGATAATCAGCCCAAGCGGGAATCGAACCCATGCCCGAGAGCAATTTCCGATCGGCAAGCAAGCGCCTTAGCCGACTGAGCTACATCGGTGGATGAATTGTTATTCTAACCTTCTTCGTTACTATTCGTTTGACATCACTGCGAACGTCCTACTACATCGCATTCTGGAGTTACACTGCCTCGGTAGCCGTGCGTTCCGCCAATTCTTGCCTGAATTTCGTTCCTTCCGCGCATTGCTAGATGACGTCACCTTAACTCAAGGTCACGTTGGATACATTGATTCTTCGGCTATCGATCGCCGTTTACCTCATTGGAATATGTCGTGTAGTCTAGGAATTATATGCGCGACAAAGCTGACCTGAAAATGTGTTGGTCGACTTTCACAGATGACATCCTAGTACTGACCGAAATTACAGACGTATTAACGTCAAATGTTGTTAACGATGTTAAGTTAATTATAACTTCATTATTTGATTTCTATTGTGCGCAGTAAGCCGCTTAAGTCAACATTTACATGGGTGTCAGAGGCAAATAGGCGAATTACTTCTGTGACGCAACAGAATTCCGTGATAAGCAGGTACAAGTGATTGGGCTAGACAACTCATGATAAATTTTAAATTGCCGCTAAGATAATTCTGCCAGTGAGTCAGAAATTGGGTTGTTAATTGTGTGGAACATATACAAAGTAGGTAGCCGCTAGTACTTCCCTACTTCTCTATTTACTCTGATATCAGTACAGATAGTAAAACAATATTGACGTTATTGTGATCAGTGGCGATCAAATGACAGGCAATTGAAAATTTTAAATTATGGTTTATTTAACGACACTCGCAAATGCAGAGATTATATCAGGGTCGCCGGTGTGCCGGAATTTTTGTTCCTCAGGAGTTTTTTTGCATGTCAAAAATCTAGCCACATAAGCGGCGCATTTAAACACACTTAAATGCCATCGATGTGGGCTGGGATCGAACCCGCAACCTCGGGCACAGAAGGTCAACGCTATACCAACTTTGCCACCCAGGGTGCCTATGCAGTTGATATAATATAAGTTTCAGTAGTTAATATTTAGAGTTTAATGACTTTTTTCGAGTTTAACGACTTTTGAAACAGCCTGTGAATTCGAATGTATATTGGTTAACTGATGTCAACGCCATCTCTACAGAGCGACTTCCTAGCTTACAGTATTTCGCCTGTCGCACAACTCGTGAGTGGTTTCTTTGCATTCGATTGAAGAATCTGGCGTAATGTAGTTATTATTACCGCATATTATGGTACTGAATTTATATTTCCAAGACTAGGAAGAGTTGTAAATTTATTTAAGTAGTTACTGATGCGCTAAAATCAAGACCATCTATTTTCAAGATTGAGTTCACCAGTATTATTGTGTAGTGCATAATTTTCCTTCACAGTATTCCTTCGTTGGAATCTGTTTTGTGTGCACGTAACTAGTTTCTGTGGACTGAGTTTAAGTTCAGTGTAAACCTGAAGATTAGGAACAGATTGCGAAGGGAACGGTGGAACATAACGGTAAGTTACATACTGATGATTTACAGCAGAGGCAGTTTAGATACTTAAAATAGTTATGTATATAAAGAAGTTTTGTATTTTGTCACGTTTAACCTCAAAATTAAAAAATAACCTTTTTATTGTACGTTTATCAACAGTAATCTCACTAGACGTTTTGATTTATCTAGAGAAAATCAAAACTCGAGTGGGATTTAATTGACTATTACACGATTAGAAGAAAGTATATAAAGATTAGAAGTAACGAAGTACTCCAATACAATAAAATATTAATTGACTTACGAAAATACAACTGTCTTCAAATGTATTATTGTACCATCTCAACATTACAAATATTACGCTAGATGCATGCTAGATGGCAGTAGTGAGCAATGCCTTCTCGTCGAGAAGTTCTTGATCTATTATACACGATGGCAATGTTACTAGTCAGGAAGACTTTGTGGATTCAGTTTCATTTTTATTAAAATGCAACATTCCACTTCAATTATCCGAATCCCAGTAATCAACCTCACTTGACAGATGATTTTCAATAAATCTTAATATTAAACAATCTCTGATACGTAACTATCCATAATATCATATAGCATAAGCTATAATATAACCTAACTAATATACACAAGTGTTAGAAAAGTTTTAATTAACGACGATGACATAAAAAATAAACATGAATAATTTTAAAAGGAATAATTAATGAATGTACAATTTTCAAATTTGAATGTGGTTGGTGGTTCAATTGATGTTATATTGGACGTGTGCGTAATAGAAGTGGAACTCGTTGATTTAGGCCTACATGGTGTATTCAACTTATTCAGAATTTCCGAATGAATAATTTTAAAAGGAATAATTATTGAGTGTACAATTTTCAAATTTGAATGTGGTTGGTGGTTCAATTGATGTTATATTTTACGTGTGCGTAATAGAAGTGGAACTCGTTGATTTAGGCCTACATGGTGTATTCAACTTATTCAGAATTTCCGAATGAATAATTTTAAAAGGAATAATTATTGAGTGTACAATTTTCAAATTTGAATGTGGTTGGTGGTTCAATTGATGTTATATTTTACGTGTGCGTAATAGAAGTGGAACTCATTGATTTAGGCCTACATGGTGTATTCTACTTATTCAGGATTTCCGAATGGTGCTCTTCATTTATTTGTAAATCGGATTTCAGAAGATGCATAGGTATGATCAGTGATTTTTATTAATTCTTGTTCTTGAATGCCAATGCGAGTCATATTTGAAACTGCTGTGCATCGACTGGAGTGGTTTGTAATTTTCTATTTTTTATTTACTTATTTATTTATTTTTTTGACGTCCAGACCAGCGCAGTTTCAAATGTTGGCAAACAAAGAAACAAATGCTAGGGACGCGATAAAATTAAACAAATGCTAGGGACGCGATAAAATTGTGCGATAAGCAGCCATGATTGGTTGAAATACGTCCTTTCGTACCGTTTTATTGGTCAAAAGTTGTATGACGTAGTAAGAGTGTAATAGTCATTGTAATACATACTGTACGTTCAAGCTGCAAGCTGAAGCTTTCTGTGTATTAAGCTTATGCATATTTATTGTTATTTAAAAAATGTGTTATAGGCACACCTATGTCTATTTTTATTTACAACATTGCAAAAAACAACGTATTTGGGAAGAAATAGGCTAAGTAGACCTATTGTATAGGCTATACACGTTTCATGCTCTGGGACCGGGAGACATTGGCAACTGTCTGCTTCTTCACCGGCTGATTTCAGGGCTTCGTAGGAGCTGCTGTTTTCATTGCAAACATTTGTATAGCTCCGGTACATTCGACTAGTTTGTCCAGTATTTTTTCATAGGTTATCTGTATGTGAGAGTGTGATGAACTGGTCTAATGGGAAAAGCGTAGAGTTGACTGAAGAATACAGGAATTATCCTGGTCTGTGGCGAGCCTCAGAACCGAATTATAAGGACCGTCAGAAAAGGGGGAGGGATGCCCATCAATTTTTAAGCAGATATGTATGAGCTGGGATTTACAAAAGCAATCAACTATAAAATTAAAAGTTTCAAATGCCACTATCATAGGCTTCACGGAGCAGCGAAGAAAACCGAATTAATTAATTTATACAACTTCATCACACAACTTTTAACACTATATCACTTGGAATATAAAGTATACATACATATGCCTCCACGTGTTAAATAACTAAGTTACCTTGTTGACTAGTTTCAGCCTGTGAGTTATCCTCAGAACTGGGTGGTCTTTGCGCTTTCTGATTGCGTAGTCATTTATTTATTTATTTAATGATTTATTTCTTTATTTAACCACTTATTCACTCAGTTATTCACTCAATTACTTATTCACTCACTTATTCATTCACTTACATATTCACTCATTTATTCATTCATTCATTCATTCATTCATTCATTCATTCATTCATTCATTCATTCATTCATTCATTCATTCATTCATTCATTCATTCATTCATTCATTCATTCATTTTTAATTTCTCTTAAAGCAAGTACAGAGATAGGTTTGGAAGTAAATCTCGAAAAGAACATGTATAAGATTTTGTCTCGTGACCAGAACATTTTACGAAATAGAAATATAAAAATTGAAAATGTATCCTTCGAAAAGGTGAAAAAATTCGAATATCTTGGAGCAAGAGTAACAAATATAAATGACACTCGAGAGGAAATTAAACGCAGAATAAATATGGGAAATGTCAGAAATTATTCGATTGAGAAGCTTTTGTCATCCAGTCTGCTTTCAAAAAATCTGAGTTAGAATTAAAAAAAAAAAAAAAAAAAAAGTAACCGGTTGTTCTGTATGGTTGTGAAACTTGGACTCTCACTTCGAGAGAGGAAGAGAAATTAAGGGTGTTTGAGTTGAATGGTTTCTCTCATTGAATGGTTTCTTCCGAGGTTTTCCCCAGCCGTGGGACTGAAGCCGTTTGGTCTATGGCGAGTCCTCAGCATCACTTCATTTCACCCCCTTGATTTGATTACCTGGTTGGGTTTTTCCGAGGTTTTCTCCAACCAAAAGGCAAATGCCAGGTAATCTTTTGGCGAATCCTCGGACCTCACCTCATCTCACTACATCTCACCAAAATATTATAAAAAATTGCACGAAATTGTAAAAATTGTAGAAAATTACTAAATTGTGAAACTAAAAATTGTAAAATATTGTAAAAATTTGTAAAAATTGTAATTGTAATATTGTAAAATTCTGACTTGTTCCTCATCTTAAAGCTTCACTGCTCACGTAAGATCTATGGAATAAAATAAATGAATGAATGAAATGAGAAAAGGTGTCTTAAGAAAAATATTTGGGGCTAAAATGGATGAAGTTACAGGAGAATGGAGAAAGTTAAACAACGCAGAACTGCACGCATTGTATTCATCGCCAGACATAATTAAAAACATTAAATCCAGACGTTTGAGATGGATAGGGCATGTGGCACGTATGGGCGAATCTAGAAACGCATACAGAGGGGAAAAAAGACTTTTGGGGAGGCCGAGACGTAGACGAGAGGATAATATTAAAATGTATTTGAGGGAAGTGGGATATGATGATAGAGACTGGATTAATCTTGCACAGGATAGAGATCGATGGCGGGCTTATGTGAGGGCGGTAATGAAACTCCAGGTTTCTTAAAAGCCATTTGGTTTATTTGCCCTCCTGTCCCTACCGTTACGTATTATACTCTGTCCCGATAATCCAATTAATCATAAATAATTTTCACCAGATAATTATTGGGCTCTTACTGGAAAAAAAAAGGAGCTTGATTGCAGAAAATAGACTTTTATTCTATTGTCTTATTTCTTTTTGTTTATTGTAATGTTTCACAGTAAATTAATTTAGTAACATAATAATAATTAAAAAATCTCACTTTTACTTGAGTTTAGAGAGTCTTCACGATCACTGGGAAAATTTCTTTCATAGCGTGAAATAGTAATACCTGACAATTTGAAAGTGAATCTTAAATTTGGAACGCTGTCACCAGTGGCTGAAAACCTTACACACATGACCAGTGTGGTAACTGCTGAAATTGCTTCATGGAAAAAAAATTCTTCCTGGTCCAATCAATTGTAATTTAATTTCAAAATCTGATCTTGACATACACGTAATTTAAACAAAAAATGATATTTCGGCCAGCTCACTTCCTCAATCATGATTCTAGTTTCACTCCTTCCTTTGTGATATTTGCTTATCCAAAATGAATATGTGCGCAATTAGAAATGAGTTGTGTGCAAGAAAATCTGCAGTTTCAACTGGCAACTGCTGTTTCCCTCTCATTATTCCTGCGCAGTTGCAATAGTGGAAACGTGGCTTTACTGTAGAACAACATCATTGTGACCTGGAGGAGTAGTACATCCATTCCTAGAGACTACTATAACACTGCTTCAATGACACGTTACCTTCCCTACTGATGTGGAGCTGCGCTTGAGCGTGGTTTCGATTCCCGCTTCGGCTGATTAACTGACTTTGTTTTCTCAAGTTTTTCCGAACTGTAAGCAGAATGTCAGCTAATCACATGGCGAATTTTCGACCTCATATTCTTCAAAAGACATCTCATTGTGACTAATCCCATCGACGTTAACTAATCTTGTAGCTGATACAATGTCGTTAAATAACCGGCTACAAACTTCTTATATCAGCCAGGGAATACAACATGTTACAAAAACATTTCCTTAGAGACTAATCCTGTTGCTCCAAGACAAAATGTCATTTTTGCAGTCTTTCAGGAGCGAGAATTACAAGTTTGTACGACTTGTTTAAAATCATAGTATTGTGACAGCGACGTGAGATTCGAACTCACGACCAGCGTCCCGCATGAAAGCAGATCGCACAGGCTGCACGGAACATTGAGTGACGTCGCGCGGTGGAGAGAAGAGAGAGGGTGTATTACGTCACGCGACGAGTTTGCGCGCGCATCTGGTGCTGGTAGAGAGGAGAGGGCTCTGGATTTCTCTGGAATGCCATCTCTAGAGACGGGTGGAACCTTCGAGGTTACGTCACTGTGGTTATAAATTACGGTCGCGAAGGAACGACAGCAGTTTTCAGAGTTTTCAGTTATTCAGTCAGTGAGAAAGCCAGAGCAAGCAAGCCAGCCGGAGTTCGACTCGAGTGTGCGTCCCCATCTGCGTCAGCATCCGAAGGCCTGAGTTCGAGTGCAGTGGACCGCAGTTGGAGGGACCTGAGTTCGAGTGCAGTGGACCGCAGTTGGAGGGACCCGAGTTCGAGTACAGTGAACTGTCTCTGAAGGTCTGTGGTTCGAGATACCGTGAACTCGAGTGACTGAGATAGAAGAACTGTGAACTGAGAACTGGTAGTTCTGATTTGTAAATAGTGCTTTGTAAATATTAGTTAAGATTAACAGTTCATTGTTGTGCGTAATAGTCCAAGTAAATTGTCATTGTCGTCGGTGGAGTGCTATAACGAATACTGTGTGCAGCAAAAAAAAAAAATTGAGGGAAACACTGTAAATTAGAATACGTGAAGATATATACAGCAAATAAGAAAGCTTAGGAAAGTGGAAAAACCGATTTTGTATCTGGACGAGATGCGGATAGATAGGCCTACCAATTTAACGTTTCCCAAGTGCTGGCACAATAAAAATGTTACGGGAGTTTTGACTACCACAAATGTGTCCAGAACACTCATTGTTGTCCATCAGGATGGGGACGGTGGGGCTAATGGCTTTGTTGAGAGATTCGAATTAATATACACGGATGGAACATAAACAGACGATTATCATGGACAGATCATACTCCAGCAATTTTGAAAAATGTGATAATGATAGTCATAGCGACAACACCGAAGATGCGGAATCTTTTATGTCTTCCGTGTAGCCAAGTAAGTGGACGAAGTTTTCAGGTCAGAGTGTAGCGTGAAGTTCCCCCGTCCCGCCTATCTACTCCCCGCGCCAACTCGTACTAACACGTAACCGGAACCGTTTTACGGAAATAGGAATGGGAAATAATCTGTTAGGAAAGCGAGAACACTGCACCCACCCACGTGGTCTATGTTGCCATATGTACATTTGACAAGTTCAGTATCACATGCTTTTGAAAAATATCAGTTCTTGTAAAGTCATATTACCATTATTATTCAAAGCTGCCGGTGACCGATTAATTTTTATGTCAAGATAATGTAGTTTGCAGTACCTTCAATTTCAAATATATTTGTACAAAATTGACAACTTGGCTGTTGTCCGTCTAATAGACAATGAATGGAAGTGAATTTCAGAGGCCAAAAAAATATGCGATACTAACTTAGAACTACTTCCTCTTTGTTTTATATAAATCCAACTTCAACTTTCAGATATCCTCGTAAGTTTCAAATCATGAATATAGCTTATATAAAGTGCAATGAATAATATTTTTGATTTATAATTTTGAAAAAAAGTTTATATTGTGTCTTTCATAGCGTTGCGTTAAAACTGTTTTTATTGTGCCTCCTCCTAGATGTATTATAGTCCGGTTGAATGCAAGATCGTTAGATGGCAGCAGTAGCGAGCTTGCTGCACGACCAGTCGGTTTCTATTTCCCGCCCATGCGCTGATTCAGAGGAGGATCTCCTCCCTCTCCGTTCATTTACCCGCTTTAAAACTCTGCTTCTTTCTCTGGCCGCTAGTGCGCTGTTATCTATGTGTGCTAACTGCAGTAAAGGAGGAATGGATTGACTTTCCTCCACACAAACAATTCGCATCTTTCTTACAGTTTTCTAGCAGCACATGAGCGTGCATCGTTTAAAACTCGATCAACCGAGATTTTCTTACAGCTGTGAACTTAAAAATTATCGAATCTTCCTTGAATTTCAAGGCACATATTTCATTTGGTTATTTACTTTCAGAAGAAGAAAATGTGAGGATGACGTTCCTCCCTTCCCTCCCCCGAGGAACCGCCACTGCTACAAAGGCATTTCTTAAGTTACGAATAGCCGGGTTAAATGCAGTGGCGGCTACTCCCTACGTGCTAACGTGCTGTAGCACGCCATAAAATTATCGTCGAAATAATATTGTTAAAAAACGCACATAATACAAATTCTACTTATAACACTTCACTATTTTCGATAATTTGGTGCTATAGACTCAATGGAATCCATCCTTACTCTACGTGCTAATTTCCAATTTAGCTCGGCTAGCAGTGTCTGCTCATGCGTAGAACAGCACTTCACCTCGCCCCTCCTTGATATTTCGTCCTGCTTTTTCACACAGCACCGTGCTCACTACTTTAGTAAGTCTATGGCTCACTATTGTGCAGCGCGTACTTTCACTTTGTTTTGGTAAAACTTTCTCTCTTCCCTTCTATATTCTTTGGTTCGTAGCAGTCGACGGAACAGTGCTGCCTAGACACCGCTAAAGATATAACTTTGAAATAAAGAAAATACGTTTTATATATGTAGCTTATTTTTGCTTTTTGTGTTTTTCATAAATATAATCATATTGGAATACATTTGTGGACGTTTGTGTAAACAGGTTTACTTTTATATAATCTCAGCAGATAGTTTTGAGTTTATTATCTACGTGTTACGGCGGGGTCTATGTTGGCATACCTTTTCGCGGGAGTCTGTTAAAATAGGGATTATTTTCCATTTTCAAAACAGTCTGTGCAGGTTTATGGTATTCATTATCTTTTATACTGTGGTCATTTTAAATGTATATTCTGCTGTGTGTCTGTCTATATTTTGTCCCAATGTAATTCAGATATATAATATAAGTTTAAATGTGTATGTTAATCCAGAGACAGGTTTTAATATTGGGATTATAAACAGTTTCAAAAATATACTGTAGTTATATCACAGTCTAGTATATAGAGTCGCGAAGCTTGGGGTGATTTTTTGCATTTCTCGCGATAGTTGCTAGCCGCTTGGAGCGCTGTGTGTACTAGGAACAATCAACGAGTTAGAAAGTTTCTAACTCGTTGGGAACAATAGACTGTGTCACTGGCATCGTGATCTAATACAGGCCGTAAGACAGACCATGTGACTCGCTTAACCCGATCACGAAGAGGGGCGTTTCAAAATTTATTGGAATGCATAAAAAGTAACATACATTTCTCTAAAATGTAGTGTAATTGCATTAATAAAATTTAAAACAATGATTAGGAGACAATTCAGACATAATTCCTTGCGAGTTAAGGTGTAATATTATTTTTGGTGTGAAAATTGCGTTGTTCGTATGTGTAATAGACCTACCTGCCTTTATTTCGATTAAATATTGCGAAATTATTGTACATTCATTTATGCACGATTCAATAATTTTCAGTTGCACCGCACGAATATTTAGATATGTTGAAATTATAGGTTATGTTTACTGTCCCAGTTGCCCCTTTCTGTCTAATTTTAGTGGTCTCCAATACCCTGACATTCATATGGAAATATTATAGGTTATGTTTACTATATCTTGTATTCCTAAATTCGCAATTATACATTATATGTAAGCATAATGTCATGTATGATACTCCACCAGTGGCGGCTCGTAGTCAAATGTCCAGGGTAGGCAAAATTTACAGAACATTTTTATGTAATTCCCGCGATTCAATGACAGCTCGCTTTCATCATGCCCCCCCGAAAATTTAACTCTTGCTTACATAACAATACTGTTACATCAATGAGCCGTCTCATAATTTGTCGGTTTTTTCTAGTTTATTGTAATACTGTTGTCTTGCAACCCTTGTTGTTCAGACATTTCCGAAATTGGATTCAAATTCTTTTCAAGTCTCTTTAGACTTACCGAGTTACAAATATGATCTGATTCCAAGTACCTTCTTTAGATTACAATAACAAACGTGATCACCTACAGCTTAGCTTTAACTTCACTTCCTGTTAGCCATTTATGTGTTTCATACCATACTTACTTACTTACAAATGGCTTTTAAAGAATCCGCAGGTTCATTGCCGCCCTCACGTAAGCCCGCCATCGGTCCCTACATTGTGCAAGATTAATCCAGTCTCTATCATCATATCCCACCTCCCTAAAATCCATTTTAATATATCCTCCCATCTACGTCTCGACCTCCCCAAATGTCTTTTTTCCTCCGGCCTCCCAACTAACACACTATATGCATTTCTGGATTCGCCCATACGTGCTACATGCCCTGCCCATTTCAAATGTCTGAATTTAATGTTCCTAATTATGTCAGGTGAAGAATACAATGCGTGCAGTTCTGTGTTATATAACTTTCTCCATTCTCCTGTAACTTCATCCCTCTTAGCCCCAAATATTTTCTTAAGCACCTTATTCTCAAACACCCTTAACCTATGTTCCTCTCTCAAAGTGAGAGTCCAAGTTTCACTATCATACAGAACAACCGGTAATATAACTGTTTTATAAATTCTAAATTTCAGATTTTTTGACAGCCGACTGGATGACAAAAGCTTCTCAATCGAATAATAACAGGCATTTCCCATATTTATTCTGTGTTTAATTTCCTCCCGAGTATCATTTATATATGTTACTGTTGCTCCAAGATATTTGAATTTTTCCACCTTATCGAAAGATAAACCTCCAATTTTTATATTTCCATTTCATAGTGTTTCATACCATGAAGGATTAAATTTTCTTGCACCTTTAGCACTGACTTTATGAACAATAGAGCTTAATGCAAGAGTGGGTCGTCCATTGTCCAAAATACTTCTCTTTTCAATATCATTACGACGCGAAAACGGACAACGTAACAGTTTACTTATTATATCAGTCATAATATAATATTATTGTTATCACTTACATTAACTATAAATCACCAAATATACGTAACATTAATATACAGTACGTACTTGCAAAAATCACATTTTCTAAAATACACTGTTAAAAAAAACATCTTTTAAAACACACTGTTTAAAAACTGTTATACTACTCGTAACAATCTACGTTCCAACTCGTGAAACTTTCAAACAGAAATTTCGCAAATCGTAGGTGTTCGATAATGCTCGTGGGTTCTCGTTAGGGCATGCAGAATTCTAGCGCGCTGGCTTCAGCATAGAACGCATGCGCTAAGAAAGCATTTAGAATAGCGATCTCTTTTAATGCTTACTCCAGGGCCAGCTTTGAAGTTACGTGGAAGGTCGGCTAACTTCGCTTCTGCCTACCTTCTGACAGTTCTGACGCATCGTGATCTGTCCAGTGTATTCTTGTCGCATAAATCGAACTGCCAGTAGTAAGCAACGTCCAACTAACCCTAAAAAAATCCCATTCATAGTTAATTGAAGAATTTCTAAGCACCTAGACAAGAGTATATAATTATATAAGGTTTTCCAAATGTGTTGGGGTAGTTAATAAATATCCACTTTTAGGTTTTTCTAAATGTGTTGAGGTAGGCTTAGCTTACCCTGCCTGCCCTGAGGAGCCGCCTCTGTACTCCACACATTCTATTTGTCTTTATTTTAATAATACAATTGAGTATTGAATTATTGTATTTATCTACTACCTAAGAGAGGAAGTAACAATCGTACGTACACTAATTTCATAAGAGTGGTATGATAAATTTTCTATCTTTATCAAGGAAGGTAGATGTGCTATATTAAAATCACAATATAAATTATTTTTATTAAACCTCAAATTAGCTTCCATTCTAAACTTAAAATGTTGATGCGAAAAGATTATGTTAACATGTAAATTCTCTCCACATTAAAATAACACAGTTTTGTAATTATTTCTGCAACATATTATGCAACAAGAAGTAAAGGGAACTTATGGACACATTACACTAAATAAAACTTAGCTATGATACGTAATAAAGTTATAATATAATAATTCACTGAGCTCCATACACTGAAATAGAAAACCCGAACTTATATTATGGCCTGGTCTAGATCGAAAAGGCATTGACTGTGCCGTATTTCGCATTGTTGTGAAAAAGTTGTGTAAACTATGAAATGTTCGTTATCGGTTGTAAGAACTGTAAATGGCTAAAGTACAATAATTTGAGTAATACAGTAATATGGGACAAGGAGACGTTTGTTGCACTATAAATTCTAAGAAAAAGAGGTCAGAGTTATCCTTCTTCCGAAAGATCCAGGAAGGTGAGTTTATAAAATATAATATATACTTTATGAAAATAATATATAAACTTTATGTATTTCGTATTTCAATAGTGGAAGGAAGGTGTAAATGTTTGAAAAGAACACGATATCAAAAGTACAATACATTTTATCGTCTGCTAGGGAAAGAGTCTGTGATGAGGCGATAGTAGCGATCCTGGTGGCTAGCAACTATCTATGGATGCATATTTCAACTGTGTATGTTTGCATATTTAGTAAGTATTGAGCTTCGCAACTGTATATACTAAACTGTGGCTATATCATGATGAACTCCATCGATTCATTACTCAAGACTGCTTTCTCCAAGCAGCCATAGAAGATTAAATTAGAATTAAAAATCTATGGCGGCAAAAACCAATATTGTGCAGAAAGTAAAGGATGGTTAAAACTATGTGTACACTAGGAAATGTAACAGAACAGTTTATGACAACAGTGACTGGATATGTGGATGCGAAATACGAAATGCTCTGTTCTCCTTCCCTTGCCTCCTATTTAATATCGGTGATTCATGTCTACGACAGGTGTCAAAGATCTTGGTCTCTGAATGAATATATAAAGAAACATCCACACAGCAAGAAACATAAACTCGTTTGATCTTTGTACGATTGGCACCGCAAATATTGCAGCGCAGCTAATAGAACTTATCAAGAATCAGCACAGAAACATAATGAGAAAGTCGAAAAAATGGATATATTTTATCGAAAATAATTGATTGTATTAAATTTTGTGGGAAATTTGAACTAGCGCTACGTGGCCACGGTGAGACAGAAACATCAGATAATCCCGGTGTGTTCATAGGTCTTACTAATCTGATAAGCAGCGTGGACAGTGTAGTGAGAGAATACATTGAAAATAGCAAAGTGTTTAAAGGCAATTCTAAGTCGATTCAAAATGTCGACGGATGGATTTCACCTTCAAAATTTAAGAGAGTCTAAAAATATTTTTAGCACGCTATTATTTTCAGGTACGAGCCGCCGCTGGTTAAATGGAAGAAATTTGCTTTTAAAAAGGACTACATTCAGCATAACTTCTTCAGAGTCACGCTCATAGCGGTAGCAGCGCCGCGTTGCGGCGGATTCGTGTAAACTCACAGAGTGCGTACACTATTTTTTTTCTTCTATTCGTCCTGCTATGACTTTTTGGAACGATTGTTTCTAACCTCTTACAAAGCCACTAAGTTGTTCTGCATGCTCTACGTCTGAAAGAAAACATAAGCAATGTTGTTTTAGATGAGTTACTGTCATTGCTCTGGAAGTCACAGTGAAAAGATTTCAGGTTCTGCTTATCTGTTATGTTAACATGTCTCCTGTGGCATAAAGGTATGTCGTTGTATCGTGTATTTTTAATGCCTAATAAAAATATTGGAACATAATCGCCTCCTAAGCAATAAAAAATCTCCCATAATTAAATTGCGCTTTCCTGTGTTGGCACTCGGCTTTGATAAAGATATTCTGCCATGACGCTGTCTTTGAGAAACGAGCGGGGTTAGATAACTGGTTAGTAAGTAGGGGGTGCGTTGTCGTCATACTGAGCAGTCATCCATCTCAAGGACATGAGTTCAACTTTCTTATCTGAGCAGGCTATGCCCAGCTGCTCAATTCAAGATAGATTGTGATGTATTGTTAAGTAACGATAATTAATCTAACAAGAATATAACGTTAAAGGGATTCATTGTTAGTTGTTACATTAGACTTCATACGGTGAAAATAAACACAAAAAAGAAGACCTACAACGAAGTGCCCGCTTATGCGACATCTAGCGAGGAACGACTGTATTTCAGCATTTCGTGTGTGGATATTATTTGTGACCGCGGAATCTAACCAGTGCCGGTACCGTAATGTGTTTTCGCAGTGAGGATCAGGGAAGGTGCAGCTGGGATAGGAGCGCTTACAACATGAAAATGAGAGACCTTATTTGTTATTTGTCTATGGTGAGAATGAAGATAACCTACGAGCACGGAAGGAGTTGGAGAACAATGTGCAGCAAGAAGATGAGCTGTCCATTGCAGTGGAGTATTGCCAGCCTGCTATCACCTTGTCAAATGTGGGATGTACTTCCAACTGTGCTTCTAATGGTAAGTTCCTTTGTATTTAGAATGTATGTTACGAATGATGTAGATTTATCTGTTCGTCAGATTATGAAAGAAAGTAAGGTTATAGTGGTAAAAGTGTAAAATGCAAGGCGATAGAACTCTCCTTTTATTCGCTGATTTTTGTATTTACCATATTTTTTAATCTTATTTCCATACTTAGGGCCTACTTTAGGGCAAAAATGACATAAGTAGTGTATGTAATGTCTCGGATTTTGCAATTTAACCGGTATAATTCTTCTGTATCGTTGAAACTACTGTATGTACTGCCATGATTACACGCCACATTTAGGGTTGTAGGAATATAGTGGGTCTGTCTTTTGTATAACTCGGTGACCACTGTTTGTCTTTCTTCCTCTAAGATACATGATCTGTTATTCATAAACATACATTATTGTATTTCGCTCTTGTAGGCTATATCCACATACGAATAAGCGGCCTAGATTATCCAACACTTATATAAAGTTAGAGCTAGGTCAGTATTTACCGTAGTTTCTAGTATATGAGGACCACACAGCAAGGAGGTTGAATAAGCATTCGAGCGCATGATGTTCCATGTGCTTTTCTTGCGCGGAGGAAGGAACGGCAACCAAGGAGTTGTCCCCCCCCCCACTCTACCGGCAACCCGCAGCAAAGAGTTCGCAATGCATTAGTACTTTGTAGTCATAGGATCTATGTTATTTAATGCATACAATTTACGGTGGGATATTAAGTATTAGAGTAATATAATATGTAAGAGAAGAGACTGAATGATCGGGTTAAAGAAAAAAACCAAATAAATTGTTATAATATAGCTTAATAACTATTTAAATCAAGCTTTTAATGCGCATAAAATTCTTAAGGAAAAATATTAATATGATGTAAGTGCTTTGATACAATTAATAAAGAGGCACTAGGTAGCTACAGTTATAAAAAATAAATTCACACGTAAAAACAAAAGTTCATTGGCTGTTGAAGTTATAGGCTTTCTTCCTCTTATGAGGGACACGTCTGAAATATTCCTTTGCAGCAGCTACATTGCATTATAGGAAGTTTTCTTATAAGGTAAGGGTGTTAAAATCTAACGACATGGACGAAATACCAGTATGTTCGAAAGCATTCATTTTCTTGTCTGGGATCTTTTATAAGCGACTTCAGGTACTACAGAACTTTCTCAAGTCTACAGGTATGCCATCTGAAGATCAACGAGGCAAACATCATAATCATCACAACAAAACATCTGATGATGTTCAAGGGACGGAAAAGCCATTATGGTCGTCAAAAAGTGATCGAATATATCTTCCCGACAATCTCAACATAAAACATTATGGAATATATATTTCACAAGGTCGTTCTGATGTGTCTTATGAACACTACAGGAAGATTTTCGAACCAGATTTAACATATTATTTGGATATCCACGCCGTGACACTTGCAGTACATGTGACAAGTTTCAGGCTGATCTCAAAGTTTATAACATTGTGTCTTTTCTTTCTGTAAGTGAACGTATACTATACACTTGTACACTGCAGAATGACGCTGTATTCGCTTTGTTTGTGTTTACGTACCAGCCAGGCCCGGTCTGCCTATGGCATATGACGCTGAATGTTCCGGCAACTCTATTCATCCTTTTTGCCGTGTACAGTTCATATGGATAAGAAAATAACTAAGTTAGCTTCGTTAAAAAGGCACAGTTTCTTCTTAAGTTCAAATAATTGACACAGTACATAATTAAAAGTTGTTAGTTAAGCAAGTTTTAACACAGGCCCTAAGTGTTAAAAATGTTGTGCACCAAGAATGTTATCTTCATTTCAGTCACCCATTCAAGAGATACACATTAAATACCATTTCGTACAAGAAGTGAGGCGTTGAAAGCAGAAGTGGTGTAAGTAATTTCTTTAACAATCCGTGTTAACATGATAAATTAATACAGGGACATCACTTTATTTTTACCAACATTTTTAACATTAACCTGGCTATACTCTGAAACACTGTTGCCCCCTTCCATTACAGGAGTTTGATGTTACTAGTGCAATATGTAAACAAATCATTTTACTAGGTATAGGAGGAGAGAAAAGTACTGTATCCATTTATGTTGTAGGGAAATACGATATTACGATTTTCAGTTTGATCATCACTTTTACGGAATTTACCAAAATACAGTAGAGTAGTAACATTTTTTTTTTCAAAAACTCAACTTTTCAGGCGGCTATGTTCGTTATGTAATGTCTACTTTATTTAGCATATTAATTATTGATGTTATCATACAATATAGAGAGTGCATTTAAATTGAGGGCGTCATAAATAAAGGGCTGTAAGTGCACTTAAGTTACTTTTGAGAAAATGGTCGTAAAATCGGTGAAATCTTTTATTTAAATTTTAATGTGTGATGCGATTAAAATATCCCTTTGCCACTAAAATTTTACATACTTTAGCTTACACTGGATGCACTTAACTCATGTTATTACAAATTTCACTAGCATTCCTTTGCTTCTAGCCACCTAAATTCAAAAAAAGCTAATCTGAATTTTTAAACAAGTTGCTGAAAATGGTTGCCGTTCATTACAATGCAGGCTTCAATTCAGTACGCATATTATTAAAAACATTTTGAAGCATATTCTCTGAAATTGAATTTATCGTTTCTTGAATATAATTTTTTAGTACGATATTATTAATATAGGCTCTTTCTTCTATAGAAAACGCAATCATATTTATGAAACACACTATACACTGCAGTGTTTACTTCACTGCTTGAAGACTTCGAATGCAACAGCGGCCGTAAGTTTGTGTGTCTGACGGGAGCAAGGACATTAGTGAAGGGGTGAGAGTTAAGTACATTCAGAAATGCAGGTACAATAAAAATGCAAGTAAAAATAAAATGATGTCCCTGTATATATTTTTAGTAAAATGGTCAAGTTATCAGTACTGGGGGACAGCACGCGGGACAGTTGTCACTCTGCGCCGCATTTTATTTTATTCCTTGTTATCTACTTTTTATTTACACCACTTCTGCTCTCAACGGCTCAAATGTCTGATTACCTACCAACTAATAATGAAGGTAGCCTATTTAAATTGGTCACAATGATGCCAAAAAGCAAAAAAAGGGGGCATTATGTAAAATACATATCTGTTCCCGTTCAACACGGAAACTTTATGCAGTATATTTTGCTCACTTAACTTTTATTATAAATGTAATATTTAATCTACTTCTCATATTTTTCTTGGTATTTCATTTTACTGTGGCTATGACATCGATTAAAGATTGACCATAATGTACAACAGAGGCACGACTTCGAATGGCCAAGTCATTTTCTGCTTTCCCTGTTTATAAAGTCAGGGACGTTTTTCCAATGAAATCTCGAAATAATTCGAAGAGAAATTCCTCATGTTAAAAAACATTAATTTGTATGAAAGACGAACTAGGACACAGCCTATGCCAGAAATGGCTATTTTAAATCCACAGCTGCTGCAATATGCTGGTGACGCAGCTCACAATGTCCCCTCTCCGTCCCTCCTCCTGCTTTTGAGTTCGAGGAATCCCCACATATGATGCAACGATGACACCACTTCTTTGTTTGTGATCTACATTTTTTTCCAACTCATTTCAAATCTATCAACTATCGCGATCGAACAGTAACGGTCATTAGTAGGCCTGAGAAATGTATCGTCGTTGTTCCTGCAATAACTCCTATGTGCGAAATATAGGGTACAATTTTTCAGTAGGAAGAAAAAACACATTTATTCATCCTATGGCAGCCGTACATAGGAGACTGTAAATTCTCAAATTTTCGAAACGAAGAAATATAATTACATATAGGAGATTTTATTATTATTATTATTATTATTATTATTATTATTATTATTATTATTATTATTATTATTATTATTATCACTATTTAAGCTATTTAATAGAGCAAAAATCTGAAAATCTATACTAATAATAAATCTCTAGCCGAAATTTTTCTGGTAATTTTCGATTTTCCAAAAATAATTGGTCCTAACATATATAAATAACCACCCTGAAACCGAAAATCGCTTTTTTGAAATTTTTGTTTGTATGTATGTCTGTCTGTCTGTATGTATGTTTGTTTGTTACCTTTTCACGCAATAATGGATGAACGGATTTCGATGAAAATTGGAATATAAATTATGTTCGTTGTAACTTAGATTTTAGGCTATATGGCATTCAAAATACATTATTTAAAAGGGGGGTTATAAGGGGGCTTGAATTAAATAAATCGAAATATCTCGCTTATTATTGATTTTTGTGAAAAATGTTACATAACAAAAGTTTCTTTAAAAATAATTTGCGATAAGTTTTATTCCTTGAAAAATTTTGATAGGACTGATATTTAATTAGATAAATGAGTTTTAAAATTAAAATAATTGCCATCTAAGGCCGTATAATGAAATAAAAAACAAATGACTTCGTCTATAAGGGGCGTTGGACAGCAACAATCGAAAGCTATGAAAGATAGCCTACAGAGAATGTTTCTGTGTTTGTATGAAGTAATATCGGAAGCTAAATTAACCGATTTGTATAATTAATTATTATTTCACCATTGGAAAGTGTAGTTTCTCTAGATGGACGTAATGCTATAATGTTATTACAGTAACTTCTGATATAATATAATATAATATAATATATGTAATGTAATATAATATAATATAATTTAAATTATTTTTTGAAGGGTTCAGAAGCATAGTGGGCCAAACGCCATTTACTGAATACATAGAAAACAAGGGTTAAAATTAAGTTATACCATAATTTAATGGAAACCTATAACAAGTAAAATAAAGTATACACATTAAATCTAAATGAAGTCAATCTTCATTAAACTATGGTTGCATGTAATAAAAATTAGAAACATGTTAAAGGAATTGTCATTGCACCAATGAGTGGTCTCTGGACCAAAATGATCGCATTTTAATTATTTGGATGCAATTTAAATTAAGTAACATATTAAACGATTTATCCTTCTATCAAACACGAATGTTCCCTAGATCAAACGTCCTATTTTAATTATGTAATTACTTTATATTTATTTCTAACGGGTGCAGCGGAGCGCACGGGTACGGCTAGTCGATAAATATGTCAGTTCTATCTATAGGATATATCTATACCTACAGTATAGGACTTATTGCAGGAACAACGACGATATGCCGTTATACTGCCGGTGCGTCTGAGTACGTCTCAGAGTTGGGGTGAGTTACCGCAGTGTCTTTCGTTCGTTTGAACTAGATACTTACCATCACGGGAAGTTAGTCCTCAGCATTTGGGTCATTGAAAGCCACTCTTTTCACTTCGAAACACAACTATGTGCTACGGAAAAATTTAAAGACATAATTTTCTTTATTAAAGATAAATTGCACTAGGCTATTTAAAAGACATTTTATTTTCTGTCTGTAGAAAATACACCTAATATAACATTGACAAGTATCGGCCTTATTATTTCACTATGTTAATATGATGGTGTATTACGTTTTTGTTTTACATAATTTTTCATTTCATATATTGTTGGAGTGAATAACAAACCACATTTTCAAAGCAGAATGATTGCCTGTTGCTAGAAAACTCAGCCTTATATCTAAAGAAACTTCATTCCACTTCTGCAGAAACAATGGGGGCATATTTGAGATATTTTACACAAGCATTATTTTTTATAAAATCTGTATCATTATTACAAATTTCCTCATTTGAAATTAAGTCACAAATTTCGTCCTCAGCATCTTGCTATTATTCTTCTTTACAAGAAGTTGAATGTTGCCTGTTACGATTAGCAGTATTCGGTCGTAATGTAACCGATCAACTGAAGTTCCCTGCTGAACGAAACACACTGAAATCCCCCACCCAACGCAATTACGTACCGGTAACTAAAGTCAGAGGCGCATGTAATGGCATACAATTCTTAGCCCTAGTCATTAGTATTACCAACGGAAATAACAACACGGAATTAACAGTGTATTTGACTATTTTTTTCTAACATCAGTTAAAACCAATTATTATTAAGTTTCAGTATTTTTTCATTAAATTTAAAAGCGACCTTATCAACCTTCAGTTTTAGTGACGTTTTGTTCCAGTGATCGTCGTCGCGGGTGTATGCTTGTTAAGTGATCAGGATTACGATCTGATAGTGGATAATAATTCTTAATAAAGAAAACTGTTAAGAATAAATCTTCGGTGTCGAGAACAGAGTGATAAATTGGGCAGTAGCAGTGGCAATGAAACTTTCAGCTCATGTTCATTATCGTTGCAAGGATGTTCAAAGAAGTGAAGGGGAAAATGCCGTGCATACGGCTCGCAATTTTCAACCATCTTGCGTTAAACAATTTCCATGTGTACTGTATGAAAAATCAGACGATGTTATTTTCTGTAAAATGTGTAAGGATTTTTTTGGGGGGGTGGGGGGGAAGCAGTTAAAGTTTTGTTGGGCTTTTGTGCAAAGTCCTACCCCCTTCCAATATTTCAAAGAATTCGGCACCTATGATATGCAGCAATTTCGTTTAGTAGCGAGGGGCAACTTGGTGTGGTCTGAATTCTCTGCAGTGAATGTTTCCGCTCCAAGAATCCAGTCTCTCTCCCGACTTCATCTCGTTGAACCCTTCATTACAGAAAATAGCCTCACCGTGAAGAAGTACACAAATTCCACGATGCTTACGAGGCTGAAGCCCACAAACAGACCACAGATACCACCGAAGTTGCCTGAAAGAAAGAGAGCGAAGCAAATAATGTAAAGGGACATCATTTTATTTTTACTAACATTTATAATATTAACCTGGCTATACTTTGTTGACAACCGGAAACACAGTTTGCTACCCCCTTCCACGACTGGAGTTCGATGATACTGGCGTAATATATAAACAAATCACTTTACTAGGTATAGGAGGGAAGAAAAGTAGTTCATCCATTAGGAAATATCACGCTTTTGAGTTTGATAATTTCCATTAGGTTTTCGTTTAATCAAAATACAGTACAGTGTTAACAATGAGTGTTTTTACTCACGAACTGAGCTGTCCATGTGGACCTATTCATTATGCAAGTGTATAGTAATTTTCTATCATACTGGTTGAGTGGAAGAGAAGGCCGATTGGCCTTAACTCTGCCAGTTAAAATAAACCATTATTATTATTATTATTATTACTATCATTATTATACTGTCTGCAGCACATTAGCGTACACTATAGAGAATGAAGTTAAATTGAAAAATAATCAGTACAGGCTTCAGTTCTAATGTGCATATTATCGCACTATAGGCTATTGTACCTAATTCCAATTACCAGTTTCGTCCTTCGTACCAGTAAGGCCGGGTGTACACGGAATCAGACGCGACGCTACGTTTTGCTTTACAACGCCTCGCGACACTGTCTGCTCGCGACAACTGATTTGCTGGCTGTGGGATTGGAAAACTGGCCTAGGCTAGAAAATGGCGTCAATAATAGAGGACTGTCTATATGAAAAGTTCTATTGTATTTGCTTATTAATTCCTAAGGACGCAAGCTCCTAAAAATCTATACGATTGAAAGAGTCTTAAAATTAAAATGTACTGCACAAACGTCATTTTTTATGTTTATGACTACTTCACGACTCTCAATAAAGAAAAATAATATATTAAATCAATAACGAGTGATATTATAGAGCAGAGAATTAGGCTTACTACAAATTACACTGGACAACAGTCATTTTGCGCCAGATATAAGACTAACAAATTCTTACTAATTTCGATCTGAATTAAAAAAATAACAAGCAAAAATTTCCATCACTTCGGGTTTTCGAGATGCACAATATAATTAATTTTCTATGCATTTTATTTAAAAAATCACCGTATTTCGTCTGTAACTATTTTGTTTTACAAATGTGAAGACCCATTATGTGAAAACAATATTAGTATAAGTAGGGCACCATGTTAGAAGCACTTGTAGAAAGGGAAATTATTTTATTGCCCTTCTACGAGTTTATTTCGAGGAAGTGAAACAGGTTCGCGGTATAAATTCACTTGAGTTTACCCGATTTTACTTGAGATGTGCATTTCTTTCACGGTGAGCTTTAATTACATTACTGTAGTTTATATTTTGCAATATATCACCATGTCAAAACCACTTCTAGAAGCGGAAATTCTTTTATTGCCCTTTTCGTTTCCATTTGGAGGGGAAGAAACAGGTTCGCCGTATGAAAACGCTTCAGTTTACCAGGATATTTCTGTGGTGTTAGTATTCTGTGTAAGACGTGTATTTCTTTAAAGTGTGCTTTAATGATAACATTCAAAGTACGAATGGTTTATATGTGCGGATTTGAAGGTTGTAGCATTGCTTTTTGGAATGCAATTGGGCTACACAAAATTTTGCTGCTTTCTGTACGAATTGGACAGTCGCGCTCGAGATATTTTATTTTTATTTTATTTTATTTTATTGGGTTATTTTACGACGCTGTATCAACATCTAGGTTATTTAGCGTCTGAATGAAATGAAGGTGATAATGCCGGTGAAATGAGTCCGGGGTCCAGCACCGAAAGTTACCCAGCATTTACTCGTATTGGGTTGAGGGAAAACCCCGGAAAAAACCTCAACCAGGTAACTTGCCCCGACCGGGATTCGAACCCGGGCCACCTGGTTTCGCGGCCAGACGCGCTGACCGTTACTCCACAGGTGTGGACTCGCGCTCGAGATAAGCATTATAAAATAAAACGACAATCACTAGAGCCAAGGAAGAAAAATTTTATACATCAACCCCTTGTATCTCAAAGCGAAGTAGGATAATTTTACCTCTTTTACACAATAAGTTAGGGTTAATGAAGAATTTGTTAAAGGGATAAATTATAAAACTGAATCATTTAAAAATATCCAGGAAAAATTTCCTGCTATTAATAATCCGTGGCGCTACACCCCGTGAAGAGCCCAGACCGACCAGCCGGCTGCTGGCCTCACGTCCACATGCCAAAACAGAGGTGGACGATCATCCAACTAGAATGGAGGTATCGTGTGGTTAGCACGATGATCCCTCCAGTCGTTATATCTGGCTTTCGCAACCTATCGTAGCTCCCCAAGTGCATCACGATGCTGGGTGGGCACCGGTCCCAAACACTGGCCGAAATTTCATGAGAAAATTTCTTCCCCCATAAGGACTTGGACCAGCGCGCATTCGTTAACATTTCCTGCTATTAGTGATTCAAAAATAAAAGAGGGAGTTCTCAATGAACCACAAATTAGAGAAATAATGGACAATCACTTCGAATCTTTGCTGGAAGGAAAAGAGACAGCCGTCTGGATTGCATTCAAGGAGGTTGAATTAATTTTCTGGATAACTGTAGAAGTGAGAACTATGAAGAACTAGTGAAAAATTTACTGTTGGCGTATTAAACTAGGGGTTGTAAAATTTCCCTGAAAATTCACTTCCTTCACTCACATCTTGACTTTTTTTCCCGAGAATTGTGCGATTTCCGTGATTAGCATGATGAGCGCTTCTATCAAGAAATTTCAACTATAGAAAAAAGATACCAAGGACAATGGAGTACAAATATGCCAGCAGACTATTGTTGGACTTTAGCTCGTGATGTACCTGATGCCCAGTGTAAAAGAAAATGCAGAAAAAGAAAGCTGTAATCTTCTGAACAGTAAATATTTAGCCTTATTGTCATTATATAAAACAATATTTTGAATAGATATAAATTCCAAAATTTCTCAAGAACCGTAACCAACAACTGTTTTTATTGTCATATTCGTATTCAGGAGGCTCACATTATATAGAAAACATGTATCACGTGCCTAGCGCAAAAAAATGTTAACATTTGTTACGCAGTGTTATTATTATAAATTATTATTCACCTGGTGCTTTCATCTCATTTGCAATTTTTCACATATTTTCAGAAACCACATTATTCTCGTGATATTGTTTCAAAGATTCTACAGAATGTATCTTTCCTGTACTAAATCAACTAATTTATCCGCATCGAGCTCCATTATGAATAATGTGCACTACACAACAATTTTTTGTAGATAATGAAAGCGTGCAATCATAGCCACTACTAACGCATGCGCAGTACACTGCAGCTATCAGACAGTCTCCTCGCGACGAACTTCTAGCAGTCATTCATTGTTGTCTCCTTGTGTCTGCTCGCGACCGTCGAGCCGCGTCTGATTCTGTGTGCACCCGGTCTAACTCATGTTGAAATAATTCTGTACCTAGTCTATAAAAGAGTATCTTATGTACTGTAAATTCAGTCTTCACTTCTGTCCGATCCGAAAAGATAAAATTACTCAGACATGCTATCTACTGTCCGTCCAAGTGGTTATGTCCCAGGGTCGTAGAAAGGGGGGGGGGATCATTTGACAGTTAATTACTTAACGAGGCCCTTTTATTGAAGTTATTTTAAGCAGTTGTATGGGTATAATATTACGTAGACGTCCAATTCCTAACAAAAATTAATGTTCCTAGAAAAGAGCTAAGACAGCCCAGCCACTAGCCTTTACAGAGAGGCGAATAGAAGCAGGTGGGGGAAAGCGGGATGCGACGTAGGCAAATGGATGACAGTACCTGTGCGAAAATGATTCAATATTGGAAGCCCTTTCGTCACTGGGAAACGTGAACATATTTTTGGAACGTACTGTTTACTATAACCGTAAGGCTACTATGACTGTATATATGCGGTCTTGGTTCTGTGTGGAGGACGGTTGAACTTCATTAGTACAGGGACATCATTTTATTTTTACTTCAATTTTTATTGTACCGTAGTTTCTGAATGTACTTCACTCCCACCCCTTCTACTAATGAAGTTCAACCGTCCTCCACACAGATCCAAGACTGCATATACAGTCATAGTAGCCTTACGGTTATAGTAAACAGTACGTTCTAAAAATATGTTCGCGTTTTCTAGTGACGAAAGAGCTTTCAATATTGAATCATTTTCGCACAGGTACTGTCGTCCATTTGCCTACGTCGCATCGCTGTTTCCCCCATCTGCTTCTATTCGCCTTTCTGTAAAGGCTAGTGGCTGGGCTGTCTTAGCTCTTTTCTGAGAACATTAATTTCTGTTAGGAATTGGACGTCTGCGTTAATATTATACCCATACAATTGTTTAAAATAACTTAAATAAAAGAGCTTCGTTAAGTAATTAACTCTCACGTGATTTCCTCCTTTTCCACGACACTGCGATATAACCACTTGGACGGACAGTAGGATACATGTCTGAGTAATTTTATGTTTTCGGATCGGGCAGAAGTGAAGATTGAATTTACAGTACGTAAGGTACTCTTTTATAGAGTAGGTACAGAATTATTTCAACATGAGTTACTGATAGTCTACGAAGTACGAAACTGGTAATTGGAATTACGTACAATAGTCTATAGTGCGATAATATGCACAAAAGAACTGAAGCCTGTATCGAAATGAACGGCCACCATTTTCAAAAATGTGTTTAAATATCCATATTATGATTATTTTTCAATTTAACTTCCTTCTCTATAGTGTACGCTAATGTGCTGTAGACAGTATAATATACACTGCATAATGAATACGTCCGAATGGATAGCTCAGTTCGTGAGTAAAAACACTGAGTATTAATACAGTACTCTATTTTGATTAAACAAAAACCTAATGAAAATTATGAAACTCAAAAGCGTGATATTTCCTAGTTTACGTAAATGGATGAACTACTTTTCTTCCCTCCTATATCTAGTAAAGTGATATGTTTGTATTTTACGCCAGTATCATCGAACTCCAGTCGGGGAAGGGGGTAGGCAAACGGTGTTTGCGGTTCTCAATCTTGATTCAAAGGTATAGCCAGGTTAATATTAAAAATGTTAGTAAAAATAAAATGATGTCCCTGTAGAAGGGGTGGGAGTGAAGTACATTAAAAAACTCAGGTACAATAAAATTGAAGTAAAAATAAAATGATGTCGCTGTACATGCCATGTTTATTCGAAGACACGTACTTTGAAACTTAAGAGACTATGAAATGGTGGAATTATTATGATGCAATTTTGTAACGAGTTGAAATGTACACTGCTCCGCCGATATAGGAGAAAGCGATGTTACCGACTAGATACAACGCTCGGAGCAAGTCCCCTGCGTCACGTTTATATAGAGCGTGGGGAGTATTGTGGACAGTAAAACATCGAGCATGCGGGAATGGGTTTAAGAGTTGTTGATTAGTTATAACCCTCTGATTGAGGTTGTCGCTGATGTGTACAGATACGGAAATACAATTTGGAGCCCCATTACAACACGCTGCGCATGTGCAGTAAACAAGAGCCCCTGTATACAGGCCTATGCAACTTGTGGGTAGAGTGCAAAATTGTTGCCTGCATGCAGGTGGACTCCATCAAGACTCGCTACAAATTTTAATTCCATATCTACATCTATTATCAGGCAGCACATCTCACTTGACGATATGTGTCAGAGGAAGAACAATTGTTTGTATGCATCTGAAGTCTGACTAGTGTAATACGTAGTTAGCGACGTATGCAATGGAGGGGGGGAAAGGAACTGGCCACCCTACTCAATTATTTCCTGGCCTAGTTGCCTCATAAGTGGTGCCTTCTTGGTCTCACTTGTGAAGTTCTGACCTGTCTAAACAACAATTAATTATAAAAAGTGAATATGATACAACGTTAATGCAAATTAATTTTATTTTCTAAAATACATTTATGTATAAGATAGATAGATAGATAGATAGATAGATAGATAGATAGATAGATAGATAGATAGATAGATAGATAGATAGATAGATAGATAGATAGATAAATATTAGGCTATCTTAAAGTGTCTAGCGATATCCTTGACATATGTGCCGTTTTCAGACATAAGGTTGTCGGCGTGTTTGGCTTGGCCTCGTCACAGCAACGGACCACGCTGCGCTGTTTTGCTGCTTCCTTCAGATTCAGACGCATTCACTAAATCGGCGGCGCAGTGTGTCTGCAATAAACACCTTTAAGAACAGCTTAAAAGATAACTTTATTAGCATTTCACTCCAATCATACTGATTTAAACTATCACTGACTACATTGTTACTTCTTTCTTTAGACATCATCCTGATAGTGCTGTATTTTCAAAATTGTCTCATAATAATCTCTTTCTATTATCTAATATTATTTGAAATATATTAACATTCTATGTATTTTAGCTTAATTCTGCTACACAGTTTATTTCAGTGTTTAATAGTTCATAGTATTTTGTTGTTTAATTCGTAAATAACTCTTGTATACATGTAACTCTCATCTAAATCAAATTGTTGAATTCTTTTTAAGTTCATGCATATGTATATACACTTTTTGCTGGTTGAGTGGAAGAGAAGGCCTTACGGCCTTAACTCTGCCAGCTAAAATAAATTATTATTATTATTATTATTATTATTATTATTATTATTATTATTATTATTATTATTATTATTATTATTATTATTTATCTACTACGAAGAATGGCTATAAATCATGCTGACTTTGCAAGTAGGCTATGTTACACAGAATTTTACTTTGACATTGGAGTTTCGAAAACTTAGAAATAAAGCACAGCAGGTAATCAGCCCGGGCAGAGCCTGACGCAGCCTGGGATCAGGAGTTTAACTCCTTATTTTGTAGCTACTCTTGCAGACGGAGTTACATTAAACCATACAATTTAGCATGGGCGATACAGAATTAGGTATAATAAGCAGGCCTGTGACATTGGAGCATGTTTACAGTGAAAGGAAGCCAACTCAGCTCCGTCCTGTGCAGTGCAGTCTGCAAAGAGAATAATTACTTAATTACTTTCTATCTTTAACTTCATTTCAATCATTAGAAATTTCAACTGAATGTGGGCTTAGATGTATTGTCTACTGCGTATTTAGTTTTTGGTTACAGTGAACGACAAGATGCATTCTCAAAGTTTCGAAAGCGAATGAGTGTCTACTACTGTCTAGTATGGACTTGAATGCAGAAAAGCTGCGAAACGACAGATGTCTATGTGAAATATCTGACATCACTGAATTCGACATCTAAATTATCTACAGTGTGTTTGTAACCCGACAGAATATTAGCTACCTGACAGAGTGAACTGAACCCACTGTTTTTTGTAATGCAGATTTCATTTTTTCACACACTTTGTTGCCTACATCGTCTTGTATACTATTTAGTTTAGCACATTGTTTCTTCCACCAGTTTAACCCCACTCTTTTCTAAACTTCCAATTGCATGAGCAATAAATCCAAAATTTGACGCAATATAATGACACTGGTGTTCGATACTTGGGTCACAAAGCAGTAATTGAACCACACCTATAGAAGCTGCATCATTCTTATCGAACATCTCTATCACCTTCTTTACGCTGGAGAAACGTTCATGCAAGTATCTGCATGCTTGCAGCCGGGATCCCCACCGTGTTAAAACAGGCACAGGTGGGAGAGGCACTCCAGGACACTCGTTCCTCAATGTAGTAACACGAGCTGGAGCTTTTACAAATACTTTTTCACATTTGCAACTAGCCTATCGACTTCTGGAAATGGCGTCTAACATCACAGTCTAGTATATACAGTCGCGAAGCTTGGGGTGATTTTTTGCATTTCTCGTGATAGTTGCTAGCCGCTTGGAGCGCTGTGTGTACTAGGAACAGTAGACTGTGTCACTACTATAGAGAGGCTGAAGGCCTCTGATAAGCGCTCCCTGCGGAGGCCAACAGTACTATGGATCGTTCCCTACTAAACATGGCGGTCTATAATACCGCCAGCCTCCGCAAGGAGTGCTTATCAAAGGTACACTGCCTCCTTGAATAATAAGGTGTCCCGTAGTTTCCAATGAATACTTTATTTCATATTCTTGTATGATACAATTTCAATAATAATATTCCACAACATATCTAATAATAATAATAATAATAATAATAATAATAATAATAATAATAATAATAATAATAAATATTATTATTATTATTATTATTATTATTATTATTATGTATTTGTATTAATTGTAGACTTGGGTCAGTGGAAGAGCAGGCCTTAACTCTGCCAGGTAAAATAAAATAAATTCTTATATTTTTGGATACATCAATATTTAATTTAAACATTTCGCTATAGGTTTTGTAAAAAGCTGATTTATGAATGAAAAAGTTATAATTAAGGCTTTAAAATTTCCAAAAATGTCTCATTCCCTCGGATTTCAATG